>NW_025767133.1:0-600000 GCF_003918875.1 Haliotis rubra | reverse complement strand
TCTTTCATTCACGCTTTCACCAGAAGAAGAAATTCAGCATGCTCAGAACTCATTAAATTTTAATTATCCTAACCTATTGGCAGAAAAAATCCTATTAACCTAGATCAGCGTGAAGCTCAGTCCATATTCAAGGCTGTCGCGTTATAATTGCGACACTTACTGTGTAAAACATGTCCCTAACCACCCACGTTCTCAAAATAACCACCTGCATTGTTTGCCTCGGTCCCTGCACGTGCTACCTCGTCACCCCTCCCCTGGGGTCATGAGGGAGGGGGAGAGAGAAGGACGGGGGATCACGCTCCATCGGTTCGTCTGGGTGAGATGAGGGGGTGAACTCTGTCTTTTATGCTAATCTCCATAATCAGCGTCCATCTGCTTTCTGGGTCTTCCTAGTAATTATAAGGATTTAATCATGCTTGGGACGACACTGCTATTGACTAGTCTTAAACCTTGGCGACGTTTTGTTTTCGCCCGATTTCAGTTCAACGTGGAAATGAGTTGGAATTGTCTTGTTACAAGATGGACTCTTGAGGGTCATTGAACGACAAAGACCACACCCGATGTTTCTAGTCCTTTTGGTGCCACGCGCCCGAAGTGAATTTAGGTATAAGACTGGATTAGGTCCGTAATTGTGCATGTCCGTTAGACAAACCAAAGAGCATCCAGAAATATTTACAGAAACAGTGTAATGAGTAATTTGACCCATAGTCTCTGAACCGCATTGCTTTCCAAAGACTTTCCTGCAATGCAAAACCCAAATGGAAGCAAGTCTCGATTTTGCTCTAAATCCCATAACCCATTTAGGTCCTTTTCTGCTTAAAAGGAGTTATATGTTACTATCAAGATAATGATATTCAGAGGCTATGCGTTAGTCTACCACATGGGCAATCAGGGGTTTATCACATCGAGATGTTGTATGTGCAATTGTGTTCCCAAACCACAACCAGTAAAACAACATATGAAATACAATTTACTCCCCGGTACATTCTGGATACCTTCAACATCCTTTATTTTTAATTTTCAGATTTTGTTGTGTTTCACTCTTAACTGAACAAAATAAACTATAAAAAGGTTTATTCGGAAGTTTCCGGGGCCAAATTTAGGAGGTAAATGGAAGGTTCGACAAACATCTATTATCTATTATCTCGAAAAAATTATGTCACATGTCTTAATAAACTATTATGAAAAGCAGTCCAGAGACTTTTCATGTCTAATATTTATAATCTTGACCAACTATGTTTGTCTTACATGGGCTGCATTTGATAAATTTGTTTCAGGGTCTGTATGACATCCCAACCGAATATGGACTTTTTATGATGTGTATATGCATGTCCTTCCATTCAAGGGCGATATACTCATATTTTATTGTGCACATGTACATACAATTATATTTATGAGTCTACTGGTTGGTGATTACCCAAATTGCAATGTTTCAGTTTGACACTTATAATTTATTTCAACGTCTACACTGAGATTTACAATGGGCTCCAGATTATGGGGCAGAGGGCCCCTTTAATTGTATCTGCTATTTATTCGAATTGACACTAAACCCCTGTTCATATTCCTAATGAAATATGGCTATCATTACTGTTCTGTGAAAATAACGTCTTTTTTAATCCATATCCACATTTTCATGCAGATAATCTCTTTCTTAGATTATGATAATAAAAACCCATGGATATATTGTCACGGGTTCTGTATGCAGAAAATCCTATTTTCGGAATCCTATTAAGAATATGCATATTATGATTCATTCTACATAGATAATCCTGAATCCTGATGTATGAATCCTATACAAATACATGTCTTTTGGCATGTCTTCTGTGTTTAAATCCCCTCTCTGATATTAAAAACACATAGCTGTGGTTGCCATGGTGAATACTCCGATTCATATTGACTTTTACACTAACCAATTCCTTGCTATCCGTAAAATTAGATCCTTAACATCTAAAGAACGGATTATTATCAATTTCCGGATGAGATGAACTGATTCGCAATTCAACATTTAAAACATTCCAAGAGTCCAACTATTCCCTTACAATCAGATCGGATAGGGTGTCAGGCCATACAATGTTATTTTTTCGTTTCACATAACTTTTAAGGAAACACGATATTGACATTCGTACGTGAAGCCATAGAAACCTTTCAAACAAACAGTTTCCTCATTTGCAAAATCGCTAACAGAATGAATCCAAATTCAGTGAAATTAGCTCTATGTAATAAGGAACTGGGCCAAAATTTAGCACGTTAATATGTTGAAAAACTCGTATCGGCCAAATATTAGGGTTGGTTTGTATTGAGAACCAGGAAATGTTTTTCACTTGGCCTACACTTCAAAGGAAGCAATACTCCCCAGTATTATAGCGGATTGTAACTATGCGACATGGGAGAGCCAGTGATTATGCTCAGTTGGCGAAGTAAAGTCATTGTTCCCTATCAATTTCCTGCCTCTAATAGGCCAAGTCATCGCGCCAGCAATAATTTCTACTGCTGGGCCAATATCTCTTGTGTAATCGGAAGAAAAAAGGAAATTCAAAGGGGGAAATTCGCGCATGCCGACATCCGATTACGATGTAACCGAAGCTGACACATCAAAAGTAAAAATTGGTTCAGTCGGTCATCTGGCATGGTGTCTTTTATGTTTTAATAATCTCAAGAATTATTCCGATCGCTTGGGGCTGGATCAGGCTTCTCCTGACCTCAAATGCTCTGCCGATGACTCAATATGCGATAATAGTGGTGCTCGCAAAAGACAGCCTTGCCACAGACCACTGGGCAGATCAGATTTATTGGTTGGACCGGCTACGTCCTTATCGATATAATCGCATGATTGTTACCAAGCCCTTGGAATCCTGATTATAATTGGGGTAACAGAGTAAATGTGATATCTATTTTACTGTGCGGTTTGCTTGTAATGACTAGATAGGCGCGAGTGTGTGATTCATGCCGATGTGTTTACATAACGAAACTAATCGAAATGAGACTGTGGTGTCGTGGCCCTGCGAATTATGTACAGTGGTGACAATAGGAACGAACCTAAAGCTGCCACCCAGGTGATATTTGAAACGAATGTGACTCATCCATTCCTCCACACGTGAACTGTTATGAACTGATTTAAATTCTAGTACCGAAGAACACCTTACAGGTATAAGTGGTATTAGGGTGGCAATGACATAGACGCTGCGTGAATGTGTGGTTTGGTGTGCTATAGTTTGGTTGGCTTGTTGTTTAATGCTGCACGCAACAATATCCCAGCTATAGGACGGCAGTCCGTAAATAATCGTGTCTGGACCAGACAATCCAGTGATCAACAGTATGAGCATCAGTTTACGCAATTGGGAACCGATGAGATGTGTCTACCAAGTCAGCGAGCCTGACTACCCGATCCCGTTAGTCGCCTCTTACCGTGAGTGCGTGCGTATGTGTGCGTTTGCTTGTGTGCGTGTGTGTGCCAGTATGCACTTGTATGTGTGCGAGTGTGTGAGTTTGTTGGCGGTTGTTTTGCTTGTTTTTTCTCCCCGGTAATGTGCACTGATATCGCCATATGTATCTTTGGAACAAACGCAGTAACATAATTTCCAACATCGTAGTTGGTATCATCATAATCATCATCATCATCATCATCATCATCATCATCATCTTTAGAGCCACCGTCACAACAACACGGATCACCATTCCATGTACCGGCATCATCACAACCATCCACCCATTGTGTAAGTTATTTCTATACGTCACGTTATTCCTGTTACCATAGCTACAGGTTAATGCACACAGCCTAGTTCACCTCCTCTCCCCCGAGGTGCCGACCTGAGGGCCCCCTCCCTGTTGACAGGGGTTACCCACTGTTTGGTGTCACGCTTATATACAACCCCGCCTTTGTCGGTGGTAAGTACATTTCATTGAGATAATAAACCCCTGCAACCCGATCTCCCCTCAACCGTTCCCAAAAGCACTGCACGTCCTCAAAAATCACCTGTAAAGAAATTGACATGAGTTTTAAGTGACGTGAATAGCGCTAAGTGACAGGATCTCGCAAAAAACTGGTCTCATGTTTGGAAAAATGACAAGGCTTAAACCACTACCGTGAAAGATGGGGGTTAAGATCAGATATACGGCCCCTTTCATAACAGAGCCGGGGCGAGTTAGGACGCCTAACGTCCCTGTAGGTACTTGCTCCAATGCGGAAGGGGGCATATTTAATAGCTGTGTGGTTGTGTAGGGATTACAACACACACTGCTATGACAGCTCCGGGTCGACGCCATACATTTTGAGGTAATGGGTGGCCTGATTTGGACAGAGATACCCTGCAATATCACCGTCTATATAACAAAACTGCCATATAAGATCATTTCATGTCACGTTGAACATTCTGAAGTGCAGAGTGAATCCAGAAGGCCTCTCGCCGTAGTCACCCATACGTTCCCTCGTATAGTATCAATGTAATAAGACTATTGACATCATAACTAATACAATTTGTAGATAATTAAAACTAAGATGAAGAAGATCCGGTTGAGAATTGGTCTTGAGTAACCCATGCTTGTCGTAAGAGGCGACTAACGGTGGTCAGGCTCTCTGACTTGGTTGACACATGTCATCGTTTCCCAATTGCGCAGATCGATGCTCATGAGTTTGAACACTGGATTGTCTGGTCCAGATTCGATTAATTACAGACCGCCGTCATATAGCTGGATTATTGCTGAGTGCGGCGTAAAACTAAACTCACTCACTACTACCATTAAGATATATAAAATCAAAGTTTTCCTCAAATGATATCATCTTAGTGTCGTGTCCACATATTTCAAACAGAAATAGGATATGATGTTAAAATTGATCCATACAACCGACCACCTACTTAAAGATGCTATGTATGTTTTAGCTCTGATAAGGATAATGTGATACATTTACAAAAATATTATTTTATTTAATTAGTTAGGCAAAAACAAATGTTTGTGAGTGAGTGAGTTTAGTTTTACCCCGCACTCAGCAATAATCCAGCTATATGGCGGCGGTCTGTAAATAATCGAGTCTGACCAGAGAATCCAGTGATCAACAGCATGAGTATCGATCTACGCAATTGGGAACCGATGACATGTGTCAACCAAGTCAGCGAGCCTGACCACCCGATCCAATTAGTCGCCTCTTACGACAAGCATGGATTACTGAACATCAATATTCTAACCCGGACCTTCACGGTTCAAATGTTTGTGTGTATCGTCAGATTACTTTCAGGTAAAGACAAAGGCAACAGTTATCGTTTCCGAGGGGAAGATGTGCTCTCTTGGTAAAGGATAGTAACTATTAGAGCACCATACATAACCTGGGGACATCTAGACTTGCTTCATTTAGAGCTTTAGCATTGCAGGAAGGGCTGGGAGGAGGGGGCAATAATGTCGTTCAGGGGCTGTGAGACAGACTAATCACACAGAGACTCTCGTCCAAGGTGTTTGTAATTTGGGTTACGTGTAGTACACTTACATCTCACTAATGCACTCCAGCCAGTGCACATTATATGATATGATGTTATGGCCGTGGGTTGTCCCAGCGTGGAAAGTTGGAACTTTGACGGAACTGCTCACTTTCTGCACGTGTTTGTTGCCCATAGTAGATATAAAATTTACTGTTCGTGCATTTGGAATGTTTGGACGTACTGTGGGACAAGTACGAAAATGATTAGACTCGTATTTAGTCTCAGCTATCTTACATAAAGTTACATACATGCATGCATGCATACATACATACATACATACATACATACATACATACATACATACATACATACATACATACATACATACATACATACATACATACATACATACATATACATACATACATACATACATACATACATACATACATACATACATACATACAAATACCATACATACATACATACATACATACATACATACATACATGGAGCGGTATAATTTGTCCTTTGCGACTCGGGTAATGTCATCAAATACCATGTCACAATCAAATGATATAATTAATTTCTCTGCCCATGAATAGAGCTCATAATTTGAAAACATAAGACACTCAGGTGAAATTATCGTTTTAATTAATTTAAGGGATCTTTTCAAAAGTCAAAACGTCATATCACCTTTAGTGAAGCTTTAATGTCAGAAGCATTTGATTAATTCAGTTTTAAACTTTTCACACTGGTGTAAAGGTTATTTAGTTTCAAGTGACCCGGATATTGAACTGTATGGGAAGGTAGATGTGGTGTGCTATCATAAACCTAATGGTACGTGTATCTGTGAAGAGAGAACACCTACTTGAGATGCCCCAGGTCTTGTATGCCTTGGCTCAAACACAATGAACCTGCATCTGGGCGGTTCGGCTTACATGTTGAGATGAAAGTGGGACTCTACACTTATAAGTATGAAAGTGGCCTCAAGTTACCATTGAACATGCCACTTCTCGCCACGATCGTGACTAAACGAGACTTTAGGAGACTAGAGCTGGAGAAGGTGCTAAGTGTCATTTATTGGTTTGTGTCGGTCAACTTGGCTTGTACTGGCTTCTCCACCCATCTACCCTGACTTGTTCCATAGACTTCGGGTATACGGGTGTGATTTTGGACATGGAAAACGCATTGCTTTGTCGTCTTCTTGTTGGACATTAAAAAGCTTGGGGGTATGTTGCTTTGCTGTTGAAAATGGGGAAGGTATGGAGTGTGTTATTTGTTGGATATTTTGGGAAGGTATTGGATATGATGTTTTGTTGTTGGACATGGGAAGGTATTGGATATGACGTTTTGCTGAAGGTATTGGATATGACGTTTTGTTGTTGGACATGGGAAGGTATTGGATATGACGTTTTACTGAAGGTATTGGATATGACGTTTTGTTGTTGGACATGGGAAGGCATTGGATATGACGTTTAGTTGTTGGACATGGGAAGGTATAGGATGTGTTGTTTTATTTTTGGACATGGAAAGATATGGGATGCGCTTTTCTATTGTTGAAAATGAGCAAGGTCATGGGTATGCTGTTTATCGCTGGACTTGGGGAAGGTATGGGGTATGACTTTTTATTGCTGAACATGGGGAAGATGGTAAGGTATATGGTATGCTGCTTTGTTGTTGGAGATGGCAAGGTATATGGTATGCTGCTTTGTTGTTGGAGATGGCAAGGTATATGGTATGCTGCTTTGTTGTTGGAGATGACAAGGTATATGGTATGGCAAGGTATATGGTATGCTTTGTTGTTGGAGATGGCAAGGTATATGGTATGCTGCTTTGTTGTTGGAGATGGCAAGGTATATGGTATGCTGCTTTGTTGTTGGAGATGGCAAGGTATATGGTATGCTGCTTTGTTGTTGGAGATGGCAAGGTATATGGTATGCTGCTTTGTTGTTGGAGATGGAGATGCAAGGTATATGGTATGCTGCTTTGTTGTTGGAGATGACAAGGTATATGGTATGCTGCTTTGTTGTTGGAGATGACAAGGTATATGGTATATGCTGCTTTGTTGTTGGAGATGACAAGGTATATGGTATGCTGCTTTGTTGTTGGAGATGGCAAGGTATATATATGGCTTTGTTGTTGGAGATGGCAAGGTATATGGTATGCTGCTTTGTTGTTGGAGATGGCAAGGTATATGGTATGCTGCTTTGTTGTTGGAGATGGCAAGGTATATGGTATGCTGCTTTGTTGTTGGAGATGACAAGGTATATGGTATGCTGCTTTGTTTGTATGGATGCTGCTTTGTTGTTGATGACAAGGTATATGGTATGCTGCTTTGTTGTTGGAGATGGCAAGGTATATGGTATGCTTTGTTGTTGGAGATGACAAGGTATATGGTATGCTGCTTTGTTGGAGATGGCAAGGTATATGGTATGCTGCTTTGTTGTTGGAGATGGCAAGGTATATGGTATGCTGCTTTGTTGTTGGAGATGGCAAGGTATATGGTATGCTGCTTTGTTGCTGGAGATGGCAAGGTATATGGTATGCTGCTTTGTTGTTGGAGATGACAAGGTATATGGTATGCTGCTTTGTTGTTGGAGATGAAGGTAGGTATATGGTATGCTGCTTTGTTGTTGGAGATGGCAAGGTATATGGTATGCTGCTTTGTTGTTGGAGATGGCAAGGTATATGGTATGCTGCTTTGTTGTTGGAGATGGCAAGGTATATGGTATGCTGCTTTGTTGTTGGAGATGGCAAGGTATATGGTATATGGAGATGGCAAGGTATATGGTATGCTGCTTTGTTGTTGTATATGGTATGCTGCTTTGTTGTTGGAGATGGCAAGGTATATGGTATGCTGCTTTGTTGTTGGAGATGACAAGGTATATGGTATGCTGCTTTGTTGTTGGAGATGGCAAGGTATATGGTATGCTGCTTTGTTGTTGGAGATGGCAAGGTATATGGTATGCTGCTTTGTTGTTGGAGATGACAAGGTATATGGTATGCTGCTTTGTTGTTGATGACAAGGTATATGGTATGCTGCTTTGTTGTTGGAGATGACAAGGTATATGGTATGCTGCTTTGTTGTTGGAGATGACAAGGTATATGGTATGCTGCTTTGTTGTTGGAGATGACAAGGTATATGGTATGCTGCTTTTTGTTGTTGGAGATGACAAGGTATATGGTATGCTGCTTTGTTGTTGGAGATGACAAGGTATATGGTATGCTGCTTTGTTGTTGGAGATGACAAGGTATATGGTATGCTGCTTTGTTGTTGGAGATGGCAAGGTATATGGTATGCTGCTTTGTTGTTGGAGATGGCAAGGTATATGGTATGTTGCTTTGTTGTTGGAGATGACAAGGTATATGGTATGCTGCTTTGTTGTTGGAGGAAAGGTATATGGTATGTTGCTTTGTTGTTATATGACAAGGTATATGGTATGCTGCTGCTTTGTTGTTGGAGATGACAAGGTATATGGTATGCTGCTTTGTTGTTGGAGATGACAAGGTATATGGTATGCTGCTTTGTTGTTGGAGATGGCAAGGTATATGGTATGCTGCTTTGTTGTTGGAGATGACAAGGTATATGGTATGCTGCTTTGTTGTTGGAGATGACAAGGTATATGGTATGCTGCTTTGTTGTTGGAGATGACAAGGTATATGGTATGCTGCTTTGTTGTTGGAGATGACAAGGTATATGGTATGCTGCTTTGTTGTTGGAGATGACAAGGTATATGGTATGCTGCTTTGTTGTTGGAGATGGCAAGGTATATGGTATGCTGCTTTGTTGTTGGAGATTGCAAGTTATATGGTATGTTGTTGTAATGGGATAAAATCATTGGAAATGTTCTTTTGTTGTTGGACATGGGCAGGGTATTGGGTGTGTTGCTTTATTGTTGGGCAATGCCTTTCTCACACTTCCAACCACGACGCCATCTTTCCAAATAAAGCACACCGTGACATAACCAAAATATTGTTCTCCGTGATTTACTTCAAACTCAGTCACTAAATCATTAACGGTATTCTCCTGCAACACGTACCTACAATTTCAAACATTTGTCATTGGCTGTCCACATCACGCCGAACTCTTTCCTCCACATTGTCGCTACCATGCGTTATTTCAACACCACGGCTAACATTAGGAGAACTAGCTATGCGCTCAGGCCACAAGGGCACACAAGGGCACACAAGGGCTGACCGGAGCTGTAGTAGGGAGGGACGAGTTAGTGTTTCAACCATGTTTGACTTTTGAATCATTCTCATTTACATGAGGTTACTGTTTGATGGTCAAACAGATATCAAAGATGAAACCAGATGAGATTGCGTTTTGTTAGTGTGGTCAGTTGGCACTTCAACGTCGTGATTAAAACGAACACACACGTGGTATGTGACGGGACCTCATCTACTCAGGACGCCACAGGTGTCGACAATTACCACAGGTACGGTGACTTGATGACTGTTGACAAGGGGACAACGTAAGCCTAATGAGAATGTCAAGGTCACGGTGGGAAATTGTTCTGCTCGTCTGAGGTCAGGGCTTACGGGTATGAAATAATCTTGCCTTATATAAATGTGCGAGTGTCAGCATCCTGTCCGCAAAATTGACGAGTATAAGTTTTACATTTTGTACATGAGTGAGTTAGTGAGTTTGACTTCTTTGAGTGTTATTTTAGAAGTTGGGAAGTACAATATTGGCAAACTTGACGGATAACAACTTCTTTTATTCCATGAGAGCGACGTTTCCATACAGATTCTTGTACTGTAAGGTTGTTTTTAACGTTAAGCGGAGTGCAAACACACGATCTCCTGTGGTATATCAATATGTAACGACCCATCTCCTTTGACATTCACACGTGTTTAATTAAAGTAGGGAATTGTCTTTACTCACCACTCCCCACCTCTGGCGACCCTTTCCTGTGCCCCGCATCTGCTCATTCTCTACCCCCATAATAAATGATGGGTACCTTACACATATATATTCCAGTGCATACTGACTGACTGACTGAGTTTAGTTTTACGCCGCTTTTAGCAATATTCCAGCAATATCACTGCACGGGACACCAGAAATGGGCTTCACACATTGTGCCCATGTGGGGAATCGAACCCGGGTCTTCGGCGTGACGAGCGAACGCTTTAACCACTAGGCTACCCCACCGCCCCTCCAGTGCATACACGAAGCGGGTGGTCTGGTAGCTTAGCGGTTCGCTCGTCACGCTGAAGACCCGGGTTCGATTCCCCACATGGGTACAATGTGTGAAGCCCATTTCTCATCCACTCACTGTCACGAAGCTCAACATAACAGTAAACTTGTATGGCACTGGGATGGCCGAGGGGTTGAGGGGTTCGCGCGTCACAGCAAAAGTTAGGGTTCGATTCCCAGCTGCAAATGAAGCTAACATCTGGCGCACCACCATAATATGGCAGGAATATAGCAAACGGCGGCATAAAACAGTTTTCAATAATCTCACATAAAAACCATTAGTTTTCAATACCGTGACGATATGATCATAATCCATCATAATAACCATACAAGTCATAATGAAATAACCTCTTTCGTAATAACACTTTCCATAGTTTGAAGGAGGGTCCTATTACTACTGTTATTCAGTAACCCATGCTTGTCGCAAGAAGAGACTAACGGGATCGGGTGGTCAGGCTCCCTGACCTGGTTGACACATGTCATCGTATCCCAATTGCATAGATCGATGCTGATGTGTTGATCACTGTGTGGTCCAGACTCGATTATTTACAGACCGCCGCCATATAGCTGGAATATTGCTGAGTGCGGCGTAAAACTAAACTCACTCACTACTACCATTAAGATATATAAAATCAAAGTTTTCCTCAAATGATATTACCTTAGTCTCGTGTCCACAAATTTCAAATAGAAATAGGATATGATGTTGATCCATACAACTGATAATATGTCTCATCCGTCTTTTCATTTTTATCTCACACGCTTAACACAAGTACGCCAACATCCCCAACCAACACTACCCCGTGCTACGAAATGTCGTTTCGATTTGACAGGGTCGTGTCTACAAGTCCCTCTATTTTTCTATCCCTTAAAGTAGCAGTTTATCGTGTTGATTCAGGCCCAAAGCTTGTTTTCTTTCAGACGTTTTTGTTGACGAATCCGTGCAAAACTGCCTCAGCGTCTCGAAAGTGTGTCCGTGGCTTAATCAGCTCGCGTTCATAAAAACACGCGAAGCAATGTTTACATAATGATTTACATCATTATATCACCCCGTCGGACTGTTTGTTATCGGTCGTTCAATACTGATAAAATGAACAGTTGATTTTTCATGTATTTGATGCACAGCCGATATGGAATACTTAAAAATAGTTTTCTTGTTTCGTCTAAGGTTTCAATAATATACAACTAAGTAGGTTGAACTTTATTTTTTCATTTCTATTTAAAACCTGAATTCATGATTGTACAAAATCGACCTTCAAGACTTCAGAACCTGGCAGCCGTTCCTGATTTGCTTATTCATCAGAGTGATGACGATGTGATTAGGAGTGGTGGGGTAGCCTAGCAGTTAAAGCTTGGAAGACCATGGTTCGATTCCCCACATGGGTACAATATATGAAGCCCATTTTTGTGTCCCCAACCTTAATATTCCTGGAATATTGCTAAAAGCGGCGTAAAACTAAACTTACTCTCCAAGTCGATGTAATTTCGGAATGGAAAATATCTTGAACAAAAACGAAATCAGAGCAAAATAGCATCGGCAAAATCTATACTATACTATACTATACTATACTATACTATACTATACTATACTATACTATACTATACTATACTATACTATACTATACTATACTATACTATACTATACCATTACTATACTATACTAATACTATACTATACTATTACTATACTATACTATTCTATACTAATACTATACTATACTATACTATACTATACTATACTATACTATACTACTATACTATACTATACTATACTATACTATACTATACTATACTATACTATACTATACTATACTATACTATACTATACTATACTATACTATACTATACTATACTATACTATACTATACTATACTATACTATACTATACTATACTATACTATACTATACTATACTATACTAAATAGTATAAAACAGAATATAAAAAGATAAAACGAAATCATAAAATAAAATAAAGACATTCGACCCGCCCGATTTAAGGGACGCCGGGCGATGAGAAACAACATATTTGTTTTAAGTTGCCTATCACATTCTGTTTTTTTAACTGACTGACGGGTTGTGGTTGAAAAGCGTAACGAAGCAATGCTCTCTCTACACCTCACCCACTTCTACCTGGAATGTTGATTGTCTGCACGCTGGTACATATACATCTCAGGTAAAACCCAGGTGAGTAGGAAGAATGTCGCTCACGAGGGTATAGCAGCACGAACGCTAACAAAAGAACTGTTATGTTGTTTTTTTTCACGAAAACCGCAATCGCTCACTGTCGGCGAATCTCAGATATTCCAAATGAATCGGCCATGGGCAATAAAGTCGACCACACACAGGTGCGGTATATTCGTATTGTTGGTATATCTGATATGACACAAGCTTCTTGATGCTTATTCGATACTTACAACAGACAGGTATGCACTTGATTGACAGGTATGAAATTCACAGTCTCGTGTCATATTGTTGCTCAGCGGGATGTACGTTGTCAATGGACGCTGGCGTAATGAATACTCCATTTTATTGACTCAGCGTTTTAAAAGGCCAACTTTATTTTGCAAATCAAAGGGTACTGTTGACATTTCTTACTACACATACAATACCACAGAGGTTGTGAAGAAAGACAATATCAATGATGATTTATTAGATATATGTCTGTCTTTGCTCAGCTGGAGTTGTATTGGGGTGAATTGTGCAGCACTTAGGCAGCCACGTAAATTAGGCTTTCCTGGTCATTTATTGACAGTGGGGAGTCCCTTTAATCTTACACCGACAATAATGTATTTAAAACGTTTGTCATTGCATGACGTTTTGGTTTGGTGAACAGGTTGATTAAAAAATCGATTAACTAACCCGTTTGAGATATTAATGGGTGATTGAATAGTTGTTCAACCCTTAAGATGGACAAAAATATGTGGATTTGGCATTCTTTTCTGTACAATCGAAATCGCAAATGAAAATCATAAATTGCAAGGACGATTCCAGGAATTTATCCAAGGGGTGGAGATGCGATGGGGTGTGGGGAACGACGGGTGTAAATTCAATAGATCAAATAAAGTTGACTTGTTTTATACGACTTGAGGTGATAAACAAAATCGTTATATCTCTACTTTCGTTTGATTTGATACAGTTTGATCGTTTATTGTCTCTTTCAGATGAAAATTATAGTTACCTTAGGATACTGGTTGGTGGTAAATATTTTATCCCCGGGAGTGATGGGTGGGCTAAGGGAGGGGGTGCTGCTTGTATGTCCGCGTTGGGTGTGGCGTCTGGGGTTAATTATTTTCATCTTAAAAGGGGATGATATTAATGACATTCTGATAGTCACGTTTGAAGAGGTTTCGATGGTTAATTATGTTATCTATCGTTGAGGTTCATTGTGCTTATGTTCACATAAGGAAGATGTGTTGATGGTATCTATTTTCTCCATGAATGACTGACTGAGTATGGTTTTACACCGTTTTTAGCAATATTCCAGCAATATCACGACGGTGGACACCGGAAATGGGCTTCACAGACTGTACCCATATGGGGAATCGAACCCGGGCCTTCGGCGTGACGAGCGAACGCTTTAACCACTAGGCTACCCCACCGCCCCTATATTCTCCATGAAATGGTGTGAATTGATGGTATATATATTCACCTTATATGGTGTTTTTATATTCACTTTGTAATTGTGTTGATGGTATTCATATTCACCTTGAAATGGGGTTGAGGGTGCTTCTATTCACCTTGAAAAGGGTTGATGGCATTGATATTCACCTTTGAAAGGGTTGATGGTATATATCCACCTTGGAAAGGGTTGATGGTATATATTCACCTTGGAAAGGGTTGATGGTATATATTCACCTTGAAAAGGGTTGATGGTATATATTCACCTTGAAAAGGGTTGATGGTATATATTCACCTTGGAATTCAGTTGATAGTATTTAATTCACCTTGAAATGACGTTGATAGTATATAATTCACCTTGAAATAGTGTTGATAGTATTAAACCGCAGTTGATTGTGACCTGATTAGCTATGGTTCTCCAAGGGTTAAAGGACAATTATATTCACCAATGGAGGGGGTTGTTATTCTTACCTAAGGAGGCAGCTATTTGATAATATTTACATTCTCCTCGGGAAGGTGTTTGATTGTATGATATTCACATACACACACTTCCAGGAGGACTGATGGTCATGGCATTCACAATGACCAGAGCTGGTGGCAATTACATTCACACTAAAATGAGGTAATCAGATTCACCTTGGTAGAACGTTGATGGTAAATATTTTCGCTGTTATATTGAGTGATGGTATTGATTTAATAGCCATTAAAGGGTGTATGGCGGCTATTTGATTCACGATTTGTGTCAATCATAATCACATTATTGGCTAATACCTTGCCATAAAATGAGATTCGCGTATAAACTGACGGATATTTAAGCCATGACTGTTGGCCGATTACGTCAACTGGAAATAAAAATACACCATGTTTCCACAATCCAGCCATTACACCTGGCCTTATTACGTTCAGCCTTAAACTTAAAACAAATGGGGAGGAGCGGTTATCAAGATGGCGTCTCCTGATGACGCCGAACGTATGGGAAGAAACAAAATTAGACTTGTTCTCTCCGATTTTTTTATCGTGAACAGCCTTCGTAAGTAAATTTGATCTTTTACCACCATAAGAGCCAGATAAGAATATTTCAACAAACAATCACATTCAATACTACATTGTTTATCACCCGTAATGAAGATGGGTTGAGAACCTAAGGGGAGACAACTTCGTACTGATTGACACCTAAATGGGGACCATCTCAAAACGATTCTTTCATAAGTAACGATCTGATTTGGTCCACGCCAGCGACTCGTGTATATGTTTAGACTTGGTCTCCTCGCTTTATGGCTGAAGAAATGCTGATGCGACGTAATTTTTTAACTCATTCACTTAACTCACTCACTCGTGCACGTATAGCAACATCAAACGTTTATCTGATATCTCTATGTACATACGTTCATAAAAATATGACTTAAAAGAAAAGAAAAACCCAACATGTTTTTAAGTTAAAAACAATGAAAATTGACTTTATGGCTCAATATTAACATAATCGGGTATTTCTGTATCATGACATGGGGAAAGTTCAAAGGGTCAAAGGATAGTTAAACAAAAGTTAAAAGGAAATTCGTGTTCTCTACAAGGCATAGACGAAAACACAAACAAGGAGAATTTGTCATGAGCACGGAAGAATTAACTCCCGTCTCGAAAACCGTGCATTAGCATAAGTAAATTCCGACTGTGTCTTCAGTGAAAACGAATAGCCTTACCCCGAAAGAAAGCCCTACATCAAAAGGGCTATATTACTAGGACTTCCGTCCCTGCCATTGTCCGGGGCACCCTGTCGCACTTCGGACCGTCACAAAAGATGCAGATCAAAGGAGCCGACCAGGTGAGTCACCGAGGTAGTGTCCGACCGTTCACAATGGTGACCTTGCCGATATACCGAATCAAGGTCATCTTGAGGTGGTGGGACAATGGAAATCGGGACGGGCCATCGCCTTGTGGGTGTCAGGTTTGGGCCCCGCCCATCTCCGTCTCCCAAGACTGTCTATGTTATATATACCTGTATCGATATACATCGACAATCGTACTTATCTTCTGTAGACCCAGTGTTTGTGTGTACATTATCCTTTGAAGCCGCGCTTTTAGAAATGGTATTAAGTGTTTGGATGTTTCTTATCGAAATCATCACAATTCCTTCCTTCCCGCTTTGATAGTAAAGCATTGTAGTTTTCGTTCTATCCTTGTCAGTGGGCTGTTTGACCTCACGGTCCTTCAACAATACATGCTGCTGTCTGTCAACTGAATCTTATTTCAAACGTCATAACTGCCTATCAGATTTGAACATTTGATCAGGGGAGATAATCAGCGCACAATGGCGTCTTTCTCAGTGTTAAATGACGTGGAATTGACGTTATTGCTAGACAAATAACCTCTGTTTGAGCGTAAATTACTTTGAAGTGGTACCGTGTTTGTAAAATGATTTGGCAGTAGTCGCTGTTGCTGTTTTAAGGTATTTAGGGGACGTTGTTGAAGTCGAGAAAACTCGAAGACAGCGTTAAACGTATAACGTTTCAAACAATGACTCGATGGGGAATCAAATCGTTCTTAAAGGCACGGTATCAATATGTTGTTGTTTTTTGTTATTTGATCAAGTAATATCGCAATGGCCGTTCTTAAAGGCACAGCATAAATATGGTGTTTGTTTGTTATTTGATCAAGTAATATCGCAATGGCCGTTCTTAAAGGCACAGCATACATATTTTTTTTTTTAGTTATTTAAATAAGTAATATCGCAATGGCCGTTCTTAAAGGCACGGTATAAATATGGTTGTTTTTGTTATTTGATCAAGTAATATCACAATGGCCGTACTTAAAGGCACAGTAGATATATGGGTTTTTTTGTTATTTGATCAAGTAATATCGCAGTGGCCGTTCTTAAAGGCACACTATAAATATGTTGGGTATTTTTGTTATTTGTTTAAGTAATATCGTAATGGCCGTTCTTAAAGGCAGAGTACAAATATGTCTTTTTTGTTATTTCATAAGTAATATCACAATGGCCGTTCTCAAAGGCACAGTATAAATATGTCTTTGTTTATTTGATCATGTAATATCGCAAGCGTTATCAGTATCGCTTACCATGACATGACATGAATTTTGTTTGTTCATTTAATTCTTTGATTGGCATTCTAGAAGTTGGGTAGGTGAAGAATGAGGACTATTTTATGGATATACAACTTCTTTATTCTGTACAGGCGGCGTTTCGATATAGGTTCTAATGTCGTTGTCAAGCAAGAATGAGGACTATTTTATGGATATACAACTTCTTTATTCTGTATAGGCGACGTTTCGACATAGGTTCTAATGTCGTTGTCAAGCCACATGTCGAAACGTCGTCGACATAGGTTCTAATGTCGTTGTCAAGTAGTGGCTTGACAACGACATTAGAACCTAAAACAACGGCATTAGAACCTATGTCGACGACGTTTCGACATGTGACTTGACAACGACATTAGAACCTATGTCGAAACGTCGCCTATGCAGAATAAAGAAGCTGTATATCCATAAAATAGCCCTCATTCTTCATTTAATAGTGAGTAATATGGAAGTTACTGTTAATATACTCTCCCAAAAAAGAAACGCATATAGGAATTTCAACTGTATTTTTATGTTTATTTTGAAACATCTTGTAGGCTTTATGAATCAATGAAATATAGTTAAATTGCACACTGGGAATGCAGACTTATCCGTCTTTGGCACCAACTCGAGGAAAGTCAGTTTGAGTGTCACATGGAGACGTGTGGTGGCGCTGAAGTCAATACCTCGTGTGACCACCGTGGGTATCCAGAACTACACGGCATCGCCTCGGCATCGAACGAATAAGTCTCAGAATCTCGTGTTGCCCAATCGCAGCCCACTCTGCCTGTAGTGTCTGTGCGAGTTGCTGAAGTGTCTGGGGCTGAGGGTTACGGCGTCGCACTCGTCTGTCCAGGGTATCCCACAGATGTTCGATCGGGTTTAAGTCCGGTGATCTTGAGGGCCAGGGGAGCACCATGATGTTGTGGTTCCGGAGGAAGTCTCTAGTGTGACGTGCTGTATGGGGCCTGGCATTGTCCTGTTGAAACAACTCCCTCTGGCGATCAATGGTTAGAAGGAGGTGTGGGCGTAGGATTTCGTCACAGTATCGTTGAGCTGTCAGGTTGCCCTGGATCATTACCAAATCACTTCTCCTACGGCAGGTAATCGCTCCCTACATCATAACACATCATAGGACTCATAAACAGAGCAAAACCTTTTGTAAAATGAATCACATTTTAATTCATTGCTACATGAAATTGCTATTTTCATGATGCGTTTCTTTTTTGGGAGAGTATATTAAAAATTCCCATAATGCCGTTACGAGAGGAACGTACTATGTGAGAAAAAAGAGCTTAGGTCGCATAATGTCACCAGTTAAAAAATGATTAAATGTATAAACAGTAAATATTTATATACACTAACACGCTAATATCGAACTTATATCCCTTAGTTCGTTATATCCCATAGTTCGTTATATCCCTTAGTTCGTTATATACCTTAGTTCGTTATATCCCATAGTTCATTATATCCCTTAGTTCGTTATATCCCATAGTTCGTTATATCCCATAGTTCGTTATAAACGTAGTTTACATTACTTTTTTCAAGTACAGTACATTTGTGTTTCAGTATTGTCAGCATAGCAAGAATATCGACCCTTCATTGATACTAGGCATGATACACGTTGTAGTGAGTGGGTTTTACGCCACCTTCAGCAATATTCCAGCAACAGCACGGCGGGGGACACCAGAAATGGGCTTCACACATTGTACCCATGTGGGGAATCGAACCCGGGTCTTCGGCGTGACGAGCGAAAGCTTTAACGACTAGACTAACCCACCGCGGTCAGCCCTTCTTTAGGAATAATCACTGTTGAAAATATGCGTGTGTCATTAAAATGAAATGTCCATGTATACAAAGAGACAAATGTCCATGGCTACTTAATGACCAATGTGTAATTAAAGGGGAATACCCGTTTGTAAATAAAGGGACATTATAAGTTGTTCACTGGTCTCGAAGGGGCCATGGGCTGATGTACCCTCGGGCTCAGGGAACATAAACAAACATCGAGGGTACATCAACCCATGGCCCCCCGAGGGACCAGTGAACAACGTATTTATCTTACCGAACACCTTAAAGGTAATTTTGAACTGTTTGAAGCACAGGTATCGGATCATATTATGGAGTACTAGACGACAAGAAAAACAATTTAGAGTTATGTCCCTTCCTGAACTGTTTGAAGCACAGGTATTGGATCATAGTATGGAGTACCAGACGACAAGAAAAACAATTTAGAGTTATCTCCCTTCCATCGATTTGCATTCGCAAAACATCGGTAATTTCCGTACATCAACGTGATTCAATGTTATTCGAGATAAAGAATAACTACTACGAAGTACCAAATGAGTTCGGCATTCCCAGCGGGGGTACATAGAAAATGTTACTCGCTTGAAAGCGGGTACATTGAAAATAATAGAAGAGCGCTCAGCCAATCAGAAAACGACATTTATGTGTGAGGCAAGATAATACTGCATAAACATTGTTTTCGTAAAACCAGGAACTTATAAATTCGTAAGTGGTTAGTTGGAACAGAAAAACTGTTTATTGGGGGGTTGGTCATTGATTATAATGGTGTATGTGCTGGTTGGAACTGTATCACATTTGCTGACAAATGTAATTGCTAATAAATTATATCGTCCATTCTAAAAATTAGTTTAACATCAAGTGGTGCCTCCGTTTCGTTTGATTCTTCTTCTTCATTTTTACTGGACGTTTCTATTGCAAGATGTAAAACCGGTTCGTATCGGTTCGTCTAACATCCATGACAAAAATGACATCAGGAACATCTTTTACTGCTTTAGAATCCATGGTCACTTCAAGTTGTTAGTTAAAATCAAAGAGGAAGTCATCGGCAATATGACGTCATGTCACGTGATACCCGTTTCTGCTCATTAACTTTACGGTGTTTCCGTTGTCGGCGGAAATACGAGCGCGTTTTTTCGTGTTTATTGCGATTTTACAAACTTTTTGTTCAATTTTAATCATGGAAGGTTGAATTTTAATCCAGGGAGGTGACTTTTAGAATGCTTTTTACCCTTTTGAAAAACCTTTTATGATAGTATTCTAATTTAAGCTAAATGATGAGTGAGTGTGTCAACATTAAGCAACACTTGCAGGTATCCACGACCATCCTGTAACTAAATCAACTGAACTTTATAACTATAACTAAATCACTATTCAAATGGTGAGTTTAGCCAAAGTAACCGCCCGTTTGGGCTGTTCTTGAGCTGTTTCGATCAACCCAGAAATTGTATCAGTTCCAAGGGTTGTCAAAGTGTAAATTTTTATAAAGTCCACTTGAAAATATGCATATGTCATTAAAATGAAATGTCCATGTATACATAGAGACAAATGTCCATGGCTACTTAATGACCAATGTATAATTAAATGGGAATACCCGTTTGTAAATAAAGGGACATTATAGGTTGTTAACTGGTCTCGAAGGGGACATGGGCTGATGTACCCTCGGGCTCAGGGAACATGAACAAACATCGAGGGTACATCAACCCATGGCCCCCGAGGGACCAGTGAACAACGTATTTATCTTACGAACACCTCAATGGTAATTTTGAACTGTTTGAAGCACAGGTATTGCATCATATTATGGAGTACCAGACGACAAGAAAAACAATTTAGAGTTATCTCCCTTCCATCGATTTGCATTCGCAAAACATCGGTAATTTCCGTACATCAACGTGATTCAATGTTATTCGAGATAAAGAATTACTACTACGAAGTACCAAATGAGTTCGGCATTCCCAGCGGGGTACATAGAAAATGTTACTCGCTTGAAAGCGGGGTACATTGAAAATAATAGAAGAGCGCTCAGCCAATCAGATAACGACATTTATGTGTGAGGCAAGATAAAACTGCATAAACATTGTTTTCGTAAAAACCAGAAACTTATAGATTCGTAGGTGGTTAGTTGGAACAGAAAAACTGTTTATTGGGGTTTGGTCATTTATTATAATGGTGTATGTGCTGGTTGGAACTCTATCACATTTTGCTGACAAATAACATTGTTAATAAATTATATCGTCCATTCTAAAAATTATTTTAACATCAAGTGGTGCCTCCGTTACGTTTGATTCTTCTTCTTCATTTTTACTGGACGTTTCTCTTGCAAGATGTAAACCCGACTCGTATATATTGATACGGTCTAACATTTTGACATCAGGAACATCTTTACGCTTTAGAATCTATGGTCACTTCAGGTTGTTAGTGGGCGGTGGGTAGCCTAATGGTTACAGGTTCGTCGTCACGCTGAAGACCCGGGTTCGAATCCCTACATGGGTACAATG
This sequence comes from Haliotis rubra, assembly GCF_003918875.1. Classification (NCBI taxonomy): domain Eukaryota; kingdom Metazoa; phylum Mollusca; class Gastropoda; order Lepetellida; family Haliotidae; genus Haliotis; species Haliotis rubra. The sequence goes on along the minus strand of NW_025767133.1, from coordinate 578,405 downwards.
TATGAAGCTCATTTCCGGTGTCCCCCACCGTGATGTTGCTGGAATATTGCTAAAAGCGGCGTAAAACCAAACTCAGTCAGTCAGTCAGTCAAATTGTTAGTTAAAATCAAAGAGGAAGTCATCGGCAATATGACGTCATGTCACGTGATACCCGTTTCTGCTCATTAACTTTACGGTGTTTCCGTTGTCGGCGGAAATACGAGTGCGTTTTTTCGTGTTTATTGCGATTTTACAAACTTTTTGTTCAATTTTAATCATGGAAGGTTGAATTTTAATCCAGGAAGGTGACTTTTAGAATGCTTTTTACCCTTTTGGAAAACCTTTTATGATAGTATTCTAATTTAAGCTAAATGATGAGTGAGTGTGTCAACATTAAGCAACACTTGCAGGTATCCACGACCATCCTGTAACTAAATCAACTGAACTTTTAAACTATAACTAAATCACTATTCAAATGGTGAGTTTAGCCAAAGTAACCGCCCGTTTGGGCTGTTCTTGAGCTGTTTCGGTCAACCCAGAAATTGTATCAGTTCCAAGGTGTTGTCAAAGTAAATTTTTATAAAGTCCACTTGAACGAAACAGGTAGATAATTAATGTTTATGAGACGTCTACTTTTCCTCTAGGAAAGTAGCCATACATTGGGAACATACGTTTGTCTCTACTCTGGGTATACTGCCTTTAACAATCTATACGTCATGGCGTCACCGTGACGAGAAGCATTGTCACTGGGACCGTTTGGTCATGATTGGATCGTTTACTTTGGTATTTGAATTTACATTTATTGGTCGTGTTGTATTATATTTCTATTTAACCAACGGCTGGAGGCATCCATCTTAATGTTGACTTATCATACAGTCATGAGTTGCTTATTTCAGCCATGGACCTGAGGCCAGTCTTTGTTCAGGTTTCAGCTTACTGCCTCTTTCCACCGAAAAGAGTTAATGTGTCAGGAAAAAGTGAACTTATTCTTTCTCAACACAAAGAATGATTACTGCGCGTCTACATCACAAGCAGACTTACCTCAATCTCCTTTTCTTAAAACAGAGAGCTTTTCTGTCAGTTCCAACAGACAAGAGACATGCTGCGAGTATTTATGGAAAGGTTCCACAGAAAGTGTCTTACTGTGAGGTTCCACAGAAAGAGGCTTACTGTGAGGTTCCACATAAAGTGTCTTACTGTGAGGTTCCACAGAAAGTGTCTCACTGTGAGGTTCCACAGAAAGTGTCTCACTGTGAGGTTCCACAGAAAGTGTCTCACTGTGAGGTTCTCACAGAAAGTGTCTCTCCACAGAAAGTACTGTGAGGTTCCACAGAAAGTGGCTCTCACTGTGAGGTTCCACAGAAAGAGGTCTTACCGTGAGGTTCCACAGAAAGTGTCTGACTGTGAGGTTCCACAGAAAGTGTCTTACTGTGAGGTTCCACAGAAAGTGGACTTACTGTGAGGTTCCACAGAAAGTGTCTCACTGTGAGGTTCCACAGAAAGTGTCTCACTGTGAGGTTCCACAGAAAGTGTCTGACTGTGAGGTTCCACAGAAAGTGGCTTACTGTGAGGTTCCACAGAAAGTGTCTTACTGTGAGGTTCCACCACTGTGAGGTTCCACAGAAAATGTCTTACTGTGAGGTTCCACAGAAAGTGTCTTACTGTGAGGTTCCACAGAAAGTGTCTCACTGTGAGGTTCCACAGAAAGTGTCTCACTGTGAGGTTCCACAGAAAGTGACTTACTGTGAAGTTCCACAGCGCATAGTGGGTTCACACAAGAGCACTGGTTTGGTTGGGTGGTGGGCTTATGTTTAGACAGGTGAGCTACAGTGTTACATGCAAGAGTGAGTTTAGCTTTACGCTTCACCCAGCAATATTCCAGCCATATGGTGGCGGTCTGTAATTAATCGAGTCTGAACCAGAGAATCAAGTGATCAACAGCATGAGCATCTATCTAAGCAATTGGGATACGATGACATGTGTCAACCAAGTCCGTGAGCCCGCTAGTCGCCTCTTACGACAAGCATGGGTTGCTGAAGATCAATTCTAACTCGGATCTTCACGGGCCCACTGATTTGGAATCATCTGACCATGCTACGTCTGAACAAAATGACCAACAGAACAAACGCTCAACCTGACCCAATATGAAGGTCGCAATATAAATAATTTTCTTGTTTTCAGGAAAGAAATGAATCGTAAAATTACAAGAATGTATCAGAGAGTGTGTGAAACGGGGACTTGCCCATCAAATGGTCGTTTACGTATGACTAGAGTTCGGTGTGGCTTTAACGCCCTCTGCAGCGGAACTCTCACCCGGACAGTCATTGTTAGTCATAGGTGTGCATGACTGTAAACACAAACCAACCCAAAACGTTATCTGTCTAGACATACTGTTCAGTGACAATCGTTTCACACAAATGTCTATAACTGTGCCCTTGGGGCGTTTCAAGGAACTTTACGATCAACAGTTTCATCGAGATTTCATCCAAGATTTGGTCGTGTAAATCTCCTATAAATAAAGGCGTGAAAATGGTTATTGAATGAATCATACACGACTGAGGTGAAGTGAAATGGAGTTGAACGCCCGTTCAAGATTTATTGCATTCATGCAGTGGCGTACATGCACGCGTGTGTGTGTCTGTTTGAACCAGTCTGGACAGATGTCGGTCTGGATACTTCAGTCGGACACAGTTTAATGACTCGGATCCGTCTTGTCATGGTTTAATCCCCTTAATGGTGCGGAGTGAGTGAGTTTAGTGTTACGCCGCTCTCAGCAATATTCCAGCTATATGGCGGCGGTCTGTAAATAATCGAGTCTGGACCAGACAATCCAGTGATCAACAGCATGAGCATCGATCTGCATAATTGGGAGCCGATGACATGTGTCAACCAATTCAACGAGCCTGACCTACCGATCCCGTTAGTTGCCTCTTACGACAAGCATGGGTTACTGAAGATCAATATTCTAATCCGGACCTTCACGGGTCTTAATGGAGAGGACCGGGTAGGGAACAACAAATACCATCCATTAACGTCTATTGGTATAGTGAGTGAGTGAATTTAGTTTTACACCACTTTTAGCAATATCAGGAGAGGAACACCACAAATGGGCCTCAAACATTGTATCCATGTGGAGAATCGAAACCGGGTCTTCGGCGTGATAAGCGACAGCTTTAACCACTAGGCTACCCCGCTTCCCCTCTTTTGGTATAATTCCATTCGACTCCATTCAAGTCACTTACTTCAAGCTGCCTTTACTCTTCCCGTTCTAAACTTTAAGTGATTTGAGCATTCTTTCAAACACGGTGGTTCCTATGTCATTTAAATTAAACTCTTCCTGAAATAATTATATGATTGTCTGTGTTATCGAGTGGAGATGAATATAATTGTAAGGAAACGATCGCGGGTGAGAGATGATAGTTTAATCCCGCCTTTGGAAATACTCTAGACATGGTACGGAGGGGAACACCAGGAATTGACATTACACAATGTACCCTTGCGGGGAGACCGCCTCCGTGGTGTAGTGGTTAGAGCGTCCGCCCAGAGAGCGGAAGGTCGCGGGTTCGATCCCCGACCGCGTCATACAAAAAGACGTTAAAATACTCTAGACATGGTCACGGAGGGGAACACAGCACTATACACATACACACGCATGCACGGCGTCATATGAGCGAAATATTCTCAAGCACGACGTAAAACCCAATTTCACCTCACCTCACCTCACCCTTGCGGGGAATGGAGCCCGGATCTTCGGCGTGACGATCTAACGCTTTAATCACTTGGCTGCACCTCTAGATCTCTCCCACACTTAAACCCTCCGCGCGTACACCCATCCACACTCATACACACGTCTATGTGACAGTACGAGAGTTCGGAAAGGCCCTACGTTTATCAGAATTCAGGTAGTTGCAAGATTACGACCTCTTTGTACAAGAGGGCCTCACGTCTGTCGGATAGTCGTAAGGCTACGACCTTTTTGTAAAACTGGGCCCTACGTCAATCAGATGTCAGACAGTCGCAAGACTAAGACCTCTTTGTAAAACTGGGCCATACGCCAATCGTCAGATAGTCGCAAGACTAAGACCTCTTTGTACAAGTAGGCCCTACGTATATAAGATGTCAGATAGTCGCAAGACTAAGACCTCTTTGTACAAGTAGGCCATACGTCTATTAGATGTCAGATAGTAGCAAGACTAAGACCTCTTTGTACAAGTGGGCCCTACGTATATTAGATGTCAGATAGTCGCAAGACTAAGACCTCTTTGTAAAACTGGGCCATACGCCAATCGTCAGATAGTCGCAAGACTAAGACCTCTTTGTACAAGTAGGCCCTACGTATATAAGATGTCAGACAGTCGCAAGACTAAGACCTCTTTGTAAAACTGGGCCATACGCCAATCGTCAGATAGTCGCAAGACTAAGACCTCTTTGTACAAGTAGGCCCTACGTATATAAGATGTCAGATAGTCGCAAGACTAAGACCTCTTTGTACAAGTAGGCCATACGTCTATTAGATGTCAGATAGTAGCAAGACTAAGACCTCTTTGTACAAGTAGGCCCTACGTATATTAGATGTCAGATAGTAGCAAGACTAAGACCTCTTTGTACAAGTGGGCCCTACGTCTATCAGATGTCAGGTAGTCGCAAGACTAAGACCTCTTTGTACAAGTGGGCCATACGTCTATCAGATGTCAGATAGTTGCAAGACTAAGACCTCTTTGTACAAGTGGGCCCTACGTCTATCAGATGTCAGGTAGTCGCAAGACTAAGACCTCTTTGTACAAGTGGGCCCTACGTCTATCAGATGTCAGGTAGTCGCAAGACTAAGACCTCTTTGTACAAGTAGGCCCTACGTTTATCAGATGTCGCAAACAGCCTTGACAGAATGGACCAACGTCTCTGTGATAGTATGAACACTAGGACAGTCGCAATGCTGCGAGCTCTCGATGCGGGACGGTCCCGGCTCTCAGCCTAAGTTTCATTCAGTGGGGAAAACAGATCAATCATCACACAACTCGCCAGAGTCCATACATAATACAAATGTTTGTAATGTGAGTAGTACCGAACGTTCACATTAATAATTTTTATAGTCACGATCACATCGGAAATCACCATTACCGCAAGCTACGAGTGATTTCACTATCGACAGATGATAGCAGATCGTTACGGACCAGTGATGAAAGTCTCAGACCGTAGAACACCAAAAGGTCTCATTATATACTTGACCATTACAGGAGATTTACCTTCTTGATACAGGTTGGACGAGTTATGTCCCGTGACGGATATACACCACATGGGGGTTTGATAAACTGCGCACGCATCGTTGCACGGGCATTACTGATCTGGGTCACTAGGCCATTGGTCTTGTCCGAAGTGATAGGTACTATTGATACCGGGAAACAGGTGATAAATTGATAACGAAACGGCAACTATCCGACTGGTTTTAGTAGAGTGTGTGTTTAGAAAAATGCGGTTTTTACTTCTTTTTCACAAACGGGGCATGACACATAAATCTCCGAGAACCGACTGAATGTCTAAAATGTCACTATATCAAAGGAGGCGAAAAGACCGTTGGATTTATAAAATGTACTTACACCAGCGGTTAATGATTCAGTGATGCCAGATTTCCCATCTCATGTGGTTCACGTTAAGTCTGTGCAGACAACCCCCATGTTTAAGTGGTCAAGCAGTGAAATCAGAATTTTAGGGGAAACAGAGTACTAGGGCTGGGACGGGTCCAAATTTTCTACCCGGGTACCCCACCCCCTATTACCCTACCTGACCCGGATACATGTTATGTTTATTCATGACATCAAATTTGGAAGATATGGCAACATATTTTTCAGCTCGGAGGCTAAAATTTCGAGTTTTTCGATATCTTAACCATGTATTATATTCAAGAGAAGTGACTGTAAATTATGTCTAAATCTTTAAAGACAATACAACCTTTTAATCATGAAAAAATAACATATTGCATTGTTTAATCAATTAGTCACATGATCATAACGGGTCCGGGTATTGAGACGGGTACCCGGATCCAACTCATTACCCACCCGTCCCGAGTGAATATGAGTGAATGATTGTGAATGCATGTGAATGCAACAGTCGGCAATATTCCTACTTCCTTTACGGCAGTCAGTGACCGAACGACCGTGGTTGGTTTGTTTGTTTGTTGGTCTTTTGTTTAACGGCGCACTCAGCAATATTCCAGCTTTATGGCGGCGGTCTGTAAATAACCCAGTCTGGACCAGACAATCCAGTGATCAACAGCATAAGCATCGATCTACGCAATTGAGATACGATGACATGTGTCAACCAAGTCAGCAAGCCTGACCACCCGATCCCGTTAGTTGCCTCTTATGACAAGCATGGGTTGCTGAAGACCAGTTCTAACCCAGAGCCTAGAGTTTCGAAGCTCTCTTAGCCCTAAGATAGTCGTAAGTGCCATACATTAACATTAACTTACGACTATCTTAGCGCTAAGAGAGCTTCGAAAATCTAGGCCCTGGTCTTCACGTGTACGATCGAAACCAGTGTTTAAGATCAAACTTGTGAGCTCTTAATTGCAATGGAGCAATGGGGACCTGTGGGTTTTTGGCGCCGCAGTTCGTTTTGCAGACTTGCGTCCTTAAGCCTTACCAGGATCCGCCAATCAGAGTTCGAAGCCAAGGCTCGCCATGATTTTAATACCTGACCTGGCCGTTCTCGTAGTTTTCTTTCACAAGAAAGGTCCTTACTTGCATCACTTCAAGCTATCCTCTTAAAATAAACTTATACGCCGTGCTAATACTTACAGGTCAAAGGGGAGATAACCCTTCTCACTCACTATATATAGCCAATAGCCAACAAACGTTAGGATCAATACAGTTTCATTACAAAGGAGAATGTGAACAACTTGTCTTTCATAAATGCTGCATCTGTTGAACTCTAGAAGGAAAATGTTGTTGCACAACCAATCAAATTTGACATTATCAGTGCTCATTGGTCTTCAGACACCGGGTTGTCCCAATTTCGTTGATCGATGTTCATGATGTCAACCACTGGATTGTCTGTTCCAGATTCGATTATTTTCAGACCGCCGCCACATAGCTGGTACATTGCCGTGTGAACAACAAACCAACCAAAACGCGACAGAGTGACGATGGCCCTTTTAGTATTCCATAGCTTCCCGTGCAAACATCCCGTGCACTTCCCGCTGTGCGGTGTCACGCAAAAGAAATTGACAGCAACATGTCATAACGGCACAGAAAACACATAAAGACCGTATCAACGTGATATATCACATATATACCCACCTCTGTTGAATACCAGAGCTCGGTCACCTTGACCTGCTTTTGGGGACGAGGATCTTTATATGCAACTGGCTTTTCTTCAAGAAGACTTTTTCAAACCTGGAATAGTCTTTGGGGAATTATGTTACGGTCTCCCTGCAACGGTGGTACCCTTCATGCTGCAGGAATGTCATTGATAGTATACCGATTTTCAGGGTCTGTGACAGCCATGTTGTCCTTGAAGCAAAGGTCAGAGAAAATTCAGGTATTTGGTGTAATTTATCCTGCCATGCAAGAAAAACAATTTGGCGTTGTTTCATGAAACACAAACGGAATGTCGAAATAACCCTCATATGACCTGCTGATGTAGGGAAGATCGAAAATAAGGTTGGAGAATAGCAGATTGAGCTGGAAGTGGAAATTCCAGGTTATCGGGGAAATATTAAGAGTTCGTGTGTTCATTTAGGAATATATCTATATTAGAGCAATTGAGTTTTTGTTGGGGTGCGTGGTTGAGGGTTTGATTTGGGTGTGTGGTTGTGAGGAGGGTTGCTGGGGTGCGTGGTTGTGAGATGGGGTGCTGGGGTGGATGGTTGTGAGGAGAGGTGCTGGGGTGCATGGTTGTGAGGAGGGCTGCTGGGTGAATGGTTGTGAGGAAGGGTGCTGGGTGAATGGTTGTACGGGTTTGTTTGGGTGAGTGAGAGGTAATAAACATAAGTGAGTGAGTGAGTCTAGTTTCACGCCGCTTTTAGCAATATTCCAGCAATATCACGGCGACAGACACCAGAAATTGGCTTCACACATTGTACCCATGTGAGGAATCGACGCCGGGACTTCGGCGTGACGAGCGAACGCTTTAACCACTAGGCTACCCCACCGCCCCGGTTTGTTTGGAGTTTGGGGCATGGCTATAGGGATGGTGGGGGATGGGGTCCGGAGGCAGAGGGGAAATCATACCTTAAATCTAAGCCTGTGACTTCATGAATATACTCAATGTATTATCTAGTTTCTCATGGGATCCAAGGGTGCGCTCCTGTCACAGAATCACTACTTCCTAACCAGTGTTAAGGAAAACTCTCTACCACCACTGGAAGTTGCTGACCAGGAAAACCAATACTATTTACCATCAGCAAGGAATGCTCACACCTTTGATGTACACCATATCTTAACTCGCGTCCCATAAGACATCCATTGAGGAGCGCATGTCGATTTGTAAAAGCGGAAGTCACCACAACGTCAAAACTGCCGCAAACCGTTCTTGATGTCGTATCTGGAGGTAGGGGTTCTTTAAAGTGCAGCATACACGAAGGCGTGTGGCGTCGCTGGGGAAATCGCTTCTACATTGAGGAGCACATGTCGGTCTGTAAAAGCGGAATTCCCAACAAAGTTAATCTGCCGCAAACCGTTCCTGATGTCGTATCTAGAGATAGGGATTCTTTAAAGTGCAGCATATAGAAAGATGTGTCATGGTGTCGTTGGGGAAATAGCATCTACATTGAGGAGCGCATGTCGATCTGTAAAAGCGGAAGTCCCCACAAAGTTAAGCTGCCGCAAACCGTTCTTGATGTCGTATCTAGAGATAGGGGGTCTTTAAAAGTGCAACATATAGAAAGATGTGTCATGGTGTCGTTGGGGAAATATTTTCTACATTGAGGAGCTTGCGATCTGTAAAAGCGGAAGTCCCCACAAAGTTAAGCTGCCGCAAACCGTTCTTGATGTCGTATCTAGAGATAGGGGGTCTTTAAAAGTGCAACATATAGAAAGATGTGTCATGGTGTCGTCCGGGAAATATTTTCTACATTGAGGAGCTTGCGATCTGTAAAAGCGGAAGTCCCAACAAAGTTAAGCTGCCGCAAACCGTTCCTGATGTCGTATCTAGAGATAGGGGTTCTTTAAAGTGCAGCATGTACAAAGGCGTGTGGTGGTGTCGTTGAGGAAATAGCTTCTGTACTACTCACGCAGTCAACATGACATCGGAGAACAGCACAGGTTCACTGGAGAACAGTATAGGGCAAGACATGATGTCATCCGTTGTTTGTTCCACCCTGGGAAACATTCGAAGCATTGCAGATAAAAATATACCACACAGTATTCGTAAACTGTTCACCTAACACCACGCCTTCAACAGTATATATTACAGCTAAATCGCAGTGTGCTTCGTGAAGATCCGGGTTAGAATTTGTCTTCAGCAACCTATGCTTGTCGTAAGAGGCGACTACCGGGATCGTAAGTGAGTGAGTTTATATTTAACGTCACATCGGCAATATTTCCATACCGTAACGAGCAACAAACAAACAGAATCGGAAACTACATTTTTTGGGGAAAATGTCCCCTTAAATTCGAAAAATAAAATCTATCAAGGTTCTGACTCCATATTTACAACCCTCGTGGTCTTATGTTAAATCGGGGCGTTTGGGTAGCCTCGTGGTTAAAGTGTTCGCTTGTCCCGCGGGTTCGATTCCCCACGTGGGTACAGTGTGTGAAGCCCATTTCTGGTGTCCCCCGCCGTGATATTGCTGGAATATTGCTAAAAGCCGCGTAAAACTACTCTCACTCACTCACTTATGTTTAACTTCTAATTGGAAGATATTTAATTGTAAGACATAATCCACTAATATATGATTATGATCACCGGATTATCTGGTCCAGCCTCGGTTATTTACAGACCGCCGCCATAAAGCTGGAATATTGCTGAGTGCGGCGTTTAACAACAAACCAGCCAACCTCTTTCGACAGCATCCAGTAACTCAAATCGCTTGTCGATATTATTATTATTATACTAAAGTATTTCGATAAAACCAAGATACTTATCTCTGGCATTTGGTTAAAAATTCCAGTGTCCACCATTACTGTATAATAGTATCTCCACCCATGTTTAATAACGCATAATATTATTATGACCGACATATCCACCAATGAGAAGCTGCTTCCCTAACGACAATTGACAAATGTGGGCGGAACCTGAGATATCCGCCCATCGGAAAACCACGAGAATTTCATGTGTAAATACTGGTTGTCAAAACAGCCGCTCTCCTGTGTCACCGCCAAGGTCCTTGATCAGTTCAAGGAAGGAACTCAAGCATTCTTTACTTTATTGGGTCACGCCGTGTACACCCTCTTTAGATCTGACACTCTGCTTATCAGGTAAAATTCCACTTAAACTATTTTAAATATCATGATCCAGTATTTTTTAATGTCAGAGGTGACGTTATGGATTTATTGCGGTGGTAAGAATATCACCGGATATTCATTCACATTTCTCGAAGTACAATATAACTGTTTCCGGGCCCTTAACAATCTCAAGAACCGCTGAGTAGACAGTTTTGAGCCTGTGCACGATTACACAGTGGAAGGCGATATATTACTACCACCCGACGCAGGTTGTTGGCACGCGACACAACTATACATAATAGCCACCAGCTGTTGATGCTGTTTTTACAAATGATCACCGAATTCTTACACCAGATGAATGGTTATATGGGATGATATTATATGAAACATTCGAAAAAACGCCAAAGAACCAAAATCGTTGTTAATTTTGTTAACTGGCTTCGTTTTGGTTGTTTTTGGTTTTTATTCCACTTTTTTTGTTGTACAGCAAATCATATATGTCATATGTCATTTAACATATGTTTCATTGAAAACAAACTGCTTATGGCAACTCGACCAATGTCATATATTGAGAAACAAAGTTCATCGAAAAGGGTGATTGAATAGAATGGTTCAAACAACCAGCTTATGGCAACTGGACCAATGTCATACATCGAGAAACAGTTTCATCGAAAAGGGTAATTGAATAAAATGGTTCAAGCAAAACGCTTATGGCAACTGGACCAATGTCATACATCGAGAAACAGTTTCATCGAAAAGGGTGATTTGTTGTTTTACGCCGCACACATAAATATTGCACACATAAACTATATGATAGGGTCTGTTAACATCGACCCTGGAACAGATAATTCAGTGATTGACAGCATGAACATCGATTTACGCAATAAGGATACGATGATATGCATCAACAAAGTCATAGAGTCTGACCACCAGGGAGCCGTTGTACAAAGCAAACTTAGCGTAAGTCTATGTAATGGTATGGGAGTTACGGTCACCTTAGCGCTACGCCAGTCGTAAGTCTATGTTATGGTATGGGAGTTACGGTCACCTTAGCGCTACGCCAGTCGTAAGTCTATGTTATGGTATGGGAGTTACGGTCACCTTAGCGCAACGCCAGTCGTAAGTCTATGTTATGGTATGAGAGTTACGGTCACCTTAGCGCTACGCCAGTCGTAAGTCTATGTTATGGTATGGGAGTTACGGTCACCTTAGCGCTACGTCAGTCGTAAGTCTATGTTATGGTATGAGAGTTACGGTCACCTTAGCGCTACGTCAGTCGTAAGTCTATGTTATGGTATGGGAGTTACGGTCACCTTAGCGCTACGCCAGTCGTAAGTCTATGTTATGGTATGGGAGTTACGGTCACCTTAGCGCTACGCCAGTCGTAAGTCTATGTTATGGTATGAGAGTTACGGTCACCTTAGCGCTACGCCAGTCGTAAGTCTATGTTATGGTATGGGAGTTACGGTCACCGTAGCGCAACGCCAGTCGTAAGTCTATGTTAAGTTATGGGAGTTACGATCACCTTAGCGCTAAGATCACTTTTTAAGATCCCGTTAGTCGAATCGTTTGACAAGGATGAGTAAGTGAGTGAGTGAGTATGGTTTTACGCCGCTTTCAATAATATCCCAGCAATATCACGGCGGGGAACACCAGAAATGGGCTTCACACACTGAACCCATGTGGAGAATCGAACCGGGGTCTTCGGCGTGACGAGCCAACGCTTTTATCACAAGACTAAATAGATAATATCTTGAGACTGACTCAGAGATCTTTGACTGAAGCATTAGCAGTTCAGGCGAAATGTTCGTACAGTTCGAAATTATAATAGCATTGGCGAAATATATAGATGACACGAAGAAAATATAGCTTATTTCCATTGGAATCTTATTATCTACCCTCCTTGGGATTCCGAGGCAGAATAGGGTCCCGGCAACATTTTCAGGTGTCTTTGTTGATGGTTGTTCATAATGTCAATCACCGGATTGTATGGTATCATCATAATATTTACAGGCGGCTGCCAAGATTGCCATAATAGATGTAATAATACGAAGTCGAAAAAACCCGAAACACATATTCGGTATGTAATAACAAAACGACATGCCGTGATTACCAAATTGTTTACATCGAATTTAATCAAAAACATATTCTACTTTTTTTGTTCAGAAATAACATTAGAATTTTCACTTGACTATGCCATCGGAGGCAGATTTCCTCATCCGCCATGAAGCCTATGCTATCGCGTCTTGCCACGCGCCACCTCGATAAGAGAGAAAGCACCGGCAACGAAACAGACACATAGATTTTCGCCGCATCCTCCAGAGCAAGTGAAAACACGTGTAGACACACTTTCTACTTGTACAAAAACACATTTCTTTAATGCGAGGTTTTTGCAACCTTTTTATTGGGTCGTTAAACCGCCCTCCTAGCAGCCATAGCTTTCAGAAGCGGCCATTTTCCCAGCCTTAACATGTAATGAATATGCGACGATAGCCATATCGCGTTCACCACTTTTAAGGTTAAAACGTCATTGCCTGTCACAGATCGTGAGCAGTAATTTGGGCTAATTGCATCAGCTGAACATCACCAAGTAATGATGATATGCTTGTAACATGCATGCAAATCATGAGCTCGTGGTAACAGGTGTTCGTCTGCGCGTGGGTCTCGTGCAGCTCGTGCACACAAGTGTCAGATTTGAGTGGTTGGTCCGTTGAATGCGAATTTTCTGCTGTTGACAAAACTCCAGTTGAACTGGCGTCAGGCATTTTGTCTTGGTGCATATCCTGAGAAACACATACTTGCAAATTGTGGGTACGTAGAGTTTGCGACGAGTTTGACATTGTGCCACGTTATATACCGCATTTCCAAAAATATTGTATCTCATCAGGTAACGGATGAGTCTTTCACAGTTCTCAATATTTTCTATCTCTCATTGACCGGACTTTCATGTGCGAAACCAATTTCTGGTGCTTCCCGTCGTGAAGGCGTTGGAAATTTGTTAAAAGTTGCGTAAAACCCAACTCACTCACACTGGTTTGTCGTAAGTGACTATAAAATTGGCCCTGTTTGGTCGACCTCTGTAACACAACCGGTGTAATTGATTCCATTGGTGGAGGGGCGATAGAGTAGCCTAGTGGTTAAAGCGTTCGCTTGTCACGCTGAAGACCCGGGTTCGATTCCCCATATTTACATGTACGTTTTGTGAAGCCCATTTCTGGTATCACCCGCAGTGATATTGTTGGAATACTGCTAAAAGCAGCGTAAAACTACTCACTCACTCCACCCGGTGGCTCAAATCGTTGCTCTTGGTTTCAATCACTGGATCTGTCGGCGTAGCGTGTTGTATTGTTTGTATGCGGGTTTAACTCCGCACTAAATAATATTGTATGACGCCACACTGTCGAGTGATCGACATTATGAACATCTATCTACTCATTTGGGATTCCAAGACATGCATCAACCACGTCAGCGTCGACTAACAGACTCCTTTGGTCTCTATATAATTTTCATAAAAAGAACAATTCCTTACAAATAAAAAAAGTGTGAGTGAGTTTAGTTTTACGCCGCACTCAGCAATGTTCCAGCTATATGGCGGCGGTCTGTAAATAATCGAGTCTGGACCAAACAATCCAGTGATCAACAGCATGAGCATCGATCTGCGCATTTGGGAACCGATGGCATGTGTCAACCAAGTCAGCGAGCCTGACCATCCGATCCCGTTATTCGCCTCTTACGACAAGCATAGTCGCCTTTTGTGGTAAGCATGGGTTGCTGGAGACCTATTCTACCCCGGATCTTCACGGGTCAAATTGAAAAAGAACCTCAGTGAGATGGGAGAGTGTGAACGTGAGGAAATCTAGACTTGCTTCATTTGCGGCTTTAGCATTGCAGAGAGGGCAGGGCGGAAGGGAAAGAATTGCGGTTTAGGGACTGCGAGACAGACTAACGATGAAACCAATTCTAACCTCGATCTTCACGAATCACACCGCGATGTAACTGTTAGTTTGACTGTTGCCTTACATAATCTTAATCACTCAAAAGCAGATTTCCTAAAAACTATTCTTAGAAATATACCAGCCTGGGAATCGAACCCGGATCACGGATATGACGAGCGACAACTTTCACCATTGGACCAACCAATCGACCTTCCGCTAGTACTTACACTACGACCGCCTCCGTGGTGAAGTGGTTAGAACGTCCGCCCGGAGAGCGGAAGGTCGCGGGTTCGATCCCCGACCGCGTCATACCAAAAGACGTTAAAATATGGTACTTGTTGGTCCCTGCCTGGCGCTCGGCATTAATGGGTACAACAAGGACTGGTCGGCTCGGAGTCAGTATAATGTGTCTGAGTGGGGTATTCATGCTTTACTGCGGCATGGTATCTCAGTGGGCTAGCACTATAAAACCAGCTTCAGTCTGGGCTAGTACAAGCAGCCGCACATACACATACACGCGCATGCACGTCGTCATATGAGCGAAATATTCTCAAGCACGACGTTAAACCCAATTTCACCTCACCTCACCTCACTTACACTCCAAGCTTATGATTCATATACCGTTACATATTTCCTTTATTCTGTACATCCTTTATTCTGTACATCCTTTAAGATAAACAAGGTTACATCATTGTTGTTTAATTACATCGTACTCTGAAAGTACAAAAACTGAAAGTAGTAAAAGTGTCGACTCAGGAATGATGTTAATTGTCAAAAGTAAGAACCATTCTCAGAAGAGCTCTGAAAATATCTGCCGTTATGCTACATATCCGAGGAATGTTTTAAGATATCTTTCCCTCTCAAGGGAAACATTACTTTTTCACGAGATACCTGCTCGTGCCAACCACGCCTAAAGCTAAGACTGCGCAAGGGTTCAAGAAATATCACCCGAAATCACAAAAAGAGGATTATGACACCCACAGGCGAAAAAGAATCCCTCTGTACACGTCGTTATTGCATCGGCGTACTTTTAGATGATGGTTATAATCTTCCTGTGCAAGCTTGCGGGAATTTATAATAAAAAAACGCAACATAGAAACCCACATGTTGGTCTCAACAGCCTGGGCTACATACATCGACTGCAGCCACAAGAATGTTGATGATCCTCGAAGGAGACTGCCACCATAACAGCGCCGGACTCAAGCACGTGCAAGGCGCAAAACGGCGTCTAAAGCACCTGTTGCACGTGCCAGGCACATGTCCAAATTTTTCTTGAGCTGTCAAATGTGCATGAAAAGTAGATAGATCTCCTGTTATGTGAGGGCGACTTGTTGGGCATATGCTTGGTGTTTTATCAGTTCAACGGTAAAAAATCCGAGTCGTGGCCTTGAAACAGGTCTTTGTGAACCGAGGGGAAATATAGGTAACACTGTTTGGGGAAGAATTAGGTGTTAAAGACGGATGCCGGCTTACTGGGTGTATCTTGTAACAGCTCGTTTCAACAGAAGGGTAATAGTTGATAACTTGCTCGACCCTTACCGCAAGTGGGTCTAGTTGGTTAGTATTTGTAGCAGAGCTATAGTCTGTTTGCAGTGAAAACGTACCGGTGAATTGCACTTTAAACAAAAATGTAAATCGAATAAAGTGAAATTAAGATTGCGAATCCTCATAATTTCTACCTTGCCAATTGAACATTTAAATCTTAGATTTCATTCAACTTATGAAAAAAGTTGTTTAACAAACGAGCATAGTTTCAAATCGCTTATATTGGTTTGTATTACAAGGGGGTAAGCGCAGTAGTTGGAACAGTGAAACAAATGCAAGTGCGGTACGTGATGAGCGTTAACTTAGACCAACCCTACTTGATCTCGGTGTTTCATTTTATGTGCATACCCCCTTGTAATACAAACCAATAATACCGATTTGAAACTATGACCGTTTGTTAAACAACTTTCATCCCAAGTTGACTAAAATGCTGAGATTTAAATTTTCAAATGGCAAAGTAAAATTATGAGGATTCGCAATCTTAATTTCACTTTATTTGATTTACTTGTTTGTTTAAAGTGAAATTCATCGGTACGTTTTCACCGCAAACAGGCTATACATGAAGTGTGTGTCTCACAACTCAAAACGCCTTTACTCCTTTAGCCATGAAATTTCGTTAGTGCATAAATCACGGAAAACCATCTTTGAAGCGAGATTTCCTCAATGGGTGTTCTCAAAATCATTTCGCTGTATTTAAAATGCAAATGAATGATTCCACGCGCACAAATCAGTCTTTGAGCAACGGATCTCTCTAAGATAAACGTTTGTAAAATGTGACAATCGTTTCGTAGAACGCTGATTGAACGATTTCAGCATTCACTCTAAATATGATTTCTGGTCTGTCTGTTTCCTGTCTGTGATGCACTTCAATATAAGGGTACACCTCTGTATTTCCATCCGCATACAACTCACTCTCGTACAGACCCTGAAATAAATAATTTCTGAAAATAAATAAAGTCTCTGGGTTCCTTTTTATTTTATTTTATTTTACTTTAAAACTTTTTTTTCTGTAAAATATGGTCATTTCAGACACTAGCTGTTAGTCTAATAACTCATCTTTGATAATAGATAAAACCGTCATGAGATGCTCCCTGTCGATCCCTGTGCGAAATGTACACGCACGCATCCCATTTATATGCAATAAATATGTCTAGCTGTCATTAATTTCCTTTAGTTTGCAAACTTGCTCAACTCAAATTATATTTCTAATTTACAGGGTACAGATTGTTAGGACGACGAGGGCAACAAGACATCACATGTTCCCGATTATAAATCTGAACCCACTATATTAGAGTGGTTCAGTCTGAGGGCATTACTGAATATATGAGTGAATGAGTTTAGTTTTACGCCGCACTCAACAATATTCCAGCCATATGACGGCGCTCTGTAAATAATTGAGTCTGGACCAAATAATCTAGTGATAAACAGCATGAGCATATATCTACGCAATTTTGATGCGATGACATGTGTCAACCAAGTCAGCGAGCCTGACCACCCGATCCTGTTAGTCGCCTCTACAAGCCTAGGTTGCTGAAGATCAATTCTAACTTGGATCTTCACGGGTCATCTTCGTGTGAGAGAAGAACCGGAAGTGATGCAGATTACCACTTTGGTGGCACCAACAACCATGGATATGGTGTCGACAAGCAGGGAGACATAATTTGGGCCAATCGGGATTCGAACCCACAACCACTGTTTTTATCCACAACCAAGGGACGCAACTGTGCCCGGCATGTGCAAAATCAGTTAAATAAACCATTCATTAAAATGTAACGACACATATCTTTTTTGCATCTTCTCAACGTTCTCAAAAAACAACAAATACGCTTGTGGCTATACGTTTTTGTGGTTAGTAGATACATGAAGCGAAGTAACATGCCTTGTTTTATTGCTCTAAAAGAGCTTAGGCAGCATAATTTTCGTTCGTTTTAACGCATTTATCACATTTTTGTACCAGCAAACCCAACTGGCACATTTATACACATTGACCGATTTTCTCATTAACCGGTGAGAAGATTACGACATTAAACTGGAGACGCGTATATGCTGAATGGATTTAGCTATCAACGATGCACTCCCATGAGAACAAATGGGGAAAACTGGCAGTGCTGCCAGTTCAGATAGGGACGATGTTTTATTTCCCTTTTATCAGAATGTATGGGCCCGTAGAGAACTACACGGTGTTCGAAGAGATACGGGACCAGATACCACGCTCTGCGGAAATGGCTGGACTGCTTTGTGCAGTGTAGGCGCCAATCAAACACGTGACTTTGAGCTCTCTCGAGATCTCGTGCAATATTATCTCTAAGTAAGAAGAGCGAAATACTATTTGTTCTGAGCTCTGTCAAAGAAACGCAAAATTCCAGATCAAGTTTGGCTTCCATTCCGACTTCATATCACCACTTGTCTAAAAATGTCCTTGTTGCAGCCAATATTTCATAGTTTTTACACATCTATGCGTGGTTTGAATTTCTGTTTTTGCTGGTGCTCATTATAACATACATGATCTGAAGATGGGAGTTGTCTACGTATCTAAATACCAGCTATATAAGTGGCGCGAGACATTAGGAAATATTTCCTAACAACAAAGTTGTTGTATAATACAGGTAATTACAGATTGACTGACTGACTGACTGACTGAGTTTGGTTTTACGCCACTTTTAGCAATATTCCAACAATATCACGGCGGGGGACACCAGAAATGGGCTTCACTCATTGTACCCATGAGGGGATTCGAACCCGGGACTTCGGCGTGACGAGCCAACGCTTTAACCACTAGACTACCCCACCGTCCCTAATGCACACTTATTCAAGGTATATGGCACTATGTTGTTTCATAGTTTTGTTTGTTTAAAGCCGCATTCAGCAATAATCCAGGTATATGGCGGCGGGCTGTAAATAATCGAGTCTGGACCAGACAATCCAGTGAGCAATTGGGATACGATGACATGTGTCAACCAAGTCAGCGAGCCTGACCACCCGATCCCGTTTGTCGCCTCTTACGGCAAGTATGGGTTACTGATTGACACTGATTCGCTATGTCCGATTTCATACATTAACACATTCATACGTTAAACAAGGTTGGGTCTTCTGTCTTTGCAATAAGTGAGTGAGTGAGTGAGTGGGTGAGTATGGTTTTACGCCACATTTAGCAATATTCCAGCACCGCGGGGGACACCAGAAATTGGCTTCTCACACTGTACCCATATAGGGAATCGAACCCAGGTCTTTGGCGTGACCAGCCACCGCTTTAACCACTAGGCTACCCGTACCCCTTCTTTTCAATAAAATACTGTCCATTTTTTGGCGTTAAACGATTACGTACTATTTAAACAATATTCTGGTATTTTGTCATCTTAAGAGGCGATGAACGGGATCAGATGGTCAGGATCGCAGACGTGGTTTACACATGTCATCGTATCCCAATTGCGAAGATCGATGCTTACGCTGTTGATCACTGTATTGTCTGGTCCAGACTCGATTATTTACATACTGCCGTCATATAGCTGGGACATTGTTGAGTGCGGCGTAAAACAACCAACCGACCACTGAAACGTAATCTTTCTGAAGTGACGTCTAGAACATCTGGCAGCAACACAGCCGGGCGTCACTCCTCATCCAAGCAGACCATGCACACGTGACGGTGTATAAACAGAAACAATACCCATAGTCAACAGACAGCCTATGGTTTTCCTATTAGGAAGCCAAGAATATGCACATTAGGAGGTGTCTGTGAGTGTTGCACATTGCTGCCAAAACCTGGCGTACCTTGCGCCAACTGTGACTTTGACCAGAACACTCATTAGTATTGGGTGAATTTTTACGTCGTGTGTAACTGCACGTTTGTTACGTGCATGCACGCGCGCGCGTGTGTGTGCGCGTGCGCGTGCATGCGTGTGCGCGTGTGTTTGGTCTTAACTTGGACAAACTTTTGATTGTTTGTTTGTTGTGTAACGCCGCACTCAGCAACATTCCAGCAATATGGCGGCGGCTTATTAAGGATCGAGTCTTTACCATACAATCCTGTGATCAACATTATGAGCATCGATTTACGCAATTGAAATACGATGACATGTATCAACCAAGTCAGCGAGCCTGACCACCTGATCCCGTTAGTCGTCTCTTACGATAGGCATGGGTCGCTGAAGATCAATTATAACCCGGATCTTCACGGGTCCAAGCGACGCATAGGGCAGCTGCATGGGGTTGTATACTCCCTCGCGAGTTTAGAATGACATTTTCGCACTGATCAGTGAAACAGGTTGGTAATAATGCAACACCACTGTCATTCACTTGGTGAACAGAATGCGTCTCATAAAAGGAACAACAATAAATATTGTTATTGTAAATGAAAAAACAGAAAGGAGACCTAATTCCTTTTTTTCCAGTTTGTGGCTTTTCCGGTTTATGTGGGGAAGAGACACGTATGGGATTAACCTAAACAGGGCAGCTACAATGTTCCTAGATATGATCCAAGTAGATACTTACTTGCGTGTAACCCATACCAACTATTGTACAAAGGGTATCTGTAAATAGCTATACCTATGACTGAACATGCGATGTTATTTGGTACTACGACAATCTCAGGTTTGAGATCAGACTGAACCTTGCAAGCAAATACAAAGTACAGGACCTTTTGGTTTAAAGGCACTTAAAAGGAGTTCTTAAATCTATATTTATTTGAATTCCAGTTTTAATTCGTCGAAATACCACTTTTCTGTAATTGCCCACTTATGTGGTAATGACGAGAAAAGGAGTGACGAGAACGGCTTTTTCAAAGGTTAACGTCTTTTAAGAACCCTATTCACGTAGTTTAATATCATGGCTGTCAGATTGTCAGATTCCTTAAAACCAGACAATGGGCAGACCGGATGATTTCATCATGGCTATTACTATTCCGTCAAATTTAGCCAAGCCCCAATATTTGTCATAAGGAAACTCTTGGTTGATATTCACGGATCATGTTAAAAATGACTCACTGAATTCAAAGGCTATTTAAAGGCAGAAAGGGTTTCGAAAATATACAGCAAATATAGAGATATTTTTGTATTTTCTACTCCACTAAACGGTCCCCACAGATGTAACATTACGCGTGTAAGCATCGCACACTGGTTTAATTGTTCTACCATTTCTAGGCACAGTTGAACGTTTCAGTATTGGCGCCATTTATGTCATCTCGCCACCAGATGGCGCGGTCTAGGTCACCTTGACCTTACAGGATGATGGCAGTGCCGTCTCAACGAAACAGAACCTTGTCGTGTCATCTCGCCACCAGTGGCCAGTGTCACCGAACTCTCGTCACCAGAGGCGATACTACTCTTGCATAGAAAAACCTTCCTAAACCAGCAACTGCGGATTTTCTTGTGATAATACATTTTTTAAGAATCCCCAACAATGTTTAAAGTCGCTCTCAAGGCTTTATAAAAACGTTGATGTCAATAGATGTTTTTCGTGGTCATATAAGCTGTAGGATTACGCATGTTAAACTTTTTCAGCTATAAACTTAATTACTCATGGCTTCATGTAATCTGAGAGTTCATAGAAAAATCCAATCCTGTTAAAGTCATAAAGTTATACTGTGAACTTAAAGCTCTTTTCAGCTGTGTGAACCACATCATAATGTTTGAAATAACCCATACGGGTGAAAGACAGGAAATATGGGGCAATTGGTGAAAACGGGACTTTACTAAAACATTTGGTACATAATATGACGTAACCCTTGACAACATGCGACAAAACTAGTTTCAAGTAAGCGTTGACTTTAAAGCTATTCTCCTCATGAAACACAACTATAATTAAAAAGATTCAGCGACATGAGATGGGTTTAACGCTATTGTGATGATTTGTTTGTTTGTGTGGGCCACCCGTGCCCAAAGTTTTAGGAACGCGAGAGTGAATTGTTTTGCTTGTTGTTAAACACCGCACCGAGCAATGTTCCAGCTATATGGCGGCGGTCTGTAGTGTGTGTGAGTGAGTGAGTATGTGAGTGAGTGAGTGAGTGAGTGAGTGAGTGAGTATGGCTTTACGCCGCTTTTAGCAATATTTAAGCAATATCACGCGGGGTACACCAATAAATAACCGAGCCTGGACCAGAAAATCCAGTGATCAACATCATGAACATCGATCTACGCAGTTGGGATATGAGAACGTGTCAACCAAGTCAGCGAACCTAACCACCCGACCCCGTTAGTCGCCTCTTACGGCAAGCATGGGTTGCTGAAGACCAATTCTAACACGGATAAACGCAACGGTGAACATTTTTCAAGTTGTAGCACGGCGTGTCACGAGTGCTATACATTCCAGACGTATACAACTTTTCGAGAAACCTTTTTGCATACCCTGATAACCTGAAAGAACCGGGAGGAATCGAACCCACGATTTCCGAGTGTGTCCAAGGGACTCTACTCAAAGAACGTAAATGAATGCGGTGCCGAAGATAACTGTAAATAGTAAATAGATATACTATATAGAAGTTACCCCATCAATGCTTTGACTCCCCTGAATAATTGCATTCATGCTCGCTAGATAAAATGTAGCTTCAGTATTAAAGATTCCTTCTCTGTACATCAGGTAAAAGGAAGGTCGGGTTGTTACAATCTGAGATTTTGTGATTGTGTGTCATCGGGGCTCATACTATCGACCATCGGTTTGCCCGGGTCAGACATTACCATAATTATAAGCAGCTGTGATATAACCTAAACGCTGCTCACAACGGCGTAAAGGGGCGGTGGGGGAGCCTAGTGTTCCCTCGTAACGCCGAAGACCCGGGTTCGAGTCCCCACACGGCTACAATGTGTGACGCCCGCAGTGATATTGCTGATTTTTTGCTTAAAGCGGCGTAAAACTAGACTCACTCACACTGCACCGCGGTAAATGACGTCTACTGTATAATGCCCACTATGAAAGCTTAGTTACTCAAGCTGTTAACTGTCCAGTGATGCGGTTCGAATCTCAGGTTTGCCATGGTTGTATTCTGAGATTTGTCAAATCTATACTTGTCCTCGTTGTTTTCAGCAAACATACGAAAACTTGCTCTACTTCGGGATTTCTTCCCACATGAAGTCTACATGTTGTCATGTCACTGAAATATCGCTTGAAGCAACCTCAAACCAAACCCCACACACTTCCTCAAGTGGCGCTTTGCTTGAGGCGTCATAAGACCATACAAGCTGTCAACGGATTGTGCAAAACACCTAGAATGCATTTAAGCAGGGTCGAGATACCAAATAAAGCTGGAAAATATTATATCGCTATTCAGGAAACTGTTTTTGAAGACTTGTTGGCATATAGGAATTTACAGGTGCATAAATACTGACACAGCAAAGTGTTCCGTATCCAACATAGAAACGGCCATTGTTTATTTTGGTTAATCTTTCAAATGAGTCACAGAGGTTTTGTTCCCCATACTGAGGTTCCCTGCTGTGCGTGAGTCACAGTTTAAACCCTATATCTGTTATGTATAAAGTCCCTACTAGGATCAACATTACATTTAAACATACATGCATTCATTTGAGTTTCTGACTTGCATTAAAGGTCCACTGCCGACCCGTTGAAAAGTGTACTTAAGTGAAGCGACCTTACATGAACCTTGCAGTCATGTCAGGGACACCTTGTATTTATGTAGAGTGTTGTCCGGTACTCCTTGTGTTGTTGTTGTTGAGTATAGCTTGTGTTCATGTAAAGTGTTGTTGGTTATAGCTTGTGTTCATGTTAAGTGTTGTTGGTTATAGCTTGTGTTCATGTTAAGTGTTGTTGGTTATAGCTTGTGTTCATGTTAATTGTTGTTGGTTATAGCTTGTGTTCATGTTAAGTGTTGTTGGTTATAGCTTGTGTTCATGTTGTTGGTTATAGCTTGTGTTCATGTTAAGTGTTGTTGGTTATAGCTTGTGTTCATGTTAAGTGTTGTTGGTTATAGCTTGTGTTCATGTTAAGTGTTGTTGGTTATAGCTTGTGTTCATGTTAAGTGTTGTTGAGTATAGCATGTGTTCATGTTGTGTTCATGTTGTTGGTTCATGTTAATTGTTGTTGGTTATAGCTTGTGTTCATGTTAAGTGTTGTTGGTTATAGCTTGTGTTCATGTTAAGTGTTGTTGGTTATAGCTTGTGTTCATGTTAAGTGTTGTTGGAGTATAGCTTGTGTTCATGTTAAGTGTTGTTGGGTATAGCATGTTAATTGTTGTGTTGTGTTCATGTTAATTGTTGTTGGGTATAGCTTGTGTTCATGTAAAGTGTTGTTGGGTATAGCTTGTGTTCATGTAAAGTGTTGTTGGGTATAGCTTGTGTTCATGTAAATTGTTGTAGAGTATAGCTTGTGTCCAAGTTAAGTGTTGTTGGTTATAGCTTGTGTTCATGTTAATTGTTGTTGGGTATAGCTTGTGTTCATGTAAAGTGTTGTTGGGTATAGCTTGTGTTCCTGTAAATTGTTGTTGGGTATAGCTTGTGTTAATGTTAATTGTTGTTGGGTATAGCTTGTGTTCATGTAAAGTGTTGTTGGGTATAGCTTGTGTTCATGTAAAGTGTTGTTGGGTATAGCTTGTGTTCATGTAAATTGTTGTAGAGTATAGCTTGTGTCCAAGTTAAGTGTTGTTGGTTATAGCTTGTGTTCATGTTAATTGTTGTTGGGTATAGCATGTGTTCATGTAAAGTGTTGTTGGGTATAGCTTGTGTTCCTGTAAATTGTTGTTGGGTATAGCTTGTGTTAATGTTAATTGTTGTTGGGTATAGCTTGTGTTCATGTAAAGTGTTGTTGGGTATAGCTTGTGTTCATGTAAAGTGTTGTTGGGTATAGCTTGTGTTCATGTAAATTGTTGTTGGGTATAGCTTGTGTTCCTGTAAATTGTTGTTGGGTATAGCTTGTGTTCATGTTAAGTGTTGTTGGTTATAGCTTGTGTTCATGTTAATTGTTGTTGGGTATAGCTTGTGTTCATGTAAAGTGTTGTTGGGTATAGCTTGTGTTCATGTAAATTGTTGTTGGGTATAGCTTGTGTTCATGTTAATTGTTGTTGGGTATAGCATGTGTTCATGTAAATTGTTGTTGGGTATAGCTTGTGTTCATGTAAATTGTTGTTGGTTATAGCTTGTGTTCATGTTAATTGTTGTTGGTTATAGCTTGTGTTCATGTTAATTGTTGTTGGGTATAGCTTGTGTTCATGTAAATTGTTGTTGGGTATAGCTTGTGTTCATGTAAATTGTTGTTGGGTATAGCTTGTGTTCATGTAAATTGTTGTTGGGTATAGCTTGTGTTCATGTTAATTGTTGTTGGGTATAGCATGTGTTCATGTTAATTGTTGTTGGTTATAGCTTGTGTTCATGTTAATTGTTGTTGGTTATAGCTTGTGTTCATGTAAATTGTTGTTGGGTATAGCTTGTGTTCATGTAAATTGTTGTTGGGTATAGCTTGTGTTCATGTTAATTGTTGTTGGGTATAGCTTGTGTTCATGTAAATTGTTGTTGGGTATAGCTTGTGTTCCTGTAAATTGTTGTTGGGTATAGCTTGTGTTTCTGTAAATTGTTGTTGCTTGTGTTCATGTAATTGTTGTTGTTGGGTATAGCTTGTGTTCATGTTAATTGTTGTTGGTTATAGCATGTGTTCATGTTAAATTGTTGTTGGTTATATAGCTTGTGTTCATGTTAATTGTTGTTGGGTATAGCTTGTGTTCATGTTAATTGTTGTTGGGTATAGCTTGTGTTCCATGTAAATTGTTGTTGGGTATAGCTTGTGTTCATGTTAATTGTTGTTGGGTATAGCTTGTGTTCCTGTAAATTGTTGTTGGGTATAGCTTGTGTTCATGTTAATTGGTGTTTGCTGTAGCTTGTATTCCTGTTAATTGTTGTTGGGTACACCTTGTGTTATGTAAACTATTCTTGAGTTCACCTTGTGTCCATGTAACTTGTTGTCCGGTACATGAACATTCAAACCATACATTTAAACACCTGCATTGATTGGGTTTTGTTTACCCTGGCTTGAGTGAGTGAGTGAGTATAGTTTTATGCCGCTTTAAGCAATGTTCCAGCAATATCAGGGTGGGGGACACCAGAAATAAACAAATGATGTGTTTATTGGTATTCTGGAATTTCTCGATTGTGTGAGAATGGACATTAAGATGTATTGTGTAAATATAACCTCACACACAGTCCCCGTTTGCCGTACATGGTATTGGAATACGTTACCTTTCCCATATTTCGGTTTACGAACAAAGTCTTGGTGATGACAAGCAATAGGGAAATCAATATATATTTAAATCACTCTTCGTACATGTATACACATAATTTCTGTCTCATGAATATAACTTTGGGGCAACAGAAAGCATGCCAAGTTTGTTATTGAGAAACCTGACAATCGAGGTTAAAAAAAGTCTTCGGCGGTTGTGCATGATGCAAACTTCTGTTTTGTTTTTAAGGTTTAAACTGATTACATACTCATGCATG
Organism: Haliotis rubra; assembly: GCF_003918875.1. NCBI lineage: Eukaryota > Metazoa > Mollusca > Gastropoda > Lepetellida > Haliotidae > Haliotis > Haliotis rubra. Next base: position 552,137 of record NW_025767133.1, on the reverse strand, counting down.
CATAAGTATTCACTGAGTTCTGAATAATCACCATCGCTAAGATATTTTGTAGACTAACGCTTAGTCTCTGAATATATATGATTTTGATAATAACAAATAAACCCATTTAAATTGACATGGAACCCCAGTGAGATCATCCTCGATTATCTCCAGGGTAATCTCCAGTGGAGATTTATCGGAACGTATACCCTTGAGATTATCGAGGATGCAGTGAGATGGGAGATTTAGAACCTGAGAAAATCTAGACTTGCTCCATTTAAGGCTTTATCATTGCAGGAGGGCATGGCAGTAGGAAAAATAATGTGGTTCAGGGAATATTCCAGCAAAATCATGGCGGGGAGCCAAAGAAATGGGCTTCACACATTGTACACATGTGGGGATTCGAACCCGGGTCTTCGGCGTGAACCACTTTAAACACGCAGAGCACATCAGGCCAAATGGTTAGGTCCCGTAAGTTCGACCTTTGGGTGGGTGTAAAAACAAACTGGTCGCTTTGGAGGGAGTCGTTTAGGTCGACTTGTTCCAGACAATTGGCAGTCAATGTTTTTACAACGGCACAGTTAATGCTAAAATGTTCACCGGAAAATAACTGAACAAGGACGCTGTACATATAAAATGTCATTTTTATTTGTGCATTCAATGGGGCAGTAATTTCTATTCTGTACATGATAAATAATACATATAAATAAAGTTGATAGATGTTATAATTTTTCTTTTTCCTTTGTTGTTCAGTAATATTTTAAGGAGATGTGTATACCCTTGCCATAACACGTCCCATTTCTTTCCACAAATGGCATGCAGCCTTTTACAAGATTATTTTATGTATATTACCTTGTACCAAGACCGCCTCCGTGGTGTAGTGGTTAGAGCGTCAGGTCGCGGGTTCGATCCCCGACCGCGTCATACCAAAAGACGTTAAAATATGGTACTTCTTGGTCCCAGCCTGGCGCTCGGCATTAATGGGTACAACAAGGACTGGTCGGCTCGGAGTCAGTATAATGTGTCTGAGTGGGGTATTCATGCTTCACTGCGGTATGGTATCTCAGTTGACTGGTACTATAAAACCAGCTTCAGTCTGGGCTAGTACAAGCAGCCGCACATACACATACACACGCATGCACGTCGTCATATGAGCGAAATATTCTCAAGCACGACGTAAAATCCAATTTCACCTTGTACCAGCGTAGTTCTTACTTCTCAAACAATGTTCGATGCCAGTTGATCTGGTAACTTACAGACGGGCGGTTGGTGTTTTCTATTTGAAATTGCATGCTAAATATAAATGCTTCAGGAAAATTCTACCATTTGAAAATACCAATTTCATCTCTCAGCTTGTACAATCCGTCCTTTTCAATTTACATAATCATTTTACTTTTATGCTGCGGAGAAATCCACCCAAATCCTGGGCCAATAGGTAGAGATCTGAAAATTGGTAATCAAACTTCAATCAACAGAATTAATCAGCCTATTCTTGACTAGAATAAATACATACTCTTTCAAATAGATTCAAATTATTCTAAACTCTTATGTATGCAATTACCATATTATGCATTTCATGCCTTTGTGGAAAGTTTCTGTACTTTGGTTGAAATTAATTATTGATTGTATTGTGTTATGTTTGATGGAGCGGCACTTACATAAGCCGTTGGCTTGTTGTGTCAATCCGGTTTTCATTTTATGTTTATATTCATGAATAAAATATGTGTATATAAATTATATCGTTCACTGTTGAGACCTCGATCTGCAGTCTTTCCCCTTGTTCACGATGTACATATAACCATTTACACATAGGTATCATCCACCACGAGACGTAGGAAGAAACTTGTAGTCTAGTTGTACATTTGCCATAAGTGAAGCTGTGGAAATGACGATGAAAACTGTTATTTCTAACATTCTTAAAACAGCATGCAGTTTTATGTAAGAAAGTGAATAACTCACAAGTAATCAACATAATCAAACTCATTGAGTGAGATTCACTCACTCTCTGGTACACATGCCATATTTCGTTTCCTAAGTGAACACATTTCACATTTTGTAGAATGCCAGTGTCTTAATCCTTAAAACAACACTGTTGTCACACCATCAAACATCAAAGGATTTTCACCTCGACCCAAAGGTCGAACTTACGGGACTACCCCGGCCAAATACATCATTCAGTTATCCCGGTATTGTTGTCTCCTGGGAGCCGATCCACAAAGCGTTCGTAACGTTACGACATGTCGTAACTCTATAGTTTATCATAGACTTACGAATGTCGTAGCGCTACGAACGCTTTGTGGATCGGGACCCTGATTAACAGTGGCTCGCTGTAACTTTTCCAAGAGCTGTCCAGAAGAAATCTGTTATTTTTGGTTAGCATTCTAAATGGTGATGGTGATGGTGATGGTGATGATGATGATGATAGTGGTTTGTTTCTTCCCTCTTAAAATTACGTTCGTTGGAGCGAGTTGAAACACAGTCTCCATTACCCCTATCTGCCTTAAAGGCTGACGAGTGGCTATCTCGATTTAATAAAAGTTTTAAAAGCAAACAACAGCAAAAAGCAAAAGTTAAAACTCACAGCGAAATATTGAAAATAATTATGCCTATATCCTATGGGTAATATTACTTGATTCACATGTGCTCCGGAAACGATGCGCCGGAAGTAGTGCGCACAACAACCTGCTCTCCCGATAACCCCGCGACATGAGGGTGAGACGGCGTGTCTGGGCGATAACTGGCGGTACTAAAGAGAAGATCATATGCCCTGCATCCACTGAGATGAAACATTATCCGCCGATGCATCTTCTTCCTTATCGCTGATATCTTTCATCAGTTTGTATCCCCAAATGGCAATGTTAACGGTTAATCGCTCTGTGAGTGAGTGAGTTTTGTTTTACGCCGGTTTTAGCAATACTCCAGCAATACCACGGCAGGAGACACCAGCAATGGGCTTCACACATTGTACCCATGTGGGTAAATCTGTTTGAATGGAACCCGGGTGCTCGGCGTGATGAGCGAACGCTTTAACCACTAGGCTACCCTACCGTCCCTAATCGCACTTATTCAAGGTGTATGGTACCATGTTGTTTCATAGTTTTGCTTGTTTAACGCCGTATTCAGCAATAATCCAGCTATATGGCGGCGGGCTGTAAATAATCGAGTTTGGACCAGACAGCAGGAGCATCGATTTGCCCAATTGGGATACGATGACATGTGTCAAGCAATTCAGCGAGCCTGACCACCCGATCCCGTTTGTCGCCTCTTACAAGTATGGGTTACTGAAGATCATTTCTAACCCGGAACTTTACGCGTCAGTTTTTCCACTATAGTCTGTTTGCAGTGAAAACGTACCGATGAATTTCACTTTAAACAAAAGAGTAAATCAAATAAAGTGAAATTAAGATTGCGAATCCTCATAATTTTACCTTGCCAATTAAACATATAAATTTCAGAATTGTATTCAACTTAGGATAGAAGTTGTTTAACAGACGATCATAGATTCAAATGGCTATTATTGGTTTGTATTACAAGGGAGTAAACGCAGTAATTGGAACAGTGATACAAATGCACGTGCAGTACGTGATGAGCGTTAACTTAGACCAACCCTACTTCTTCTCGGTGTTTCATTTAATGTACATACCCCCTTGTAATACAAACCAACAATAGCGATTTGAAACTATGATCGTTTGTTAAACAATTCTGAGATTTAAATGTTCAATTGGCAAGGTAAAATCATGAGGATTCGTACATCTAACTTCACTATATTTGATTTACGTTTTTGTTTAAAGTGGAATTCATCAGTACGTTTTCACTGCAAACAGACTATAACTTGGGGGAACCAACTGCAAACCGTATGCACATGAATTGCACGAGGATCATGCATCAAATTGCCGAAAAGCATGTGCAAATATCGCGCACGTGAACAGCTGCGTTTTGGTGTGAAGTTTTGTTTAGAATTCGCTAATTTTCACGGAGTTTCATCATTTATTGAACCCATGACAATAATCCTTTCAACGTTACGAATTTGTTTTACAATACATCAGTTCATGTGTAAACAGTTCCTTTAAACAGTATGGAATATTTTGCAAAATCTAGTTTAGAACAGTTGACTGAAGTAAGTGGCTACATTTGCACTAGTGAGTCTAAACTTTTGATGGGTAGTATATGACATTTTGAAACTTTGTAGAATGAAACCGATTCTTACAGTATCTTTCAACCAGATGCCTGCAGACTGAATATTCTAATGAATGATACTGGAACGAAAATAGACCACTTTCACATCACCCATGATTGACCTTAGGTCAGTTACACAAAGAGTAGTGGACAAAGGCTAAAGCCAATCACTTGAACAAATGAGCGCAAAACATGGCCCTCGATGTGTTTGCACGGGGAAAACGTGTCATCTGTCACGCACGCGTGGCATGTTCTCAAATCCCCACCCCTTAGATATTTCCCCACCCTAGCAAACAAGAGGGTGAGGGAGAAGTCCATGTTGTGAGATGGACGTTCGTCATTGGCTCCTGAAATTTAACTGATCCAATTTTGGTGACGAAGAGACCCCCAGTATCCCATTCTTATTGTGAAAGACGACTTAGGAAAATCCGTTGACTTGACTTGACTGAATATACCTCATTGTTTGAATCACTGGTTTGTCTGGTCCAGACTCAATTATTTACAAGTCGCTGTGATACGTCCAGACTCAATTGTTTAAAAGTCGCTGTGATACATCCAGACTCAATTATTTACAAGTCGCTGTGATACGTCCAGACTCAATTGTTTACAAGTCGCTGTGATACTTCCAGACTCAATTGTTTACAAGTCGCTGTGATACATCCAGATTCAATTATTTACAGGTCGCTGTGATACAGAATATTGATTGAAGATTATTTTTAAAAAATTAAAAATCTGTTGAAAATAATACAACTAGGTCTGGTTACATCGTTTTCAGTGACTTTACTGGGGAGGGAATTTTGAATTATACGATGGCTTCAGGAGGGGGACTTCAGGACTTCAGGACAAATTCGTGGTCTGCAGCCATTGGACCCTGACATTACCTGCTTTTTCCCTCTTGGTGCTGGAAGCTCTGCGGGTGCCCAACGAAACATCACATAAAGAAAGCCTAATACTGTACTCCAACAGAATAAATCCGTTTCTAGTGCAAAATACACGATGTTTTTCAGGATTATAGATCGTAATGGAAGTATTCTATGTTTCATGTCGTAATTTTGCTTAGACGGCATGAAACTGCGCTCACTCCATTATTCTATGTTGCTCCTGGATCAAGGGATGTAAGTGGGTTGTTAGCTATCAAACATTAAATCTGTTTGACTAAAGGTTTCATTATTTTAGTTCTGTCAGTGTCTTCACACGCCCGAGTCGGTGTAAGGGATACAACTCTTGCGCACTAGTTCAACAATTATTACCTCCCTTGAAACATTTGTCGCATGGGAATCATTCGGTTATTCCACCACCTCAGGCCGCAGTCGGGTCGGATTGATTTCATGCATTTGTTCATCAGATTTTCACATCATGCATCTCGAACACCGTGACTGTCCTTGTGTCAGACAGGTTAATATGTCCACGTGTGCGATATGTACTTTGAATCAGAATGAATTAGGTATAAAAACCTAGTGTTTCAAGCCAGCTTCTACCTGAGCTGTTGTAATGGAAAATATGTGGAACAAATTTGCTTTTTATTATTAACTTTGCATTCATGGTTCAATTGCGGATATATATACACGCAAGAGCATTGATTAAACACCACCTGGATCCAAGGGCAAATATTTTTTACATTTTGGCCAAAATATATATCATACAAAAAGACTGTCACTCTTGTAGCCTAACATATTTCTTTCAGCGAATATTTTCGTTGCTTCGATTAATTTCTCGTTGCTTTGAGTATTTTCTCGTTGCTTCAAGTTTCTTTAAAAATATTTGAAGCAACCATAAATTATCGAAATTTCCCCCAAAACAACTCTACGGTGACAGGAGTTTGCCAAAACACGCTCTGCACTCTGGATTGAGTGATGAGTTTAGTTTACGCCAATTTTAGCAATATTCCATCAATATCACGGCGGGGGACACCAGAAATGGGCTTCACAAATTGTACCCTTGTGGGGAATCGATCCCGGGTTTTCGGCAAGACAAGAGAACGATTTAACCTCTCAGGTACCCACTCTGTAAAGAACTCCCACCAAATATCCAGCAAATCAATGATTGTGAGCTATTTCAAAGTGAGCTGAAGATCCTCTTGTTCAAACGATCCTATGACCTGCGCCTTTGAGCAAATTTTGGATTTAGGTGCCATACAAATATGAACTTTATAATTACTTATAACAACGAGAATTATATCGAGAAATTAGTTGAGGCAACGAGAAAATATTTGAAATTTCAAGAAAATATTTGAAATGACGAGAAAATATTCGAAGCAAGCAAAGATAAAATAATCGAAGGAAAGAGAATATACTTGAAATTGCAACTTTTCAAAGAAACTTGAAGTAACGAGAAAATAATTGAAGCAACGAGAAAATAATTGAAATGACGAGAAAATGTTTGAAATAACCAGAACATGCTCCAAAGCACCGACATTATAATCGAAGCAACGAGACACTTATAAAAAAATTGAAAAAGTATTTTATGCTGCAAAAGAGACAGCATTAGGCTTTTGATATCTGTAGGGTCTGTCTGAGTCCGGGCTTTCAAAAACAATAGCAAGTTATTGGTGTCCATAACGTAGGGATGATGTCCTTCGTTACATCGGCGCTTATAGATATAGCATATGTTTTATTTGTTGTTTAACGCCGTACTCAGCAATATTCCAGCTATATGGCGGAGGTCTGTAAATAATCGAGTCTGGACCAGACAATCCAGTGATCAACATCATGAACATCGATCTATGCAATTGGGATCCGATACCATGTGTCGACCCAGTCAGCGAGTCTGACCCCCCGATCAGGTTAGTCGCCCCTTACGACAAGCATGGGTTACTGAAGATCAATTCTAATGGGTTGCGGTAGATGTATTTTTGTACATATGTAGTATGTAGTAATATGTTATGGTGGCTAGCTGTCTACGGCGCCAGGCCAGTGATCCAGCAAGGTGTAGCGATCGAGCCCACCTGTGACAGGGTGTAATACCTTGGAGTCAACATTGTGTGCAGACTCTTTCAGTGTTGTCACAACCCCTAGTGTACAGTACACAACCTCGTGCACTTAAAAGAACCCACGAATCCGTTGGTATATGACCAGTTGGTGGCCACATGAATATGTGCAAACACCTAGTTGCGGGTACAGCAACGTGCAGTAAACTTGGACAAAGTACTGTGACTATGTGTCCCAGTTAACCTAACTGTGGTTGGGTACCTCATAAGGATGGGAAAGCCGCAATAACTCGGTGAGGCAAGTGGATGCAAGAGTTATATGATCCCCAGGGAGTTGAGATGGATAATACGATGTGCCGTTGAGACTGACATCCAACGATGGAGGGAAAAAAATACCAGTGCATTGAGCATGTACTGGTTGCGTGGATTTGTGCCCTAAATATATATCCTGTAATTGTAGATTTTTAATGTCTGCTATTCTGTACAGATAATTAGTGGTGAATATATTGCATGCGTGTGTGTGTGTGTGTTTGTGCGTGTGCGTGCGTGCGTGCGTGCGTGCGTGTGTGCTCTTACACTATATGCGTGGATATGCGTTTTGAACATGCGTTAGATGGCGGCCATAGCTGTGATGAGTGTTGGAGGAAGAGGAGGAATTGAATTAATCACAACCACAGCAGTTATGTAAATAGTATTATATGGTATATTACTTAATATTTCTGAAATAGTTTAAGTCATATACAAACAGATAAAGCATTCTGGAGTGATAAGTCATCCAATTACGAGGATTACATGTTACATGTTACATGTTACAAAATCAACACACCGGAACTACTCACGTGTTGGCAAAATACCTTGTTAAAATGGCGTCATCAAGGGAATTCCCTCTGCGTTTCAATTTGCGTTGCGTCAAAAATACTGTCAGACCTATTTTCAACGCAGCGCAGCGCAACGCACCCAAAAAACGGACGTAGTGTAAGGTATAAATGATAAAATAACTGACTTGCGTTTTTTTGACGTAACGCACGACGCAACGCAAGAAAAAACGGACGTAATGTAAGCCCTGCCATGGCCCTAAGGCCAACAGTACAAGATGTGTAACAATTACACCAAAACATGCATATGAGCCATACTGAAAATAGGATCTTATTACATCAATAGATATGATTATGTGTTCACAGAGATTTTTGTTTCGTTCGGAGTACGAACACTTTTGTAAGAAAGATACAAACTTTTATTTCAATCATTTCGATTAAAAGTGGATGTTTCCCATACCAATTTGAAACAGGGTGAAGGCACGAAAGTGAGTCTGAAAATATCATATATTGTGTATATTTGTGGTGTTCATTTATATATTTAAGAGCTGTAAATGCGGCGTTTGCTTCTGTTATGAAAATAGAGCTGTTATCTGGTAATGGAGAAGATATTGTTCTGGATCCAATGACAGTGGCAAAAGCAACTGTACCACCATCCTTGGATCCATTTGTAAATAAGGATTTGTATGTATTTACTTCTGAATTGATTAAATTCATGTTTACACTGTATTTCATTTGTTACTGATTTCTTAAATGTGATCAGAGCGGTCTTGTGGCGCGCCAGGGAGGAGAAGAAAGCATGCGGAAAGAAGATATATGAACGGTACAACGGGATCCCAGACAAAGTCTTAGACCTTGGTGGTGGACAGAATCAAGTAGTTTAAGGATGCCCCTCCAGGCTACACCATATACGATGGAGCCGTAATCAAGCTTTGACTGGATGAGTGATTTAGATATGTGTAAGAGGGTAGTTTAATCCCCTCCCCTTTTGAATTAGAAGCAACTTTCAACAAATCAAGTGCCTTCAGGAATTTAGTTCTTAAGAATTTAATATGCAGTAAAATAGTAAAATGGGAAAGAAATAGCAAGATTTATGGATGTCAACAATAACACGACGTTTCGGAGTGTATGCTTACTCCTTCACCTGATGAGGTGAGAGTCCATGTGATGATGGAGTAAGCATACACTCCGAAACGTCGTGTTATTCACAATAAAGAAGTTGACATCCATAAATCTTGCTTTTCTTATGCATTCCACTTCTAAATGCCCTTCAAAGATTTGAGTAAAATGGGATCCAAGAACTTTCTTATTTATATTTACTCATTCGATAGCGTGCCATTTAAAAAAAGTTCTGGATCTTTATGTGGTTTATATTTTCTGCAGAAATGTCTAAAATTAGTTTTGTATTTAGAAATTAGAAAGCGGTTTTCACGTGACCATTTTTATTGGGACAGATTTGTAGCGGCATCTCTATTTGGATATTATTACCAAGATAAGAAACATTAAAATCATCCACGAAAAGTGATAAATCAACTGAATCGGTTAAAACCTTTGAAAGACTATTTATTTTAATATAACTAATGTGACAGACAAAATACTGCCCTGTGGAATACCCCCATTCTGACTGTAATGATCAGACAGGGTTGAGCCTACTCGGACTTGAAACTGCTTGTCTGTTTAAAACGGTGATATAAACTGAAGTAAACGACCTCTCAAACCAAAATCATGTAAATCCTTTAAAATACCATGCTTCTAAATAGTATCGTATGCCTTCTCTAGATCAAGCATAAGTAGTGCCTGGACGATGTTATCCATGAAAGGAGTGGCCGCACCAGTTACTGATGTGGACACCACTGGTGGTTCATACAATCAGAACAATGAGTGAGTGAGTTTAGTTTTACGCCGCTTTTAACAATATTCGAGCAATATAACATCGGGGGACACCAGAAATGGGCTTCACACATTGTACCCATGTCGGATCTGGAGACAGTCACAGCACTATCTGAGATCGAGTGGTTCAGCATATGAACAATGACATTAATGATGAACTAAAACATTTCCTGAACCAAAATGTCAATGAGTACATCACTAGTTCGGGAATTTCACGAGATGGAGTGTGGGCAACAGATGCAGAAGTTATGTCAGCAGCCAGTCTGTTTAAATGTGACATTTATATTTACAGTGCGGTTGGTCAGTCACTGCAATGGCTGATGTACCCTGCCAGCTTCAGCTTGAAAACTCACACTGATTATGCTTTGTATCTGGAAAATGTATCGGACCATTTCAATGTTGTAACCAGTGTTTAATTGTGTGAGAAGTAAAATAAAATTATAGTAGTATCCTTAATCACTTGTTTTCTGTAGGGGTATAATCTGGGCTAGGGGGGTATACTATGGCCTAGTCCAGAATATACCCCGGGGTATAAACTAGGCTAGCCCCGGGTATAGTCTGGGACAGGGGTATACTCTGGCCTGTTACACCGGGTCTTCAGCGTGAAGAGCGAAAGTCACAACACTGATGATTTGAGAACTGTGTGACAGTCAGATAGGTGGTGTAGTCATGTTGACGATACTATCTGGCATTGTTGATGTTTTGGGTATATTCCTCTCAGATTGCAATTAAAATGTAATCAAATATAAGTTTAATGTTTGCTTTAGAGTAAAAGATGTTACATTTACAATGTTAATACACGGAATATGGCTTTCAAAGCATATTGGACTCGTGAAGATCCGGGTTAGAATTGATCTTCAGTAACTGATCCTTGTCGTAAGAGGCGACTAACGGGATCGAGTGGTCAGGCTCGCCAACTTGGTTGACACACGTCATCGGTTCCCAATTGCGTAGATCGATGCTCATGCTGTTGGTCACTGGATTGTCTGGTCCAGACTTGATTATTTACATATAGCTAGAATATTGCTGAGTGCTGAGTAAACTAAACTCACTCACTCACTCACTCACTCACTCACTCAAATCATATATACTAGTCAAATAAAGAAACTGTGCACACAGAAAATTCCTTCAGAATTGGAATACAACACAGAAAAGACGAAATGATGTGGACACTTTATAAGCTGAAGTATCGGGCCACAACAACATGTCAAAAGAACATGAACAATATCCGTAACGATGACGTCAGAAGTTCTAAACTGAGTAGGGGGTCACACGTCGAAGTCACAGTCAATAACGGGTATGGCCATCATGCGCGTGAAGCACAGCAGTGCATCGACGACGCATAGAGGCTACCAAATGAGCATTGAAGGCCTGGGGAATGGTTTGGGACGTGGTCACTGCCGTCTTGAACCTGTGTCTGAGATGAGTCATCCGAATCCATCTGTCCTGTCTTGGCGTCGTTACTCGGGGACGCCCAGAACGTGGGTGGTCGGCAAATCATTACTATTTCCATAACGCCTGACCAATGCAGATATCGTGTTACGATGACGTTGGAAATGTGCTGCCATCTGTTGTTGGCTCATGTCTGCTCGAACCATTCCAATGGCTTCATGACGTTGAGCAGATGTTAATCTTGGCATGATGTGCATGTGACTTCTTATGTGAATTTGTGAACGTTTGAATGACCAAAGATCAAGCTTTCGACAGTGACAACAATTTCTGGGTTTCGCTAGTTGTGTGCATCTGCACAGGCTGCACGTGCAGTAACACATTGCAAGTCCATAGGCCACCATCAATGACGTCAAGTCGCCTGGCACCTGCATGAGCGTTTGATTGTCTCCAATACTTGCTATGTTCACACCTTTATTTATGTATAAAGACGCTGTTTGCCTATCTTTATATTTCCTGTGTGTACAGTTTCTTTATGTGGCCAGTATAGTACAAATATTGAGTGTTTTCGTACTTATGTAAAAAAAGTGGGTGTTGCCTCACGGTGTATATATTGCCACGAAGGAACAATGTAAAAAGTAAAATCTTCACATAAAAGACAAGACAACGATGTACAATAAACTCCCTTTATTTCTAATACTCTTACCAAACCTTTTTTAACAAACACAGTCAAGTGAAAAAAGGGTGACAACATAGATATTATTTATTCCAAATAGCGTTTGGAAACATAATACCATATCGTGATGATGTATTTAAAATGAAATCAATTTGTGTTTCCAAGAAAATATATAACCATTAAGTGACAATATGTCCCAAAAGTCATAAAAGGGCAACAACTCTGTCAAATATACAATTCTGGTTTCGGAAATCGATCAACATCTGAATCTTTCAATGACTGTCCGCCTTGATGCCCAACTGAAAACATGATGAAGGAACATAAATGCCAATACAACAACATGCAATAGATATCCTTGATGAGTTATACATTTTGTACTTCATTTAAGCAAACGCTACAAAGTAAAGGAAGGAACCCTTTAAAATATGAATTCCAAATGGCGTCTTGACACCATATTCATCCCTTAATGATGTATATAAATAGAAATCAATATTTGTTTCCGAGAAAGTATGTAGCCAGAAGGGGTCTCTCCGTAAAATGTAAACTGATGACATTGGGGCAAATGTCAGTCAAATATAAATCTTCAATTCTAGTGTTTGGAATCGAACTTCATGTGCATCCCTTAATGGTGTTTGCAATGTTGTCCTTGTGGCCTACCGTCTTCCAAATAGACATGTACCTAATGATATATGATTGATGTACATAGACCATAACGAGAATATTGAAATACGATCACAGAAAGATAATAATACTGTCAAACGCGGTACTGTCAAGAAATGTATTTTATAATATGTCAGATTTCAAGGCGCGTGTGATAATACACGTGATATATTTCAAGCTACATTTGCACTGCACATTACACATTAAACCAAGAGAAAGCACTCTGAAGAACTTGACAAAGCATCTATCTCCCATTTAATTGCACATACATAAATTAGTCCAAAGTTATCACCGCCATGCTTCAGATAAGTGGTATTTTGTTGTAGTCGTCACGTTAGGGTAAATGTTCGAGAAATGTTGCCATTTCTGTTTTCCATAGATGATGAGCCAGATCCACTGTGAAAAGAGAGCGTGCACCTTGTGTGAGCCAAATGGTATTTTGTGGACTGTACCAGCGATACATCTTCATCGTGCTTTTGCGGATCTTTAGTGGTCTGTGTCCTTTTACTTTCCACCGGAAAAGAACATTTTTGACAAGAACAAACAGATATTTGTCAACGCCGAAGATGAATGGGTTAGATGTGAGACTAACAAAGTCAGTCTGGATTGAAAAGACCTGCTTCAGCTCGAAAACTTTGCCATTACTTTGTAATTCCGCGAAGTACAGATTGTGTAGTTTACCCGGGCGTTGGGATACGAGGTACATCCTCTTCTTGTACATGTGAAGATGGTGATGTTTTCCCTTCATGTCCGATCTGCAATAGACAATGGTGAGGAATGAGTGCAGATATTTATATATTAATGTAGTCTGCACTATTCCAACAACAGCACATACGATTCTTGAATACTTAACTTTACTTTTGAGATTTAAATTTAGAAAATATAACGTTTAGTTTGTTTACTGCTATCATAATAACAGATGCTGGATGTAAAAGTATAAAGTTATTTAAAATTTATTCCATGATAATTGCCCAACGAAAAACTGATGATTATGACTTACATTTTAACACTTCCCTGAGAAACTGGGTGTTGTCATTTTCAATCTCAGTTTAATGCATCAAAATATTGAACAACAGTTTACTGCTTTTAATTAAAACCTACACATACTAGCTAGGGAGCTATTTGCTTTACATTCAAACACGCAAAGGAATTCGACTTTAACGATATCACACGTTTTCCCATTCTATGGTACGAAAGTCGCTGCCTTATTTATTATGCAGCAGTGGTAACAGAGAATATTTGAATGTAAACTATGACTATAATAATTGTGTAAGGGTGTGTGGTCTCGAAAATAGAACCCAGATCACAAATCAGTTGAAGTTCTACAACATTGCTCACGTAGAGTCCTGTTATGGGTAGCCGAGTTTGGGCGCTTGATTCCTGAGAGTTTCTGGGACTACAGTCCTGCCCCACAACGAAGCACATGTGAAACATGTGGTCACACCTTTGGCAAATTAGTTCGTCATGTATGGGATAAGTCATATTACTATTAACCTTCTATCACTTCACAGACAGCTTTGATTAACTGGGCTAATGATGCCCATTTTGCTGTTTGTGATGCGCCAAGAGCATGCCTGCTTGGGGTGTAACTCTATATATGTGACCTTATTATTAAAATCATATTCCACACCAAATGTGGGGAATAAAGATATACTCACTTTACAGCCCTTCTGGTTGTGAGCGGGATGGTCTTACTTTGGTTAAGTGTTCTTGTTGTGAAGGAAGCAAGCCACACATTGTCCTTACCACTTGATGTCACCATCATAACAAAACATGACTCTTGAGTATTGGCTATAAAACCCATACACCATCCATACGTTAGACCTGTAGGCTGGAACTTGTCACTGTCCTCGATCGACCATGTATCAACAATTTCAGCACTGTTCATGTTAATGGCTATCAGCTCATTTGAATTAAGAAGGTACATATAGTTACTAGTAATTGAAGTAAGAAAATCGGTGGCCGCACATCCCAAAAAGTTGTAGTCTTGTGTTTTTAATATTCCCACATATGTCAAATTCAGTTTTACTTCCATCAAAGAACGATTATCTGTGAAAAAAAGACTTTCATTAAAAACAAAACACATCATCAGTAGGAATACATTGGTCATCGCATTAATCCATGTATTTCAGAAAACGGTTTAAGCGTTTGATACAGCTTCCAATGCCTGAGAAGATCTGGGTCATAATTGATCTTCAGCAACCCATGCTTGTCGTATGAGGCTACTAACGGGATTGGGTGGTCAGGCTTGTTGACTTGGGTGACACATGTCATCGTATCCCACTTGCGTAGATCGATGTTCATGGTGCTCATTACTGGATTGTCTGGTCCAGACTCCAGATTATTTACAGACCACCGCTATATAGCTGGGATATTGCTGGGATGTTGCTGAGTGCGGCGATAAGCAACAATCAAACAAACAAAATCAAAAGACATGTGAAGCTTAATCTTTACTTTATTTGGTTCAGTAGTATCTGTATAGGTGAACTATGCATGACAAATGCCACGACATACGTTCACAAACATTTTACTTCTGGCAATCAATACAGACCTTTTTCTTTCTCTTTTTCTTTCTCTTGTGGTACTTGTGGTGTGTGTCATGTACGACACGCATGCGTTGACAGACCTCCGGGTTGTCAAACACCTTTCTCCACTTTTACACCACGATGTTCCACATTGCTTTGCAGCCTTCAGATAAAAAAGAGTGAACCGTATGAATATTCATGACAAACACGGTGTACAAAGAAATATACATTTTTATACAAGCCATGTAATTGTTTTTGACCTTTGTAAGGAGGTATAGATACTTCATTGGCGTCATCATAAAGAACCTGATGGTTAAATCCATCGCCCAAATTGAATTTAAGGGGCGAGATGTAGTTTGCTTTTAACGTTGTTTTGATGTTGGTTTGATAAACAAGATAACGAAGTGTCATGACTCGTTATATTTGTGCTGTGGTAAATTTTAATAAAAGACCTTAAACACGATGATAAAGAGCTGATAAGGGGAACCGGACCACCCATCTTACAGAGGTTACTTGGTCTTTATGCAGAGGACATTGTGTCAGAGATGAATACCCTCTAATCTGAGGGGCTTTCAAGCTGCAGAAATAACACGAGGGCCATTAAGTACAAGCACAAATCGATGAACACGACATGCATTTGTCGTTGGTTCCTAAGTTGAAAGAACCTGTAAGGATCCGGCTTAGAATTGATCTTCAGTAACCCATGATTGTCGTAAGAGGCGACTAACGGGATCGGGTGGTCAGGCTCGCTGACTTGGTTGATATCATATCATATCGTATAGATCAATACTCATGCTGTTGAATACCCACGTGTCTCTTCCAGACTTGACCACTGCCTTATAGCTGAAATATTGCTGAGTGCGGCATTAAACAGCCAACCAACCAACCCAAGTTGAACGTTAACTTGGAATCAGTCTGTAGGAAAACATGATGTGAAGCCCACAAACAACAAAGCAATGTGATAATTCAACAATTGTATTGTAACATGAAGTAAGTTGGCCAGTTAATGCAAACCACTACCAAGACATTACAGTGGTGGTGCAATTTGAAAGGCGGCGTAATGCAAAACCAACAAGTGTTTGCCACTGATATGGCAATGTCCCCCGCCGCTAAAGAATGGAATATCTATATTTACTACTTTTTATTTTTGGGTCACATACAAGATGCCTGAAATGACTGGTGTCTGCATAATCATCCAATGTAGGCTGTCAACATACTTGAAACATTGGGTGCAATGGTTTATGAGATATCCGCTTTAAAAAGCGGTCAAAGTATCGTGGTGACCTTGAAGATAAGGTCAAGGTCACCCAAATAAACTGGTGTCTGCGTAATCCCCCAATGTAGGCTGACACCAAATTTGAAGACATTGGGTACAACAGTTCATGAGATATCATGTTAACAACAGTTTGAAAAGTGGTAAGTGTCGTGGTGACCTTGAAAAAAAGGTCAAGGTCACGCAAATCGACTGGTGTCTGCGTAATCCCCCAATGTAGGCTGACACCAAATTTGAAGAGTGAGTGAGTGAGTGAGTTATTATTTAACGTCACATCGGCAATATTTCAGCCATATCGTGACGAGAACACTTGAATAGAAACAACTAGAATTTCACAATTACAACTAAAACTAGTATAGAGAGTTAAAACTGATAGCACTATTTGGACAATACAATATAAAAACAAGCTATAGATCACCAACACCAGAAGGTAGATCACCATACCAGGGACCACTGGGACTTACAGTACCTTGGCTACCTGCATGGACCCTAGTTGGATTTACACCATCCCTTCAGCTGCTGGCGATTGTAAGAAATGTTAGCCAAAATTAAAATGACAAGAGTGCTACGTTTAAAAATCCTGGCAAGTTTAAATTGACTTTGAAAGTTTTGGGACTTACGTACCCGCTCAGGAGGACAATAATTGTACTCTACGTCAACCCCCTTTGAGGGTACAGCCACTAACATTCTCAGTTACTAATATAAACTACCAACAATAAAATATTTAGCTATTTACAGATCAGTCAACAAATATAATTCTTTTAAAAATTCAACCATTAAATGATAATTAACATTATAAAAAAGATCCTTCAATGTTTTGACATTAAAATACTTATCCCTTGTGATGGAATATTCAACACAGTCAAGCAGGACATGCTTGACTGTGATTCTTTCATCACAAGGGACTTCGCCTAGTGTGGCCAATGCGACATCGTCGCATAATGACCTCTTCAAATCTGGATTGACTACCCAAGTAGGTGTAACCAATATAAGGTTTTATTTCATGTAATTTATTTATACCTACCTGGGTGTTCCACTTCTTCTGCATCAGATCACGGATGTAGGTTCTAATGCTAGCTTTGTAATCAGAGTATGGGATAAGAAGTGGTGTCACAGATTTGTGTAGTGCTGCCTTGGCAGCAAGATCGGCCATTGTGTTCCCAGAAATACCAACGTGGCTGGGTAACCAACAGAAGACGATGTTGCATTGGCCAGTAGCAAGATCATTATATAATTCGATTATTTCAATTAAAAGTGGATGTTTGCAAGATAGATTTTTAATGGCCTGAAGGCAAGAAAGAGAGTCAGAAAAGATAATAAATTGTTTATGTTTAGGATGTCTTTGAATATATTTAAGAGCTGTTAAGATGGCGTTTGCTTCTGCTGTAAATATAGAGCTGTTATCCGGTATTCTAGAAGATATTGTTCTGGATCCAATGACAGTGGCACATGCCACTGCGCCACCGTCCTTGGACCCATCTGTAAATAAGGATTTATACGTATTATATTTACTTTTTAATTGATTATACTCTTGTTTATATTGTAATTCATTAGTTTCTGATTTTTTAAACTTTGTCAGAGTTAGGTCGACTTGTGGCCTAACCAATTGCCAAGGAGGAGAAGAAAGAAGACGAGAAGGAGCTATATTCTCCAGCTCAATGCCGGCAGCAGTAATGAATGGCTTCATTCTGAGCCCCAGTGGCGGAACAAGAGAAGATTTCTGGTTGTACAAATACTCATAAAGAGGATTAAAGATACAGTGAAATGCAGGATTCGATTCGTTAGAATATAGTTTTGTAAGATATTGTAAAGATAATTTTATACGTCGTTGGGCAAGAGAAGGCTCGTCTGCTTCGACGTAGAGACTGTCAACAGGAGAAGTTCTAAAAGATCCAAGACAAAGTCTTAGACCCTGGTGGTGGACAGAATCAAGTAGTTTTAGATTGCTTTTGCAGGCTCCACCATATACGATGGAGCCATAATCAAGTTTCGAGCGGACCAATGATCGATATAGGTGGAGGAGGGTAGCTTGATCCCCTCCCCACTTTGAGTTGGAAACAACTTTCAACAAGTCAAGTGCCTTCAGGCATTTAGTTTTAACGGATTTATTATCTGGCAGAAACGTTAAGTGCGAGTCAAAAATTAAACCCAAGAACTTGGCCTCCTTAACAACTTTGATGGGTGTGCCATTTAGAGATAGTTCAGGGTCTTTATGCGGTTTGTATTTACGGCAGAAATGTATACAATTAGTTTTGGATTTAGAAAATTTAAAGCCGTTTTCCAGACACCATTTATTTATCTTGTTTAAACACAACTGCAGTTGTCGTTCAATAGTATGCATATTTTTACCACGACAAGAAATATTAAAATCATCCACAAGAAGTGATCCATCAATTAAATCATTTAAAACCTTGGATAAACTGTTGATCTTGATACTAAACAGTGTGACAGACAAAATACTGCCTTGTGGGACACCCTGATCCTGATTGTAATGATCAGACAGGGTAGATCCCACGTGGACTTGAAATTGTCTGTCAGTTAAAAAGTTCGCTACAAATTGAGGCAAACGCCCTCGCAATCCGAAGCCATGTAAATCTTTTAAAATGCCATATTTCCACGTGGTGTCATATGCTTTTTCAAGATAAAAAAAGATAGACACAGCGTGTTGTTTATTAATTAGAGCATTTTTAACAAATGATTCCAAACGCACTAGGTGATCGACAGTACTTCTGTTTTTACGGAAACCACATTGTATATCTGTTATAAGGTTATTTGTTTCCAAGTACCAAACAAGTCGATTATTTATCATTCGTTCCATGGTCCTGCAAACACAGCTAGTTAGTGAAATTGGCCTATAATTGGAAGGATCAGTATGATCACGTCCAGGTTTAGGGATGGGCACAATTATAGCATCGCGCCACGACGAAGGAAATTGTCCAGATGTCCAAATGTCATCAAAAATAGATAAGAGCGTCTCTAAACATGATTCAGGCAAGTGCTCCAGGAGTTGATAATGTATACCATCAGCTCCTGGAGCAGTATCGTGAGCTTGGTCAAGAGCAGTATGAAGCTCATGTATCGAAAAGGTTTCATTGTAGTCTTCCCCATTGTCTGAATTGAAATTAATAGATTTCTTTTCCTGCTGTCTTTGATATTTCTGGAATTCAGGTACATAGTAAGATGAGGAAGAATGTTAGGCCAAAGTTTCTCCAAGTTTATTTGCTATGTCAGATTTATCAGTTAATAATTCATCCCCATTTTTGAGATGCTTAATGCTAGATTTAGAGCCCTTACCTTTTATTTTCTGGATCATGTTCCACACCTTTGATATAGGTGTGCGCGAATTGATGTTTGAGACATAGTTTCGCCAAGATTGGCGTTTACTTTGTTTAAAAGTATGCCGTGCTGTGGCGTTTAAAATTCTGAGTTTGTTTAAATTGTGGACCATAGGATGGCAACGGAAATAATGTTCAGCTTTCTTCCGTGCCTTGCGAGCTTGTTTGCATTCAGCGTTAAACCATGGTTTACGTACATGAGGAACTGCAGAGGATTTGGGGATACACTTGTCAGCTATGTGTCTGAGCTCATCTAAAAAACATTTTATGGCATCAGGAAGATCATGAAAAAGTTCAGGTTTGAGTTTGTCAGCACAGAAAGTTTCATATAAAGGCCAGTTACCCTTCTTAAAGTTCCATCTTGATGATGGAGGAACATCAGATGGATTCACGGGTTTAAGTATTGTTGGGAAATGGTCACTTCCACATAGGTCGTTGTGGACTGACCACTCAAATTCATTCAATAAGTCTGAGTCAGTAATCGATAAATCAAGAGCTGAATAAGTTCCTGTGCCAAGATGTAAATATGTGCTAGAACCGTCATTATATATGCATAAATCATTATCGGAACAAAAGTCTTGTAATAGTTTACCTTTAGCATTAGTAGTTGTACCACCCCAGAGCGGGTTGTGGCCATTTAAATCTCCCATAATGATACAAGGTTTCGGGAGCTGGTCATATAAGTTTTGAAGGTCAGTCTTCTGAAGAGTTGAAGACGGTGAGATGTACAAAGAGCATAATGTGAATGCAACATGTAACGTCAGTCGTACGGCAACCGCCTGGAGACCAGTATTAAGTATAACAGGGCTATGGATAACATTTTGTTTGCTAAGGATCGAAGATCCTCCAGTTGCCCGATCACCTGGAGCTGAAAAGGAATGGTGTGCATTGAAATGGCGTAAATCAAATGTATCTGTCTGTTTTAAATATGTCTCCTGGAGACAAATGGCTGATGGTGTGAAGTCCTGGACTAATAGCTGCAAATCATTGAAATTATTCCTTAGCCCTCTGCAGTTCCACTGTACAATATTATTAAAAGACATTATGTTTTGGGGGGATTTATTGGGGATCTACCCCGCACTTCTTTGGAGGGCGACAAGCTATGTGCCCTAGGATGGACGTTTTCAGATACGTCCACGGCCTCAAGAGATCCATATTTGTTGTATAGCTGAATTCTATTTTCCGACCCTTTTGGGGCTCTGCCACTTTGTTTTTGCTTCGGTTTAGTTTTGCGTTTAACACTGTCTTGAGTATCAGATGAAGATTGAGACTGTGAACGTGACTGAGATGATGACTTATAATCAGAAGATGACTCAGACTGCTTTTCGGACGTACTAGGTAGTGATTCCGTAGTTTGGGATGATATAGCAGGATACAAAAGCTGTGGATTGTCGCCTTTGGCCCAAGTGAAGTTTGTTTGACAGCTTGTGGATGCTGTATATACTTTAGCATCAGAAAAACTGATGTTCTTGGTGAATTTGATCTTGTTGATCTACATATGTTCTTTCCAAATCGGACATACTTTTGAGAAAGATGAATGTTATCCTGAACAGTTAGTGCATTTTTTAAAGGTACTTGTACAATCTTAAGTTGTGTGTGTCTTCTCACCACAGTGAGCACACACAACGGACAATGTGCAAGTATTTACACCATGTCCATACTTCTGGCATTTAAGGCATCTGAGCGGATTAGGAATGTAGGTGTCAACTTTGATATTGCAATAACCTGCTTTCAGTGATTTGGGAGCAGTTGTGGCGAAAACGAAAACAGATAAGTATTGGTCTGAACAGTTTCATTGTTTTTACGGATTGAAAAGCGTTTTACGTAGAGTACACCTTGATCTTTCATTTCAGTCATGATGTCAAGTTCTGACATGTCAGAAAACAACCGATCACGATCTCTGATGATTCCTTTGCTTGTGTTTAATGTCCTGTGAGCAGAGACAGCGACCGGAATGCCGACAAACGATTCGGTGTTCAACAGATTGGCTGATTGCTGCCGTTTCCCGCACTCAACCAGTAACGCACCTGAACGTAACCGTTTAATGTTCTTAACTTCGCCGGCGATACCTTGAATACCCTTTGAAACCGCGAAAGGGTTCAACTTTAATGGTGTTTTGTCGAGAGTTTCAATCACAAGAAAGCGTGGCCAAAAGTCAATTGATTTGGACGGTCTAAGGTCATCATCATCAGGATCATTTTCAAGAGGACGTTTTGTTTTTTTGGCGGGGGTTTCATAAGCCATGGTTAATGTAGAGATTTCATCATCCGAGCTCCCCACCCACCACGGAGTATCACAAGGACAATGCTATATACAAGTGGATCTCCGACTTGCAGCACCAAGGAAGCCCGGATGATATACTCAAGCAGAAAGATTAAACAAGTAATCAATCTACCAGATTGGCCCATGAGCCATCGCCTTCTGGGCATAAGACTCTAGGCAATTTAAATAGTACATATTTCAAAATCAACTGATGTTTTATAAACGAAAAAGAGTCAAGACCTAAAGTCAAAAATGTAGTACATAATATAAGTTTTGTGCAGATACAATTTAATGTACAGGGCTCGACATGACCGGCCGATTGGTAGAACCGGGCCCATTCTACCACCCGTCTAGGTGAAGTTAGGGCCGAAGTGGTGTGTTGGGCAAAGGAACACTGTTCCTGGAACCAGTGCTCTCAACCACCAGACTCCCTTCATCAACCGACACAGGGGCGCAACCCACGGCCAACAGGTTGGTGGACCAAATATACCCCCGGGTCCACAACGGGGGTTCGAAGAGCTCTTAGCTTTACCCAGCACCCACCACGAGGAGGTGGCTCTTCACGGGTGCCCCAAATTTGAAGACATTGGGTACAACAGTTCATGAGATATCACGTGAACAAGAGTTGGAAAAGTGGTCAAAGTGTCGTGGTGACCTTGAAAATATGGTCAAGGTCACACAAATCGACTGGTGTCTGCATAATCCCTCAATGTAGGCTGACACCAAATTTGAAGACATTGGGTACAACAGTTCATGAGATATCGCGTTAACAAGAATCGGGACGTACGTACGTACGGACGGACGGACGGACGCACGGACGCTGCTGAATACATAGTCCCCCAATTAATCTTGTAACATATGTTATATTTGGGATTACACTTTCTTAGTAAAGTACAAATTCTAGTACTTTTTGAGTTGAGCCCCATCCGGGATTCTCACTCACACCCTCAGAGTCAGGCACCTAATCGCCAGCACACAAAGTCAGCCCTCCTAACCCGCTCAGCTACCGCGACTTCCACAAATATGGAAGTCAGCCAATAAATCTTGACATAAATACAAAGATGCTAATACATAACAAACAAACACACACACACACACACACACACACACACGCACGCACGCACGCACGCACGCACGCACACACACACACACACACACACACACCCTTTAACAATGGTCAAGTTTACCAAAATAGGCTGAGTCTCCTGGGTATGTATGATCTTCACATAATTACTTTTCTTCTTGAGGCTCGGTATTGTTAATTTGAGATGGGAGTCAACTTCTTTATGTACAGAGGAAAAAGACTCCAGAAGGTTCCTCAACTCAGAAAAGGGTAAGAAAAAAACCTATAGTTGTTGTACCCTCAGTAGCTTCCTGAACTCTGTCTCAATATAGCACAATTCTTTGGGAGTGTAGTCTTTTGTTTTGAGCCCAGGTCACAAATCAGTCGTTGCTATGCAACGTTGGTCAGGGAGAGTCCTGGTTCACTCCTGAGAGCTTCACAACGAAGAACACTTGACACATGTGGTCTCACCTAAGGCAACTGAGTTTGTTCGAAATTCACACAGCAGTGAACGTGTACCCGATGGATAAAACGTTCATATGTTGACCTTCTGGTGCCTCACAGGCATCTTAGGCTAATTGAGATAACAAAAATCTGCGCTTTACGCATAATTTGTCCTTAACGCCACTGGTGGCTATTAGTTGCTCAACAAATGTATTACATTAAAAAGTATAAATAATGCATACCACTTACCTTCAACTGTACATTGTTATACACTTTGAACATTGTTACAGAATTAATAACACTGTCACATAACAATATGTATTGGATATGGATGATTGTCGTAGATTAAACCTTTAGGTTGACTTTGCTCATCATAGAGTCGAAATGGTACAATGCACACTGATTCGTATGGAAGGTTCTTGACACTTAATTGAAGAGTAAGGTTTTATTGCTTCCAGTCACTTGTGTGTCCAATTCACGGTCACGTTCAAGGTATTAGAAAAGGATAACTCGGACATGTTAAATTGTCAGTCACTTGAAATACGTGATTTCGTCAATCTTACTTGAGTTTATGTCCTCTTATTCATTGTCATTGCCTAAAAGATGAATTACATTCTTTTCCGTTTGATGGAATCAATATGAATGTATCAAATACCTGCACTTTTTTACCTTACAAGCCCTTGTTTAGCGAGGGATTGAATGAAGCTAGCTACAGATACACACACTGATGTAAACAAGGGCTTGATCCAGACATCTTGAAAAGTTACTATAAGGGTGATGCTATTTTTGAGGGCATTATCATTTGCAGAAGCCCGACGAAAGAGGGCAGCTGAAAACGCCCTAGTGCTTCTGCAAATGATAATGCCCTCAAAAATAGCAAGAACGTTATTATTGCTAAAATACATGGACTTTTTTTTTTAAAGAAAAAGGAAACAATGAAGGAATTTGACTATAAGTTTACCCAAATCAACTTCTGACGGGGTTGACTGCCGAATGCAATTACGTCATGGAACAATTCAAGTGACGTCACAACAGAAAGTGACGATATTCGACCTTGGCCTTCACAAGACCATAGCCTGCAACATGTCAAACTATGTCAGTGTTCGGTTTTGGTCCATCAACAGCCTTAAAAGTGCAATTGTTAAGTTTAGCACCAACAAGAAAGCCAATATTACCGCTATTTAAAGCGGGAATTCGGGATGCTTTGACTTGTTTGACCCAGAATATCTGCCAGTCGAAAGCCAATTAATGTCGAATGAGCCGTAAGCCCACGCACCCACTATGACGTCACTTGACAACAGAACTGATAGTGGCCCGTCATTAAGGTTGAGCGGTCCAATATCATTTGCAGCGGCCCGCAAATTTCTGATAACGGGAGGGCCGTTTCATGATAATTCCATGTATTTTAGCTATTTGTAAAAATCAAACTTTTGGAACACATGGAGACATTTTCCCTTGCTGACAAATATCAATCTGGGTACAAGTCTAACCAGGGCACGGAAACGGCTCTTAATTGTGTCCTTGACCAGATTAAGACAAGGGTTGACTCGAGTTCAGTGGCTATGATGGTGTGTTTGGACCTCTCTGCCGCATTTGATACGGACTAATAGGACTATTGGACCGCATACACCAGGAGTACGGTTGACCACCAAGGACTATTGGACCGCATACACCAGGTGTACGCTTGACCATCATGGACTATTCGACCGCATACACCAGGAGTATGGTTGACCATCAAGGACTATTGGACCACATACACCAGGAGTACACATGACCATCAAGGACTATTGGACCGCATAAACCAGGAGTACGCTTGACCATCAAGGACTATTGGACCGCATACACCAGGTGTACGCTTGACCATCAAGGACTATTGGACCGCATACACCAGGAGTATGGTTGACCATCAAGGACTATTGGACCGCATACACCAGGTGTACGCTTGACCATCAAGGACTATTGGACCGCATACACCAGGAGTACGCTTGACCATCAAGGACTATTGGACCACAGACACCAGGAGTATGCTTGACCATCAAGGACTATTGGACCACATACACCAGGAGTACGCTTGACCATCAAGGACTATTAGACCACATACACCAGGAGTACGCTTGACCATCAAGGACTATTAGACCACATACACCAGGAGTACGCTTGACCATCAAGGACTATTAGACCACATACACCAAGAGTACTGCGTAAGTAGCACAGCACCGCCATGGTTCACATCGTATCTGTCTGACAGAGTTCAAGCAGTCCTGATTGGTAATGTGCGATCCGTCCACATTTCTCTGACCTGTGGAGTGCCACAGGGCTCGGTCTTAGGGCCAATATTATTTACAATGTATACGAGACCACTTGGACGTATTATCTCTCAACAGCAGGATACCCATCACTTTTATGCTGATGACTCACAGCTAGTAGATCACTTTAATACAAACGAAGAAAATTATTTCCAAGGTCGCGAGCTGCATCTCAACAATTCAACATTGGATGTCATCGAACATGTTGATGTTGAACGATGACTAGACAGAAGCACTCTTTATAGGATTACCTTCAAGACTGAGAGACATGTGATACTAAGCAGCTTCACATTGGTCAATCTGCAGTGGATGTTTCACTCCATAAATTGGGTGTTCATATTGACTGCAAACTTTCTATGGACACTCAAGTTTCACAGTTATGTAAATCCTGCTATTTCTATTTGAGAAACATTGGATCCATTCGCCATCTGTTTACACAAGATGTTACTGCATGTCTCATGAGAACTTTAGTCCCCCTCTCGCCTAGATTATTGTAACAGTTTATTGTTTGGACTTTCCAACGAGTTGATCAACAAGTTACAAAAGATTCAGAACATTGCTGCCTGTTTCTCCTGTCCATGGCTGCCTATAAAGTCAAATCGTCAGCATGCAGCTACCCGTTGGAACTCTCTGCCTCTTGATCTAAAACTAGTACCAACTCTGCCACTCTTCAAAAACTCAACACACACCTCTTTCAACAATATGTTTCATAAATCCATGCATTTTCTTGTACATATGAACTGTGACTTGTCAGCACTTTGAGCATTGCCTTTGTGTGGTGGAAGTCAGCGCTATATAAATACTTTTATTATTATTATTATTGGCTGAAAAGCAATAGACTATAAGAATACTGACATCGCAAGGAGCCATGAAGATCCAGGTTAGAATTGATCTTCAGTAGCCTATACATCTTGTAAGAGGCGGGGGCGGTGGGGTAGCCTAGTGGTTAAAGCGTTGGCTCGTCACGCCAAAGACACGGGTTTGATTCCCCAGATGGGCACAATGTGTGAAGCCCTTTTCTGGTGTCCCCCCGCCGTGATATTGCTGGAATATTGCTAAAAGCGGCGTAAAACTAAACTCAGTCAGTCAGTCAGTGTAAGAGGCGACTAATGGGATCGGGTGGTCAGACCCGATGACCTTGTTGATGCATGTCATCGTATCCCAATATTGTGAAGTCGGTTCTCATACTGATGATCACTGGGTTGTCTGGTCCAGACACGATTATTTACAAACCGCCGCCACATTGCTGGAATATTGCTGAGCGCGGAGTTTAACAACAAACCAACCAACCAACGACAACACAAGGATGTTGCAGGACCCCAATTTGACCATTTTCTAAATAGCATTGTGTAATCATAGTTTGTCGTATCCTGAATTTTTACAGACCACACATCTTGAATATTGTCAAGAATGGGACAAAACACTTTACTTATGTCAGGTAGATGGAGAAAAAAATCAACCCCTCGTCTGTCTCTCCATCGTAATCATTTATTTTACAAAAATATATAGATATATCAAACAGAACCTAAAGTGGTGCCCTTAGCTATTTACACATTTTAGTTTTCTTGATTTCCATGGGAATAATTTGGGCTTTGACTCTGTTCATATTGGTATGTTTGTCCGGACCATGTCTCTAAAACTAATATACAAAATTGTTAACACTGCAAGTAGAATCGCTGGAGTCAGATTTGAATGTTTATCATCAATATATGAGCGGCAAATCGTGAATCGAGCTGTCAACATCATATCTGACCGTGCTCACTACTTAAATTCGGAATACAACTTCCTCCCTTCAGGCCGCCGCTACAAAGTTCCAATTGTGAAAACTAAGAGAGCCTGTACATCCTTTATTCCAAGTACCATATCTCTCTTAAACAAATGTGAAGATACCTAAATCAAAGAATTTATGTAAATATGTTTGGTATCTCTCTAATGTGTCAGTAGCTCTGCTGTAACACAAATTCCTGAAAAGGCATTAAAGTATTATTCTATTCTATTCCATTCTATTCTATTCTATATGTACTCTTTTCGGTCATGAAAATGCACAAGCGAATACCAGGTTGTCAAATGGTGCCCTGTGCTGCTTGGGTTGTTAAGAATATGTGTTTAGTCTGTTTCCATGGCAGCATGTTTGATTTTACGTCTATTAGGGACAGATTATAGAGAAATTCTCTCTTCAAGTTGGACTTTATGTAACTGCCAGATGATTTGTTCTTTCAAATTTGTGTGGGTTGGAGGTTTGTCATCTTCTGGTTACTTCTGTTGAAACTGTAAGGAATTGGACCGATAACTCTCCATAGTGAATAACAACATCTGCATAAATATGTACATCTGCATCTGTACATATGTATGTGAAAAAACATCCAGGTAATTCATCCTCCCATACTTGGTACCAACAGTGGATACACGTTGTAACCATTGCATCACCAACGTTTAAGAACTGCTGATATTTTTAGTCTATTTGGGTAAAGATCGCAGTACACACTGTAAGTATCATCTTCAGCGAAAATGTCGAGTGCAAGCGATTCACATAAATAAATTAGCCAGTGCAGCCGAATCCACAGACTAAATAAGTTAAATACAAAAGATGTAGACAAGATAAGATATCAGTGACATTATACAGCCAGACAATCTTGCAATTTATTTCGTTTCCCCAAAAACTCGAAATCTTAAAATCACAGTGATTGTTTCCTGATCATTACAAGTTTCAGACCCTACATAAGTTAGCCCAGAGTGACCTGTTCTTCTCAATCAAGTGGGGGTAACTATTTCATTCAAAAGTCTTTTACCATCTGGATCATTCTGGCTGCTCTAGAAACTAATGCTCTCCTCCTTCAGAGAAAAAGGTATGAAAAGAGCAATATATGTAAAGTAAAAACTGCTATGTAAGGTAAATGATAGGACAAGAATGTGAATTGTGTATGCAGTAAAAACAACAACCCAAAAAGCCGCCCTACTCAAACAGTCCATCAGCAATAAAAATGACCTTGCAGTCAATATGCTTGATGTCCTGTGTCCTGAACAGACATGCTCCCGTGCATAAGGGTCAGTTTGTGATTTATGTACACTTACATAAGAAACGTACCCAGGTACACTTTCACATTATAAGTAATGTTACAACAGAGCAAGAAAAAGATACATTTTCAAAAGTCAAATACTTTCTTTGATGTTTTTTTAATAACAAACAGGATGTCTTTCAGTGGCATTTAGAAGTTGTACATTGATGTCCAAGATATTTTTATGGATTAAACTTCTTTTTTAAATTAATGTTCAAAGTCTGATGCATCTTTTGCAACAGGACAGCTCCAAAATCCTCTTGCATCTGCTACCAGTCTGAAATGTTTTGAACTTTGATGGGCACGACTTTAATTTTGTCAAAAGCAGCCTGACTGTTTGCAAGCACAATTTACTCTTTTATCCAGCAAATTCGTGAGTGGGGCTGCCACAAGTCAGAAATTTACAGTAACCAGCCATTCCAAGAAATCTCATGTGTTCCTTTGTGTATTTGGGACCTCATAATGTTAAATAGCTTCCACTTTTGCTTAAACGTGCTGTACCTGACGTTTGCTTGTAACGTGACCTAAGCTTATATGTGTGCCCTTGCGAATTCACATATGTCTAAAACTAAAGTGAACCTGACTTCAGAGTAAGCCGAAGAAGGCACAGATCCTAATTTGGTGTTTGTCCCACTCCATAAAATTGATGACATCTTCCAAACACTGGTTGTAATGCTGGAGCCCAAATGATATAATACTGTATTGTTAAAGTTAGATGGATTCAGAAACGCTCAAGCTTACTTGACATGCTCAGTCAGTGGAATTTGCCAACACCCATCATAAGGTCAATTTTGTCAGTGCAGTCATTCGTTTTAGGTATTAACTGAGAGTCCGTTTCACAAACATCATTCATGTGTTCTGGCTTCGGCAAGGTGAAGTTTGTTCTAGGGTTCTTTTTAAGTTTCTCTAGAAGGCCTAGTCCAAAGTGATCAAAGCCATATCTAACAATAAGCCAATGCTACAGGCAAGGTACCATGAAGGTTTCCAGACAGCATGGTCAAAGACAAAAGACCTAAAATACTTTAACTCCTGAACTGCCTCCCCAACAGTAAACAATATTTTATTGACTTCATCCCATTCCTTCACTACTCGAAACAGTAAGCCCATATAATATTCTTAAGAACCACTCATGAAACCTCTTTAATGCTCCTGGAAGATTCAGGATGATACGTAATAGCCAATCCTTTAGAAACCTCGTGCAAGGTATGAGTGAAAGTAAGCATCATCTGCTTACCTGACCTTGTCAGTATACAAATGACCAACACAATGAACGGTGGCCCTGCTGAAAGTTCTTAGTTTCAAAGGTCTGTCTGGTATTTCAGATTAGGTTTGCAAGCCATCTGACAAACATGACAGGTCTTGTCAACTTCTGCCAGACCATACACTAAATGTCTGAATTTTGTCTGAAGTTTTATTATATACCCATGTAAACTTAGGATAGTAATACAGTGGTGCAATGGTCAAATTCCTTATTGCAGCCCAGATGCCACATTGAACCCCTGCCGGTTCTACTTTCTCCACGCTATGATTTGTTTTATGAAGTAACAGATTAATGCAAGATCAGAGGGGATATGATAAATACAGAAGGTCATACTAGTGCATTTAGATGTTTTGTATTGAACTCGAAAATGTCATGGGAGCAGAGAAACAAATCGTTCTTCGAACTCGTTGTTTCCCTGCTCCCATTACATCTTCTCGTTCAATACAAAACATCCAATTGCACAAGTATGACGCTCTATATATGTATTCACATCAAAACATCCTGCCATGCAAGTTTCATAGGCTAAACTATGTTTTAGACATGAATTTGAATGAACAATTTGTTGAGATGATGACATTCCCTTTTATCCCCTGGTGGCCTCAATTCCTCATCATAAAGCTATCTATGAAATAACATATGCTGGAGCACCGCAAGCCTCTTCTAAATACACTACTGTATAAACAAAATATTATATTTTTTGGTCTTTTCCTGCAACGTAACAAAATACTCTACACCCAGGCCTGGTTCCTCGACAGTAAATTAAGAATTTAGACAGTTCAAGAGAATGATCATACAAGTGCCACTCTAAATAACAACAGACTATGTGTTTACGAAAGCTTAGACCTTATTAGCTGAAGTAATAAGATGCCAGTCTGACATTCACACAGTGGTACTTGATATTATGACCTTCCTGGTTTAAAACCTTGCACATTCCTTTCTGAAAACCCTCCGTGCCTAAAATTTACCGGAAATGCGTTTGTGAATAAATGAGTTAATGTTAACAGTGAAAAATAGTAGCTGGAGAAACTGATCCACTTTCTGCTCCAGGTATGTCCTGATGTCACCAAACACACAGTGCTTACATCCAACAGCAAGACCAACTGAATCGAACACTAAATATCTCCATTTACGTCTATAGAATAACACAATCTATCAAGCAAATGCAACAGAAGTAGAAACATTGCTTTCTCAGCAAACGTTTGTTTGTAAACTTCAGGAACCGATTTAAAGGCATTACATGTTTCCTGAGATTTACCCCCAAATGCACATTTCAACAATATGGTCCAATACACCTTCGGCCATTTTCAAACTGTCAGTCACACTTTGAAATTGAATATAACGTTTTCACCATAACGTTCAGAGAAAGGTGGAACACCTCAAATCTTCTTGGAAAGATCATACCATCCTTCATCTATTCAGGTACTGAGAAAGACGTCATTATATGAATGCATTTCTTTGAGCTTAACTTCAAATTCTTTCTTTCAAATGTCTTTTTTCTCAGCTATTTTTTCTCTTTCAAATTTCCTCAAAGACAAAACATCAGCCAATCTAAAACCAAAGCATCATGCAAAATTTCTTCTTCAGGTTCTTGGTCTAAAGCATTCCTGATTTGATATTAAGTGCATAATATTTTGCCCATTTGAACAGTTCAAACCTTTTTAGCTCAGGATATTCCCCAAAAAGGTTGTTTATCTAGCTTATCGGCACTAAACACTATTGTGAATGTTGACCCTCTTCCATAGCAGACAGATTTATGTTTAAACACAGACACCGATTTCTGTTATGAGTCGAATTCAAGTTGAAACAATTATATAACAACGGATCTGTACTCAAAATACTTCGGTTTCAAACCAACACACAACAAAGGAATGCTATACAATTAAAAATTGTATTCAATACAGATGAGTGCAATGGAATGACACTGGCAGTATATGAGAGTGGCAGTACAAATCAATGGAACTATAAGGTAAATTAAGTGATTAGAATTATAAAGACAGTGATGATAATATTCACCTCTCAGCGTATGTGGTCAGGTTTCCTAGCAGGCATGGTCTGAATATCCAGGATGAAAGAAAGGATCTCCAGAGACCGATGGACTAGTGTATTGGCGTAATATCAGATATCAGAGTGTGTATCCCTTTATATATATGAAAAAGAGCTTCCAGAAATTCTTCACTGGGCTCGATTATTGCAGGTCCATGCAAGTAGCAAAGGTACTGTAATTCCCATGGTTTCTACTATAGTAATCTCTCTTCAGTTACTGCCAATTTTAATTTTTATAGCCCATTTTAATATTGTTCTTTGCAGTGATATGTAATAATAACTTGTTAGTTGTAAGTTAAACTCTGTGATACTTTAGTAGTTTTACTGTCCATTGACGACAGATTCTTATGTTCTAAATGTATTCATTTTAATGTATAAATTGTTCTCGTTATGATATGGTTAAAATATTGCCGATGTGACCCAAAATATTCACTCAGGTTAAACAGATCTAGTCTGGATATCCAGGGTGAAAATACCGATCTTCACAGACTAATGGTCTTCACGTAATGTTAGATGACCGAGCGAAACGTGTGTCCCGTTACATAAATTGAAAAAAGCTCCAAGAATCGTCTTTACTGAGCTGGATCATCCCGGCTGCTCTAGAAGCTTCCAGATTACTCTTCACTCAGAGTTTAAATAGAGTTTACTTGCATTGTAACTGCTTTGGTCTGGAGGCAAGAAAGAGAAAGATTTGATGCATATGTGTAATAAATACATATATGGCAAAACACTGTGATAGCTGCCCGTTTGAGGTTGTGCCTGACCAAGGATAGGAGTAGAGTTCTTAAAGGTCATAGCAGTTGTATTTGATATTTACTTCCTTTACATTGTTGAAACAAATGTGTGGAATATAGATCTCGCGGTCTCATTTTATTCTTCGGATGCACCTAACACACGTATCCTATCTATAACAGGTGTTTAGTGTAGGGTCCCTAATATATTTTGCTGGAACAAGCATCAAGAATTGGGAATTTCGCCTCTTCATGGGGAATGTGGACTTCAGGATATCACATACCCTAAAACTTCAGGAACAAGTATCTAATATTTGACACATCATCTACCAAATCATCTTACTGGAGACAAGTGTGCGCATGTTTGGGACCTAAAATAATTCGTAAAATTATTCGAAAATATTCATCTAACCGTTTTATATTGAAATGTTTCCTGATCAAAAGACAAAGTTCACTTCAGACCTTTGACATTGTAGTTGAATATTTGAAATTTGCTAGAGCAAACAGCCTTCTGTACATTGCATGATTCCCTGTTGATATCTTCGATATTTGAATGATTGATCTCCAGGTTGAGCCTCAATGACGTTGATGTACCAACTCATCTTCCATAGGAGCAAGTTTCCGAGAACCAGAAAGAACATGTTTGCCTGTTTCGTTTGTGCATGAAAGTGTTCAGGATGTTAGGGCGCCCCTGGTTAACTTTGATCAAGAGTGACATTATTATTAATAGCCTCTATCGCAAGTGACTGGTTGTGAACCAGTCTCATGAAGCTGGTACCCATGGTGAGGTATGCGTTGTAACCCATATGATTACACAGGAGTGCAATCATCCATACTGGCACATTAATTGAAGTACATAGCATCGACTAGTATTTTAATTGCTCATTTGTAGTTTTTAAGTAAGCCTTGCATACAGCCACTGGTAGTCAAAGCGTAAACCCCACTGGGAATCGAATAGGAAGCAGAGGCACGTAACTCGCGATAATGCCCAGGTAGGTGTTTAACTTTGTTTGATAGTGGTCTATAGCCTAGTTTATATTATGCAAGATAATATTCTGATGAAATAATATTTTTTTATATTGAATTGGTTTGTTTTATATCCAAACTGTGATACTAAACATACTGTTTTACTGTCCTTTGTAGACAGACATTTGATTATACCTTCTTCTCTTCGCGATGCGCCTGCTACAACACTGATTCTGTATTTCATTTGTAGTTCTTTTTTAGACTCAGCGCTCAGTAATACTCCATATATATGATGGTACATAAACTAATCAAACGCGCAATTCACACCAGATTATCGAGTGACTGACATCACGAACAACGATATGAGCAATTGGAATCTAGTGACAAGTCAGCGAGCCTGACCATATGATCCCGTTAGTTGCCAATAACGACAAGAATGGGTTGGAAAAGAACCAGGGCGCTCTGAGTGATCGTCATTTGCCAGTTGCAATGTTCTGCGTCTGCTACGTTTCTGTTTATGGTTCTACTCAATTCAAGTTTTGCACGGACATTTACCAGTCTTCATAAATTCACTCACATACGAGCAGAGTTCGTACTTCTGAACATTTTTCAGAAGGTCATGGGTTAACCACATATCACAAATGTTATCAATAATAAACTGTCCTATTCTATACATGAGTACTATTTTATGGATGCTTCAAGTATCTGCGCAACAGAGCATGAGTTTGAATCTAAATGGCTCCATCCTTCGCACAGTTGCTGAAGTCGATGATCGTAAATGGAAGTTATGAGCAATGCGAGCAAATAACCATTGGACTCCTCCACGATGCCAATAACGACAAGCATGGGTTGCCAAACAACCAGGGCGCTAAGAACAAAGATGGCTTTGGCTCTGTTAGTGGCTGCTTCATCCGTTTTATTTCAAAATCATCTTGAGGTTTCCTCTTCTCCTGTGTTCAATGTTGGTATAAACAAATTGACGAATGCCTTCATCAACGTAAAATATGAAAAAATATTCTCCTTGAAACATTCAGAGCCAGTTTCCTGACACTGATTGGGTGAGATAGTCACCTTATGTGGTACCATCTCTGTACAAAGAATGTTTATCGAATATAAGATCACTGTGGCTTTCCTACATAGTATTACAACACTGGCTGTGACAATATAAACGCTTAAAAAATTAAAACGCACAGGCCAAACATAGGAAATGTGTTTAACATATTTAAGTGTACAGAAGTCGATTAACCTTGGACATGGATGGAGGAAATTCGACACATGGATGAACATTGTTGTCATTGTCAGCATTAATTCAGCTCACTCACTGCACATTTGTGGACACAGGTCAGAGCCTGATGACACCACCCCCTGCAGCCGTCACTGCTCGACACCGCCTTGTAAGGGATTGCACAAGTCGTCGGATTTCGCTTGGGGAATTCTTTGCCATTCCTTCTGCAACGCGTTGGAAAGTTATGCAAGTGTCTGAGGATGATGGTGACGTTTACAGGCGTGACGATCAAGTTTGCCCCATAGATACTCGATCGGGTTTAGATCAGGCGATTTGGAAGACCTGGGAAGGACATTGACGTTTGCAGTGGCGAGATAGGCACCTGCTACACTAGCTGTGTGGGGTCGAACGTTGTCGTGATGAAACAGCTCCCTCTGGTGCTTAAAAAAGTGGGAGAGGGTGAGATCGCAGGATTTGTTCGATAATTGCCAGAATAACCACTAGCTCTGATCTAAGCGTGAAGGACATGGCTCCCCACATTATTCTCCACGAAATCTGTCCACCCGTTGAACTCATTTCAGTGCAAAACGTTCGTGTCGACATCAATAGACACGTGGTCTCCCATTCCGTCGTTGCAGGAGGAAACCCGATTCATCGCTGAACCAAACGCGTCCCTAATTTGCCGAGGTCCCATACCTGTACCCTGTTGCACCATTGGACACGTAGTTGTCGGTGTAGTCGATTCAGGACAGGTCCATCCTTTGGTCAATATGCTCGAATTCTCACTTCTCTCAGACGATTTCTGATGGTTTGGTCGGAAATTCTTTGAAGACCAGATACCTGTCCTGCAGTGCCCATTGCTGTAGCAAATCGGTGACACACACGGATGAATCGGTCCTGAGCAGGAGTGGAAACTCTTGGTCTTTCACTTCCACCGTTGAAGTGTCTTGCAACGTCGTATTGGGACTCTCCTAACTTCCAAACGTCCAATGGCGATATATTGGTCAGTAGCATTCAATCATTTTTCATCTTCGTTAACGCCGTAAATTTCCTAATGAAATGATGAATTTGGTTTTGTCTTTTATAGTCGATGTCTCTACTCATGTTTGCTATGCATTGCACGTGCATTATGTGGAAAACATTTTTCTGCACACATCTTTCATGTATCATATTCATTTTTTATGACAAACGTTTACAAACACATTTTTGCGATGCATTTGCGTGCAATACACAACAACAATGACACGATTACCGGGATTCAAACATAGGAATTGTCTTAATTGCTGTCAATATATATATTGCAATCAAATGCTGAAAACGCCAGTGCATCTTTCAACTGCAATTCCTAACATTACAAATGCCTGTATAGCAAGTAAGTGAATGAGTGAGGTCAGCCACAGTTGGTTAATACACTTTGGCTGAACAGCAATGATAAACTATATGATACTGACAAAACAAAAGATCTTACACGACCCCAATGTTTTCGTCATGAAAATAGATAGGAGGGCCCGTCTCGGTGACTTGGTAGATTGCTGATCTTTGTAGACCAACTGCGTGGACTGATGCTCGAGATTGCCTGAACTCGTTTATTCACAGACCGCCACTAAGAGTGTGGTGTGAAATAAACCAAACACTTCATTTATGTGAGGTAGGATACGGGCAATACGATATTTTTCAAACTGTAGCAAGTCAGTGGCGAATGGCGAATAAATCTCTACCGTGGATAACAGCAAGGTGTCCCTTAACTGTTTGTACACTAAAGGTCATGTACACATGTTGAATTTCTGAATTTGTTAAAATGAATTGACAACTATTAAACAACAAAACCATTTAAAAAATTATTATCTTTTCAGATTCAAAATGTGTCCAATCGATTCATCCCCTTATTCTAGGGATATTTTAACTTTAGAAAGATCTTTCTTCTGGGCAGTGAGACAACAGCATTTGCCAATTACCAAAAAGGCAACTGAGAAAGCCGTTGGGCAGCTACAACAGATCTTCACAAATGTTTAGTTGTATTGCTTATTCCTATGATGCTATTAAAATCAACAGTTATACCCGGGATCTTATGCCAAAAGAGGTGGGGAACACACGATGTCCTATTGGTCACAACAGAATATGAGTTCACTATCAAGCATATTTCGCTTGACTATGTGAACTTTGCAATTTCAAGGGATTCACACTATCAAGTAGTGAATCTAAATTATCTGTTTTCTCGTTTGAGCGATCATCGCATTTTTAAAGTATCTGAAAGAATTTGCTCTGTATCATAACAGTGAACATGTATGTGTGGAACTATTTGCTTGTAAGCGGAGCATTGCGGTTGAAGCACCGTAAATAGATTGTTCTTCTCTTGTGACACAATTCCTGTCATAATCCGTGTTAATATGATCAACCAGTGTTTTAAGCAAATTCCTTGCTTAACATTTTTGTATGGTTTGTTTTGGTACAAGCACCAGTAACTAAAGCGGTGACGTAAATCCTGCCTGGGTATCATGTAGAAAACTGAGGTACCGTAAGTAAGCAAGATGGTCCTACTGGGCTGCTAGTGGATTAGAAGTCTTTAGTAAGTTTTGCTATGTTTGAATATAAATGACGAATATGTTATTTGTTTGTTAGTTTTTTATAGTTTTTTATTATTGTTGTTGCATTTTCATAGAACTGTGATTATATATATCAATTCAACGAACGTACAAAGAAGGATACAGCAAACAAATGACAGTATTATGAAGTAGATATATTATGACATAATGAACAAAATGTATACATATTTTTTATTTTGTAGCTTAAAATGGCTGAATATTTAGTGAGCAGATATTGTTTGTAACGTAAGTGTTGACAAAACTGAAAGGTTGCTATGCGTTTGGTAAATTTAAACAGCATACATGTGAAAAATATTGTGATTACGTCAATTCGAAAACTATTTCTGTGACAAAGTCCGAGAAGAATTCTTGTGAGGATGAGTCTTGTATGTATTTTATAAGTGAGCTATCTTTGCAGCTGTTATATATGGGCGTTACCTTGCTACAATCTTTGAAGAAGTGTGAAGCAGTTTCTCTAGAGGTCAGTAGCTAAAAGTATCATGGTCAACGTACCCCATCTTAAAAAGTCTACGTTTTGAGGGTAAAATAGCGATGTATTAGAACCATTGTAGATCCGTCCTTTTCAACAACAACATGGTACATCAGCTTTCCAAATTCTAATTGTATTTCATTTCCTAGCATTTGTCCCATTTCTACACAGTTTGTTACCAACAGTTCACACTCTATTCAAAGATCTTTAGTAGAACTGACCTCCTTTACTTTGGTTTAGTAAGAGTGTAGATAATAAGGTTGTAAAATGATTCCCTTGCGTTTTCCTGTTTTCAAAGTTGATATCATTTGAAGCACATACTATTTTTATTGAGCTTATAATCCCACCATATTCTAAAATGTGTGTTTTTAGATTAAAGTTACTTAAAAATGTGTCCAAAACTTAGGATCTGTCCTGAGGACAATGAGCAGATCATTCATATCACAAATCCCTTTTCTGTTCCAATGTTTTTCATTCAGTTAGGATGTTTTTGTTGTACCAAATATTTTGTGAAATCATATTGTCAATATCAATTTTGCCATTTTGCAATATCTATTTTGCCATTCTCCAAACTAGTCTTAAAGTCCCACCATGCAGACAGCAGGTCACTTCTGAGGTGTTCATTCTTGTATTCAAAATATATATTTTTTTTTTTGTTTTGATAGGTTACGAGAAAATAACAAGTATCGTTTTTATACCTTTGTATAGAATCTTTTTATTATCAGAAAGCGTATGTACTTTTAACACTAGTTCAGGTAAGTCATATCATTAAGATCGACAAAAATTTATTCCGAGTAGCTCGAATGGACTTTTTAATTTCCATTTTTGATACAGCTTCAATCTTGAGCGTTTCTTTGATCCTATCCAAATAAGTCTAGTGCTTTCAATACTTACTTTTAGTCCAGAAAATTCTCAGTGAACTGATTTAAGAGATTTCTTTGATTGACATTCTAGAAGTTGGGTAGATGAAGAATGAGGATTATTGTTATGGATATACAATATACATATAGCTTATACAGAATATAGAAGTTTTATATCCAAACAAATAGTCCTCGTTCTTGATTTAAGAGATATTCTTCGTTTCTCACATATTCCCTCAATATCGCCATTGCTGCGAATCTTTATTGCAAAAGTTTCAATTCATAATAAGAACAGGAAGACATGGCCATCAACATCCCTCGCCACAGTGTGCTGTTCCTGTTTGGCTCATGTTTTTCAACTCATGTCCTGAAAACGCATACCACATTTGGTTTCCCTATCTATAACGATTACTGAGAAAAGACCCGTGAAAGTTCGGGTTAGAATATTGGCCTTCAGTAACCCATGCTTGTAAGAGGCGACTAACGGGATCGGGTGGTCAGGCTCGCTGATTTGGTTGATAGATGTCATCGGTTCCCAGTTGCGCAGATCGATGCTCATGCTGTTGATCACTGGATTGTCTGGTACAGACTGGTCCGCCGCCATATAGCTGGAATATTGCTGAATGCAGCGTAAATCTAAACTCACTCACTCATTCCTGAGAAATCTGTTGCAATTGGGGATAACATGCATGAAGTAAAAACAACGCATGATAAGGACCATAACTCTGTAACAAATTGTACCACGAGTTCCGTTTTCGACCACCATAAAGGTATTCATGTCCTAGAAAAACATACCAAATTTGGTTTCCCAATCCATAACGGTCTTTGAGAAAATATGTCCACCATCATCTCGGACAGACGGAGCTCAAACCTATTCCCCTCTCCCACTTCGTGGCAGGGGATAATTTTTCCAATAAATTTGCAGTACACACTGTCGAAGGCTTTTTCAAAATCTATTAGAAGTAATAAAGCAGGGACCTGGTATGTATAAGTATACCGATCAAGTAGATCTGTCGAGTTATCAGAAAGACATGAAGCATTTATGGTCTTCATTCATTTATTTATGTATCAAGCTCAGGATGCAACTATGTAGAAAATTGACAAAAGTGAAATTGGTCGCCAATGTCACAAGAAAGGTTTTGGTTTATTTCTTTGAGTACACAAGTAATTAATACTAGCATGGGGGCGAAGCTAGTTCACCTTTTTCATAACCATAATTGAGTAAGTGAATAAGATATTTACCTAGATCATACCAGAAGAACTTAAGAAATTCTGCAGTGAATCTGTCTGGACCAAGGCTTTGAATAAAACATTTAAAGGAATTTTAAAGAAGCTAGAACACTGCTGCTTTTGATCAGGAAATTGATCCCTTGGTTTTCATCTCTATAATTTCCTCTAGTTCCTCTTTGAAAAGTTCGGTCTCAGCAATACCATCTGCTTTTACGGTTTGATTGGCC
The DNA here is from genome assembly GCF_003918875.1 of Haliotis rubra. NCBI lineage: Eukaryota > Metazoa > Mollusca > Gastropoda > Lepetellida > Haliotidae > Haliotis > Haliotis rubra. The sequence continues at coordinate 511,747 of NW_025767133.1, read as the reverse complement.
TAATTGTATTTGTTTCTTATGTAGGGCACCATTGAGAAAGTTTTCCTTTTTCTTGTATGATGAATATGTTATGGTTTCTCCTCTGATCATAAACAAAATCATTTCAAATAATAACCGATCATCAATAGAGAATTGTTACTTTTGGACATATGCGGAGTCTTTCAATAGTGAATTGTCAATTTCCCAAATCCTTTCCCGAGTGGTAGATCAGTTACGGTAAAGGTCATTGATATTGTTCTATTACTGTATCGGCCACTGACGAGATCATAGTGTGTGATATTAATGTGTTATTTGTACTCATTATGAACTTGTGTACATGGCCTCGTTTTATGGCCGACAGATGCAGTTGCGACGTTATCGTTTAACTCACTCATATTTGGAATTTACAACTAGTTGGAGTAAGTCAGTGTTGCTTCCTAATGCACAGAATGGTCGTGTTGAGGCGACAGAAATCAGCGCTCTTTCATCGCATCGTTTCGATGATTCAATATCTGACAGTAACATTTCGACATATCAAAAGGTTACTTCATCAATCTATGAAACTACGTCATTTTATCATACTGTTGCTTGATCATAGCCAGCTTTGGTTTATCATTAATTAAATTTGCTGAGCATATTGGACGTATCATGCAGCAAAGTAGCAAAAATACAAGTGTGCCACCAAACCCAGAGCGCCTGTAGGTGATTAAGAATATTTTTATCATCTTGACGCCTTATGACATATATTCATGTGAAATAACCCCTATGTTATATAATGACAGCAATGAATGTTGCATAATGTAATATGCCAACATCATCTTCGTGGTGGCAGTTATAGAGGCCGTGTCTTTACCTATTTACTTAACCTTCACAGGACTAATCGCGTACTCCCATCGTCTAAACTGCTTAACCCTGATCACTTTACTTTGTAATCGCCTTGTTCAAGACATCAGTGCCAAGATTCTCGAAGCTCTCTTAGCGCTAAGATAGTCGTAAGTTAATGTTAATGTGTGGCACTTACGACTATCTTAGTGCTAAGAGAGCTTCGAAAATCTAGGCCCAGTTAGAGAAAGAAGGAAGTCACACACTGCAAGGTGTTCTCCTACACTACAAACAGAACCTGATGATCTGACTTATAGTGCTTCTTCTACATGTCATATATTTTAATATTAGGCAGAGCATTGCACAGGTTGCCGAGTTGAGGATGTCACTTTCGAACAAGAACCGCGGTAGAATTATTACACGTAGTGTTTGTAATTACTTTATCCAGTTATCCTTAATTATGGTTGAAACCAACGAGTTTCATTTCGAAACAATAATCGCATTCATTCCTGAACGTCTAGGTATAGCAGCCCCGGACAACGCCTTCAATCGGTGCCACGTATTAAATATCCAATATTTAATAGGCATCGACTGTAGGGGTCTTAGTATATCTGAGACTTCCACCCTGGAACATCTGTCATCAATGAGGAATTTTGATCCTGCAAGACATCTTATACATGGTAACAAAAATGCCCAAAATCTTCGGGAACAAGTGTCTAAAATTTGGCATCTCACCTTCTTCAATTGAGGGACATCCTTTATGTTACAACTTATACCAGATTGAAGAATTGTGTATTTTCCCATGGTCTACAACCTCTGATCTCCTGCCAACAATATTTAAAATTATTTCTTACCGCTTTATATTGAAAGCTGTCATCATCAAAAGCCAAGCTACACCTCAGAGCAGAACTGTCGTAATTGAATCCACGGCATTTGCCTGTGTCTAAACAGCGTTCTTCGCACTGCTTGATTCCCAGTTGATATTCGTCATGTTTCAATGGTTGATCTCCAGGCTGAGCTTCAACAACGTTGATGTACCAACACATATTCCAAAGGAACAATTTGCACAGAACCTTAAAGAACATGTTTGCTTGTCCTTATTTGAAAACAGAATGTTCTGGATGTGAGGCATTTGCTGAGAAACATTAATCAGGAGTATATTTATAGTGTGCAGGTCAGTGATTCGTTGAAAATTTCGTATGATTGGCACACCCAGAAAGGATGATGAGACCTGCGTCGTGACCCCAATGAATATAGCTGAGCTGAACTATCCATATTATGGCAGAGGTGGGCGTGGTCAGTGTTTTCAGGTGGCTGCCACGTGGCGTGTGTGAGGTATAACACACCTAGTTTCATCTTAGGCTTCTACTAGACATACGTGTACCTTTAGGTCCAGTGATCGTGATTCACCAATTAACGCTTATTGTAGTTTACTATATTTCGATATGTCAAACCCCAAAGGGTCCAGATTACACCTAGTCCTCTGAAGCCCATGCTTGCAGAGAACAACTGACAGGCTTAGTAGTTAGGCTAGCCGGTTTGGTTCATACATGTCATCGTATCCCAGTTGCCTAGATCGTTGCCTAGCTGATGATGTCAATCACTGGATTGTCTGAGCCATATTTTATTACCTACAGTTATAGTTTGAATATTACTGAAAGCTGCGTTAAACAATCATAAAGTTTAATACGTCAAAGGGTAACTTTAAACATTACAGCTTCTTTTTCTCAATTGAATATAGTTTGGAAATTATTTACTATATTTATGTTTGATTGCGTTTTGTTGAACAACACACTCATGGTTCATATTTCTGAATTGACATCATATATTCGTCCTGATTCTTGTTTTTTTAATAGAAGCGAGAAAACCCTTTCCACATTCATAAGAAATATCTGCTAAAAGCAGAGTCGATTGTACAATTGTGACTATATCATGAGCAGATATTTGTTTCAGCAGCATTACAGCTGTATGGTGTTGTTTGTAAACAAATCGTACCTGGACCAGACAATCCAGTGATTGTCACAATGCGATACGATGACAGAGCATGTGTTTATGAATAACTATGAACTAGTAACAATACCAGGTGTTAGCGATAAGGTGAGCATATCCTGCCCCACCGGTGGCACCCGCCATAAACATATGCTAAGCCAAGTAATCTGTTCACCTGAAATGATTCGGGAACGTATGCAAATGATTCGGGAACGTATGCCATGAGTCATATAGGAAATTGCATCGGACATCATGTTTCACTGATGCATCAAATTTCGAAATGTCCTCCACATCTCTACCATAAAACTACTGAGGCCTGGATTAGTGTAACCTTGATCAAACAACTCCTGAGCAAGAGTGGAATGACGCTCCTTGAAATCTTGATAAAAAGAGCATGCTTGACTGTACCATAAAAATTGTGAAATGTAAACACCAAAGGCTGGAGCTGTTGGAATACCTTTCGACATGAAAGGCAAGTTGACTATTGGAAATCTTCCCTTTTGACATACAGACCTGTGGAGAGTTTTTAAACTCACGTGCCCCACATCCAACACGACCTGAAAACGAAAAACACTTCTCCACGCACCCAGTTTTAACTGTCTGACATCTTATCGGTCTGCCTGTTCTGTTATGCTGTGCTGAGTTGCTACACATTGACGGTGAACTATCTGAAGCACGACTAAAAAAAAATCAAAATACTCTTTTTAATTAAACGTCTTTGTTACACTTGGCTGTGTTGGTTAAATTTGACTATTTTAAGACAACTCAAATCATGCAGCATTGCTTTATCTCTTCATGGTAGAACAGAGAATACATATTTAATACGGGGAGATGTCTATGGATACATATATTTCTTTAATATTAATGTGAGCGACGTCTCGGTGTAACCGTTATCAGTTAAGTGATGTACAATACTACAGGGAAAGCTCATATATACACGAGTCAAGTTTGTACAGTAAGTTGATTCTTGTTTTCATATTTGACATGAAGATGCACAAATCCCTCAATAGCGTATTCTAACCGTCTCTGCTGTCAATGGCGTTTCATTCTCGATCAAATTTCTCATAATCGACGCGGTTTATTGCAAATCTTGTGTCAAACGAATTGTAAAAAGTGCATTCCCTCGGTGTATTAGCGTAGTTGTATGTTTTGGGTATAAGTGATATTGGTATTTAGATGTATATGGAGTACAGGCTGAATATGGAGGGATTATTGGGGGAAGACAGTGATCTGACAGACACGAGAATAATAGGGAGAAGATTCCTTTGTGATGGGTTGGTGGTAGGCAGCGGGAATGTGATATCCTTGGTCCCTGTTGATGGCCGGTTGGAGTATCTTGATATGGATGCCTTGGCTTCTTGTAGTTTCCTGATTTTGTAGTGGGTGTAATTGCTGGTGAATACGCTGATGCTGTCCCAAAGGACGTTGTGGTCTGGGTGGGCTTGTGTGTGGTCAGAGATGGCGGATTTGGAGTCTTCACTGATGAACTACTAGAAGTCAATTAAGAGAAAAGGATTAATTATAATCCTCATAATTACTTGAAGAAATGCTTCTTCTCCTGCTTAATAGTTTTAAGCTTTTGAAATTACGGAGTGTTATGAGAACTGGAAGAACTTTTTTTCTATTGTTTCCCCCTAGTATATTCGCGATGTCTTGGTAACTTGTCAGATTATCATCATGAACGCACACTGTGTCAAATTCTCTTGCCCATAATATTCTGGTCCCCGTGAGTATTTAGAAACAAATATACACCACGAGGAACGTTTTGTGCCTTTCATAGTTCTGCCAGATTTAGCTTTTAATATTTTAAGATTGTTCAGATGTGTCGTTGATAGGAAGGCGTTATAAAGGTTTTGTGCTTTTCACCTTTGTTTTATAGCTTCTCTTCAGTCATTAATTAACCACGGTTTACTAATACGGGGAATTGTAGGGGATTGGCGTTCATGGCAATGTTACGACAGAAACTGTTGCTTAACGCGTCACGCTGATTCACGCTGTTAGTTCTTGATTCGAACCCGCATTCATCCTTGGTCCAAAATCACAGTACTTCTGATTTGTTTTGTTTATCGCCAATGTGAAGAAGCAACCAACAGGGCCAGAATCCAAGGAAGAAACACATTTTGTCATTCAGATATCGAGGACTAACCATGACAATATAATCTTGATTATTCTAACATTATATCATCAAGAGGAGAAACAGACTTTTGTAGGAGTTCACCTTACCTGGTTCGTTAAGTCCAGCTAGGGTTTACAAAGCCAAGTCTTGAAAGATTCGCGCGTGATGTAATTGGTCAAAATAAGGCAAAATCTGGTGTAAATAATCAGTGACAGGAATTATCGTAGTTTGGCGTATTGATATACCCCAGTTGCCATTTCTGCAGCAACAGATAATTCCGAATCAATCTAGGAATAAGGGCACCTCTTCCAAAACAATGATTATTTACTACCCATCAAATGTTTAGAATCACTAGTGTAAATGTAGCCACTTACTTCAGTCAACAGTTCTAAACTAGATTTTGCAAAATATTCCATACTGTTTACAGGCACTGTTTACACATGAACTGATGTTTTGTAAAACAAATTCGTAACGTTGAAACGATTATTGTCATGAGTTCAATAAATGATGAAACTCAGTGACATTGGCGAATTCGTAACACAACTTTACACCAAAACGCAGCTGTTCAAATGCACGATATTTGCACATGCTTTTCAGCAATTTGATGCATGATCCTCGTGTAATTTATCTGCAAAAGGTTTGCAGTTGGTTCCCTCGAGTTAGGGGAGAAATTCATCTTCGATGTAACCACATATATACATATACAGTATATATACATAACATATAGTGAATGCTTTAAGTGAGTCTAAACTTTTGGTGGGTAGTATATGCATATTTCGTTGTCTACAAGTACGTATTTCTCCCAGCAGATGTACATATCCCTGTGTTGAGGAATAGGATCAGTGATAGAGCCACCCGTCCACATGAAATAAAGAACAAGCTGTAGCACCAGGATGAGGATTACTCTATTTGTCAAATGTCTTTGAACTCTACTATAGCTACAGGGCCATAGGACACAGAGATCCATCTCCAAGACAGCGGAATGGTAATGTACCAGTGGTTAGCATGCGACATGTGCACTTAGATGGGTAGGGCCCCAAACCGACTTCCGGCTCTGTTTGTATCGCACGCTAAAAATAGTTGATTCAACCTTTCGGTGCTTACCGCAAAAACTCAGTTATTTCCCCTGAACCCATTTTTACATAATGTACATGTGCTTAAAATCAGCATGAATGAATTACAACCTTTGTGAGATGAAACCGGACGATCCGGTTAGAATTAGTTGCAAGCCGCCCATGCTTGTCGTAAGAGGCGACTAAAGGGGATCGGGTGGTCAGGCTCACTGACTTGCTTGACACATGTTATCGTATCGCAATTGCGAAAATCGATGCCCATGCTGTTGATCACTGGGTTGTCTGGTCCAGACGTGATTATTTACAGACTGACGCCATATAGCTGGGGTATTGCTGAGTGCGGCGTTAAACAAAAAGAGAAAAGAAGCACACATTGCTAACATTTAGTTCATTGTAGTTCAAGTGCTAAACAAAGGTAAAACCAAAAATGTACAAAATTACAAAAATTGCAACCAAAGGTATATATGCACAACATTACAAAAAGAATGAATGATATTTCAGCCATATCGCGACGGGTTCAACATCACAACTAAATAGACGCGCACCAAATGCCATCAAATAACGGATAAATAGGACTGACTGACTGAGTTTGGTTTTACGCCGCTTTTAGCAATATTCCAGCAACATCACGGCGGGCGACACCAGAAATGGATAAATAGGACTGAATAATGGCGATCAACAGATTCTGTTTCAGTAAGTTCAAAATTAAGATCACATCAACAATAAAAGGATCATATATCACGTGCTTGCACTGACAATTACACAAGAACCACATTCTAGTACATTTGGCTGAGTAATGCCAAATCTTTCAAAACGTCAGCCCTATTTAAAATATGTATGAACACCTTGAGCACTTTCATGTGAGCTAAAAATGTGAGTAAGTGAGTTGAGTTTTATGATGCTTTTAGGAATATTCCATCACGGACGGAGAACATCAGAAATAGGCTTCACACATTGTACCCATGTGGAGAATCAAACCCGGGTCTTCAGCGTGACGAGCAAATGCTTTATAAATAGCCATTAGGCTATCCCACCGCCCTGCTAAAAATGTAAACTGTGGTGGTGGTGGAATTGGGTTTAACGTCGTGCTTGAGAATATTTCGCTCATATGACGACATGCATGCGTGTGTATGTGTATGTGCGGCTGCTTGTACTAGCCCAGACTGAAGCTGGTTTTATAGTGCTAGCCCACTGTGATACCATGCCGCAGTGAAGCATGAATACCCCACTCAGACACATTATACTGACTCCGAGCCGACCAGTCCTTGATGTACCCATTAATGCCGAGCGCCAGGCAGGGACCAACAAGTACCATATTTTAACGTCTTTTGGTATGACGCAGTCGGGGATCGAACCCGCGACCTTCCGCACTCCGGGCGGACGCTCTAACCACTACACCACGGAGGCGGTCTGTAAACTGTAAAATAATACTGAATAGTGACAGGCACTTATGACACTTGACTGTTGTGTATACACAGCACACAGTCAGTTATCCATTCCACTTCGAATACATGATGTCTTCCAGAGAGCGGTCAAATCTAACATGTTATACTTGGGATTACATTTTTTCAGTAGTTTTCTTATCCGGATGATTACACGTCAAAATGTATTAAATCTGTAATTTACTGAGAAAGTAGTAATGTAGCAGTACTATGACGTGATTTAAATTGGCGAGAGGTCACGTGACCACATCTTTATGTGCCTATCCACAAACACTCAGAATTTGCTGGTGATTCGAAAAAGCCTGTTTTAAAAATCCTTGAGAGATAAACTCTTCTCATGCCACGCCGTGCTAATGTTGAACGTGAACATGCAATTGCCGTGCTCCAGACTGACCAATGCCATGAGATGCCGTAGATGGAAAATATTCACAACTTGAGGACACGTGTGGATCAAACTGGTGCGACATGTGATTGCCCCTGGTCAGGACGTCACATGCCGAGGAAAAAAAAATCGAAATTTGTTTCGTCATATGCGTTATCGTTAGGGGTTGGGTAACTGGACAGACGTTACGAAGCCGCTGTCATTAAGTTGGGTCGATTCTGACACAGGTAAACCGCCATGAACATCTGCTTTGACATGTAAATTCCTGCTAAATGCGGGCACTGACGTGTTGGAGTAGCCATTGAGATCACCTGACCTCAATCCCATCGAACGCGTATGGGATGTTCTTGGAAGACGTCTTCATGTCTTGAGAGGTCAACCCCAGAATGTTCAACAGCACGGCGCTATGTTGTTACAGGAATGGCGCAGGTTTTCTTATGCTGTGTTCACGGGTGTCAGGCAGTCAATGTGGCGCAGGTTGTCTAATCCTGTGTTCACGGGTGTCATGCAATCAATGTGGCGCAGGTTGTCTTGTGCTGTGTTCACGGGTGTCAGGCAGTGAATGTGGCGCAGGTTGTCTAATGCTGTGTTCACGGGTGTCAGGCAGTCAATGTGGCGCAGGTTGTCTAATGCTGTGTTCACGGGTGTCAGGCAATCAATGTGGCGCAGGTTGTCTAATGCTGTGTTCACGGATGTCAGGCAGTCAATATGGCGCAGGTTGTCTAATGCTGTGTTCACGGGTGTCAGGCAGTCAATGTCAATCTCCAATACAAATGACTAGTCCGTTTGAAATAAAAAGTAAACCCATCGTGCTACTGTTGACTCTTTAGATTGCATCAAACGCACTTTAATGCCTAATCCTGTTTTTGTGTACGCTCATTACGTCCATAAACCAGATTTATCCACCAACAACACATTTTGTTGTATATGGTTATGTTTAGGACATAAAACAACACAATGAAGTTTCTTTATTTGTTTAGTATATTTCCAATTCACTTTGGCAGTTGTACGATGTTGTTTGTAAATAAACCGAGTCTGGACGAGACAATCCACTGATTGTCACCATGTGATACGATGACAAGCATGTGTTTATGAATCACTGTGAAACAGTGATGATTGCTGTATATATATATTTAAAGCACAAATCGACGTACATTCGGACTATCCTCCACTTAATAATCCTTTTGACACCCTACAAGTACTCTCTTATGATTGAGAGGACAAAGAGTATTGCTGTTACATTAGAGTGGAGACAAACCCAGAGCGTTTTCTGTCAATTTAGAGGTTTAAAACTTTGAACTGATACCTGTATATATTTTTTGTATTAAAAAGATAAAAAACTGTTTTTTATTCCCTGGTTTGTAACAATCTCTTATTGTGAGTGTAAAATGTCATAGGGGAGCACTAAACCCATATCAGCCCAGAAACTATACTGAGTCAAAAAAGAAACTTCACATTCTTTCTTCAGGGCACTATAAAGGAACAAGAGATGGTAAGATGGTTAAATTGTTTTTATTTCATTGCTGAGATCTGTGTGATGTACTCGATACACTGACAGTGCCATAATCAGTTCCATTAGGCTACACCGCCGTTCCAAAACATGGGTATACAGAATGTCAAGTCACAAGAATAAAAATGCGAAATTTCTCAGTTCAGTATCGTGTATGGCCGCCCCGCGCATTCACCACTGTCTCCTCATCGACTGCCAGATGCTTGTGAACACGTGGTTGGGGGTTCTGCGCAATATTGCTCTTGCAAGGCAGCGCCAAGTTCCTGCAAATTCTGAGGTTAATTCCTAAGACCACGAAGCCTTCTCCCAAGTTCATCCCAAACGTCCTCTATTGGATTAAGGTCAGGGGACCTCGATGGCCAGTCCATGACGTTGATCCAGCGTTTTGAAGGGAATTTCGTGTCAACATCGCGGTATGCGGCCGAGCATTATCATGCTAGAACTGTAGACCTGGGCCATGAGCCGCCATGAAAGGAACGAGTTCAAGGGTGAGCACCCGGTCGCGGTCAGCAGCAGCTGTGAGGTTTCCACAGATGACAAGAAGTTGGGAACGGTTGTTCCCACAGAAAGCACCCCACACCATGCAACTTCCGCCCCCGAATCTGTCGACTTCCTGTACACAACATTGGGCATACCGTTCACGACGTCGTTTCCAGACTCTATGCCTGCCGTCCGCGAATCTGAGGGTAAACCTGGATTCATCGCTAAAGACGACTCGATTCCAGTCTCTCTGGGTCCATCGTAGGTGATGTTGGGCCCACAGCAGACGTTGACGTTGATGAAATGGCGTCAATATTGGCCTTCTCTGTTTGTAACTTTTGACGATATGTGGGCAACAAATACACAGAATTATGGTCCGAAGCTCCTAGGGGTGGTTTACTATATGATTTGTAGGCGTTCTTGATGTTACCATTACACAAGTCAAGGATCTTGTCTTTCCGTGTACAACATGTTACATACTGATTGTAGGTGGGGAGCACAGACTTCAGGGTACATCTATTAATATCTCCAAGTATGAATTTCGGCGCATCAGGGCAAATCAGCTCTAGGGATTGCACATGATTATGAATTACATCAGCTGCTTGTTTGTTATCGGCACTGGGTGGTATGTAGACACTCACAGCAAAGATCTGACCGAATTCACGTGGTAGATAAGTAGGCCGCATAGATACTGATAGAAGTTCGATGTTTGGTGAACATATCCTTTCTCTCACAAGATAGTTACAACACCACTTTTCATTTATATACATACATACACCTCCTCCAATAGATTTCCCCTGTAGCATCTGAATCTCTGTCTAATCGAACTGGAGTACCAAATCCTTCCAAAAAAGAGGGTGTTACTGTCTACGGAGGGTAATAGCCATGTCTCCGTGAAACATAGAATGCAACTGTGAATTCGTACAAATATTTAGTGCTTGGCAAAATTCGTCCAGTTTATTCTTAAGAGACCTCACGTTTGATAAGAGAAAAGTTGGAAGAGGTGGTCTTGATTTGCGCTCCCGGACTCGTCTGCGGGCTCCTCGTTTCCTAGTAACTTTTGATCCTGAATTTAAATTTGAACTATTCTTGTCTGATGCACATTCCGGGGGCAAGACTCGAAGTCCTTTCAATTCCAACGCGGTTTCCTGCAGCGCCAGCAGATCTTCACGTCCATACTGGTGCCAATGACGTCCATCTTGGTTCGCCGTTACGGAGTCCACCAACGGCCTCCAAGACGATGACACGCAGCGGACAAATATACTTAGCGTCATCGCTAAAATCACACACCGGTGGAATCCACCCATACTTGCAGGATTGTTAAGCACAAAGATACGGTTCCTCAAAACTTACTGACTTGTGTAAATATGAAAACAACGGGAGCTCTGTTGATGTCTGTCGCCAGCAGCGCCATCAATCTATTTGAGGTGGGCATCAAAGTGATCGCTACCCTTAACTGTTCCTGTTAGTCAGGCGGTTTATATTTATGAATGTGAGTACTTATATGTACAATTTCTGTTTACAAATTCGGTTTTCCAACTCAGATTTACGCTCACTACAGTCATCAAAGTGATCGGGAGATTTCTTGATAATGTATTCAAAAGCAATTGCTTTATTCATTGGAAGGCTGTAATTTTAGTTTTTATCGACCACATATCGTCATTTCTAATCAAAAATGTATTGGTTCTCTGCTCGGCATAGAAAAAAAGTGATAAGGCAGTGGCGCGTGATTTCGTTTTCTTGAAATACTGATTTATTAATCATTATTCCACCATATCTGACAGATGAACCTCGATGCAAAGACACTCAGTACAGTGTAACGGGAACAAGCAGACCAATAAGGTGTATGATAGTGAAATCTGCGGCATTGCTGTTTAACACAGCTCTCAGCAATATATACAACCATAAATATCGACTCTGGTACAGACAATCCAGTGATCAACAACATGAGCATTGATCTAGGCAATTGAAATATGATGAAATGCGTCAACCAAGTCTGACCACCCGATCCCATAGTCTTACGACCAGCATATCTTGCTGAAAACCATTTCTAATTTGAACACTGATCTTCACAGGTGATTCCAGGGTAGTGGGGCATATTACAATCAAACACAAAATGGACAAGATCTTGCCAAATTAAATTCAGTAGGTAAAATAGATAATAAATGGTTAATATAGTCACCCTTTTGACGTATAAAAGTTGCTGACTGTCCAAAGTCTTTTCTTATTACCACAAGATTGGATATCTGAAAACCGATCCTAACCCAGACTATTCAGGAGTTTGAAGTATTACAATAGAGCAACAATAATATGTATTTATTGGTGATCTTGATGACTGGACCCACAAAAAACTGTATGTAGATGTCTGAAATGAAGCTGTGGAGAATCCGAATATTCCCGTTGTGTAGCGTGCCTTTACACGAAAGACGCCTACATGTATCACACCTGGCGGCCATATGAACAATTCCAGGGTTTTTTTACTAGTGAGTGAGTGAGTTAGAATCTTACATCGCATCGGCAATATTGCCACAGTATCGCGATGAGAACAAGGTGACTATGATTAGATGACAGTAAAACAAAGTAAGACCACCTTCCTGAGGATCGTCGTGGCTCTGCTTCCTACACGATTCTCAGGAGGATTTATGTCATCACTTTGGCCACCAGTGGCTGTATGCAAGGCTAACCAATATTTAAAACAGTAATTACACTTGAGCAATTAAAGTACTAGTTGATGTTATGTACTAATCAATGTACCATTGTGGATGATTGACCTCCTATATGTATTCACATGGCTCACACCGCATGCCTCGTCATCCTTTCGGTCTGTACCAGATATACGAGCCTGTTTCACAACCAATCACTAACCGTAGAGGACTATGAATAGAATATCACTCCTGATCGATGTTTACCGGGACGTCCTGAACACTTTCTTGCAGAAACGAACAGGTAAAACATGTTCTTTCTGGTTCTCGGAAACTTGTTCCTATGGAAGATGAGTTGGTACATCAACGTCATTGACGCTCAACCTGAAAACCAGTCATTCAAATATCGAGGATATCATCAGGGAATCATGCAATGTAAAGAAAGCTGTTTGCAAACTGGCAAATGTCAAGGATTCAATTACAACGTTTCATGTCTGAGGTGTACCTTGTCTTTCGATCAGGAAACGTTTCAATATAATCGTAAGAAACGTAAGAAAACTAATTTCGAACATTTTGAGAATTAGATTAGGTCCCTAATACGTGTACCCTTTTTTTAGCAGGATGATTTAGTAAACAATTTGTCAAATATTGGATACTTCCTGAAGGTTTAGGGTATGTGATTTCCTAAAGACCACATTCCCAAGATGCCTCGAAGAGGCGAAATTCCCAATCATTGTTCCTTGTTCCAGTAAAATATATCAGGGACCCTATACTAAATATCTGTTGTAGATAGGATCCAAGCGTTAGGTGCATCCGAAGATGCTTAAGAATAAACTGAGACTGCAAGATCTATGTTCCACTCATTGGTTTTAACAAAGTACAGGATATAGATATCAAATATAACTTCTATGACTTATAAGAACTCTACTGCTATTCTTGGTCATAAGGGACAATCTTAACTGGGCAGCTATTAGAGTGTTTGGCCATATATTTATTCATTAGACATATCCATCAAGCACTGTGTAACAGGCTACCATCTAATACTTGTGTTTGCAGTGTATTCAAACACCCAGTCTTACCCGTGTGTGAGGCTTCCTTCTTTCTCTTTTTTGCCTCCAGACCATGTCAGTTATAAAGAAAGTAAAGTAATAATCGTCAAATCATAATTACAGTGAGTGAGTTAAAATTTAAAGTCACATCGGCAGCATTTCAGCCATATCGTGACTAAGAAAGTTGTAAATTTATAAATGAATAAAAACAAACTTAGAAAATATACTTACCTGTCTGCAAAGGTTAGTAAAACAACTAGATTATCACAGAAATAAATATAAAACTAGTAATTAAATCTAAAATACTTTTACTGTAAATGGCAATACAATATAAAAACAGGCTATAGATTGCCAACAACTGAAAGTAGATCACCATAATCTTAATTACAGAGAGTAGCAATAAAGAAAGACATAGCTCCGCAGGATTAGTATAGGCAGCATTGTTATGTGGGAGCGTACATGATGACAAAAGCTATCAGCTGAGACATTTCGTTCCTCACAATCACATTGTTACCTACCCATAAATATTAGGTAAAATTGTCCATATTTATAAGTTCAAAGAAAGAAAGAGTGAGTGGGTGAGTTTAGTTTTACGCCGCACTCAGCAATATTCCAGCTATATGGCGGCGGTCTGTAAATAATCGAGTCTGGACCAGACAATCCAGTGATCAACAGCATGAGCATCGATCTGCGCAATTGGGAACCGACGACATGTGTCAACCAAGTCAGCGAGCCTGACAACCCGATCACGTTAGTTGCCTCTTACGACAAGCATAGTCGCCTTTTGTGGCAAGCATGGGTTGCTGAAGACCTATTCTACCCTGGATCTTCACGGGTCCGAAGAAAGAAAGTAATACTATGTGTATTGTGCAAACCCCAAGTTGTCGTGAAAAGACATAGCTTTGTCATGTCAATAGGATTATAAGGTATCACTTAAGAAATGACAATGAACCTACTTAGTGTGTTTCCAATGTTTCCTCAGTATATATTGTAGCAGTTTGTGATACTGATGAGAATTGTGACTATTTAAAGTTTAAAGATCTTAAATTAAATCATATAGTAAGGTTTCTCACTTATTTCCTGGTGTATTTGGCCATACAGTTTTAATGTGATGTAGACGTAGGTGACAATGTTCCTGTGATGCAACATTCATACACAATGAATCCAGTCAAGCTTGAAGAGGTGAAGAAAGACACACAATACATGCTGGACAATACCACAATTAACCAATTCATAGTAACAAGAATGCACCTTACATTCTCGTGTCGAAGCCAGAACAGGTGAACGATGTTTTTGAACTGACTCTTTGCTAATACCGAAAAAAATCAAAACCGGATGACTGCTATGAGAGATATGACCTAATGTCGGGTATTGGCAGATTCCACCGACTGAGTATGCCAAGTGGGCTTGAGCTTTTCTGAATCCATCTTAACTTTAACAATGCAGTACATGTATTATATCATTTGGGATCAGGGACACCCCAGCATTACAGCCAGTGGAAGATGCCATCATTCATTTTATTGAGTGGGATCACACCAAAGGAGGATCTGTGCCTTCTGCTGCAGACTCTGAAGTCAGGTTCACTTTAATTTTAGACAAATGTGAATTCGCAAGGGCACACATATAAGCTCAGGTCACGTTACAAGCAAACGTCAGGTACAGCACGTTTAAGCAAAGGTGGAAGCTATTTAACATTATGAGGTCCCAAATACACAAAGGAACACATGAGATTTCTTGGAATGGCTGGTTACTGTAAATTTCTGACTTGTGGCAGCCCCACTCACGAATTTGCTGGATAAAAGAGTAAAATGTGCTTGCAAACAGTCAGGCTGCTTTTGACAAAATTAAAGTCGTGCCCATCAAAGTTCAAAACATTTCAGACTGGTAGCAGATGCAAGAGGCTTTTGGAGTTGTTCTGTTGCAAAGGATGCATCAGACTATGAACATCCTGTTTGTTATTCAAAAAACATCAAAGGAAGTATTTGACTTTTGAAAATGTATCTTTTTCTTGCTCTGTTTTTTTTTCTTTGCAACATTACTTATAATTTGAAAGTGTAAGTGGGTACGTTTCTTATATAAGTGTACATAAATCACAAACTGACCCTTATGCACGGGAGCATGTCTGTTCAGGACACTGTTGGAAATGTATATTTTGCTTGCTCTGTTGTAAACGTTGCTTACATTACTTACAACTTATGTAGGGTCCAAAACTTGTAATGATCAGGAAACAATCACTGTGTTTTTCAGATTTCGAGTTTTTTGGCAACGAAATAAATTGCAAGGTTGTCATGCTGAATAATGTCACTGATTTCATATCTTGTCTACATCTTTTGTATTAATAAATAAATAAGTCTGTGAACTCGGCTACGCTGACTTATTTACATATATGAATGTTTTGCACTCAACATTTGATACTTACTGTGTGTACAGCGATCTTTACCCAAACAGACTAAAACACATGCAGTTCTTAAACGTTGGTGATGCAATGGTTACAATGGTATCCACTGTTGGTACCAAGTATGGGAGGACGAACTTTTCACATATATATGTACAGTTTATGCAGACGTTTAAGTTGTTATTCACTATGGGGAGTTATTGGTCTAGTTTCTTCGTTTCAACAGAAGTCATCAGAAGATGACAAATCATCCCGGCCCCCACAAATTTGAAAGGACAAATCATCTGACAGTCCAACTTGATGGAAAAATTTATGAATAATCTGTCCCTAATAGAGTCAAAATCAAACTTGTTGCCATGAAAACAGACAAAACACAAAATCTAAACAACCCAAGTAGCACAAGGCACCATTTGACAACCTGGTCTTTGTGTGTGCACATGACCGAAAAGAGTACATATTAGTTTTAGAGATATGGTCCGGACAAACACACCAGTATGAACAGAGTCAAAGTTTCATTTCATTTTCTTAAAATTCCTAAATAGCAATAGGGACCACTTCAGCCTTTGGTTACATGTAGCAGGCTGGGGTGGAAAGTCTTTGAAGTATTTTACCTGCGCCCCAGAAATGAATTCCACCCTGCTCCCTTTTGAGAGGAAGTTCAAATCGTTTCCATGGACATAATAAAAAATATAAATGCCAAAAATATGCAAACAGGAAAAGGCACCACTTCGGGAACTGTTTGATATATGTGCCAAGTTTTGTTGAAAGATATTGAAATCCGGCAACGACACATACCTCCAGTCTATCTTGTTTTCATGGAAACAAGGAAAATTCAAATTCCTAAATAGCAAAAACAAAACTTTAGCCCTTGGTTAATACATGAACCAGGTTTGGATGAAAAATCTGTCATGGTTTTCAAGTTGTGTTCCGAAAACGAAATCCACCCCCTCCTTTTGAAAGTCGAAATTGTTTCCATAGAAATCAACAACAATTTTTTTTATAAATCTGCAAGTAGAAAAAAGGCACCACTTTAGGAACTGTTTGATATATCTGCCAAGTGTGGTAGAACAATATTGAGTTATTGGTTTTGAGTTATGCTCCGGAAATTAAATGATTACAGACGGACAGATGGACGAGACGCTGACTATATCCAACGCATTATATGCCGGCGGGATAAAAATGATGTATTACCTTTGCATCTACCTCACATAAGCAAACTGTTTTGTCCTTTTCTTGACAATATTCCAGCTATGTGGTTTGTAAAAATTCAAGATACAACAATGAAGTTTTTGTCATCATGTGCATCAGTCGACGCAGTTTGATATGCAATCATCCGAGTCACCGGGCCTGACAACTCGATCCATGTATTCGGATTTTACAACAAGCACCGGCTAATGGGGAATAGAGAAAAATAAATAAAAATAAAACACTGTGGTGGTGGATATAATGCCAGTGGTCTGATTTCCGGTAAAGAGACAATTTATCCTGGGGTTACCGGTTTTCACTCAGATAAGAAACAAGTGCTCATAAAATATAGACAAATAACAGAACAAGCGTATGATCGTACCTACTCGTTGATATGATGTAATTGTTTCCTTATCATTAATTACTGTGAAAATGAAGCGAAAGTCGATTGCGTTCGGTTCGGAGGACTCCAAGCCGCCATGATACTTTGGAGTGACGTCACGTATTTTCACTCACCTCATTGTTTGGCTTTTTATGGCCTCCCAGTCGCGCACAAGCTGGTCCCTTGCACTGCAGGGAAATTCTCATCACGAAGTGAAATTAATAAACTTGAATTGAGGTGAAACTGCCAACACTTGAAAGTTTATAACCTATTTACATGGTATTTACACTTGCATATTGTACATCACTCTTCTGGTTCATCATGGCAAGGACACCCAAAGTCTGCATTCCTTCTCATGCACTTGACAGGTGTACAAAACATAAGGTGAGTCCAGTGTGAACATGCAGGGTGAGTGCACTGTACCCATTTAACGAATATCAGGGATGTACATAATCGTACTTGTTCTGGCTGCCACTTCCTACACTTACAGCAAAGTTCACTCTCATCCTGCTGTGAATCTTCAGTATCTGTAGAGTCTGCATCATGAACGGCTGTCCTACTCATACCCGAAGTACCAGGAATTTGTGAAGTGGGCGTGGTTTTCTTCTGAGTTTCAGATACTGTTGAATTTTTAGATTTCGGTTTACTGGTCACTGGTCTTGATTTCAGCTTCTGGTTTTCATGATGTTCCACAATCTTGGCCAAGATATTATCTTCTGTTAATGCTTTTCCTCCAACAACAGAACTTAGAACTTTCCGTTTCTCTGTGTGTTTTGGATCTGTTGTCATTACTTGCTCAACGTTTCTAAAGAAACTGCTACATTTGCTGGTGATGTCGTCCACGTTGTCACTTGAGACAATCGGAGTTGTGGAAGATGTGGATGTCTCATGATGAGTTCTTGCCATAAAGACAGTTGACTAGAGAAAGGTGCTTTTTTAACAACAATCCTGTTAAACGGGTATATGCCAAATTTCCTAAATGCCGACTGAAGATTGTCTTGTGTGAGGGCAGCACTATAAGCCTCCTTCCAAATCGAATATCTGTCAATTCCGAATCTGGCATTTTTTTCCCTAATGAATTTGTGTCGAAGGCCGTTGTATATTCTCTCGAAAGGGCCAAAACTTCCGATATCCATGGACTGAAGAATGTGCGACGTATGTGCTGGCAAGACGAAGAGAGTGATTTTCAAGTGCCCACTTGATAAGTGACAAAGATACATGTGACTTGTGACTATCGTAAAGGAACAGGACAGTGGTATTTGCCGTAGCTTTGACACATTAATTGCTAAAGTGATTTTCAAGATATTTCTGAAAGATCTCGGTGTACGACCAACCAGTTTCACTAACGGTACCCGAAATCCCTGGAGTACATCCTGCCAAAAGCCCATCCCTCATTCACTGTCCCTTGAATACAAAATAAGGGGATACAGTCCAACACAGTCGTTGTATTGGACCTTGGAGTTGTGACAGCAACATGAACGTCAAAACGCGTAGATACGACACGAGGAGGCGCATGGTTCTATACAATCCCTTTCTCATCAATGTTGTAAATAGATTGAGGTCTATCCATTATCCATCAAAATAGATGCTGACAGTCTTTTCCGATGTGGCTTTAGCTGTCATGATTGCCAAAGATAGGGGCTTCTGTACTCGAAGTTGTGGCCACCTCTTCAGAACACCATAAAACCAATGGAGTGAGAGAGCCTTGTCATCCTTTTTTTTATTCCCCAGACAAACAGCAAGGTCGGTAGCTAACACTGTAACTTCCATACATGAATAGCCATACCCTAAAGAAGACATCATTTCTATATGCGACACCAAGTTCTGCTCTTCCTCTTCAGTTAACAAAGAAGGAGGCCCAGATCGAATGCATTCAATAATCACTCTCCCACATAAACGGTCACGTAGAGACGAGTAGGGTACAGATAATTGTCTGGCTGCACTTCTGACCCCTTCCCCGTTAATAAGAGCCTCATACGCTCTATCCATGCATTCTGGTGAATACTGCCGGTAACTGGCCTTGTCTGATATGACTGAACCCTAAACTAACAATAAAAATAACTTACCGTTAGAATGTTGAATTTTAAAACTTCCTTATGAAAATGGAAATCACATAAGGAATGGCCCAACTTGTCTTCCATACATTTTATTTTTAGCAAGGGAAACACGTGATAGTCACATGATTTTCTGACAGCCACGTTCAGTACCTAGCAGACGAACTATCACTTGGAAATTATTTACACGTCTAAAACTGTTTTAATACATCGTTTACTTAGCGATAGTTAGACATAAACTCAAGTAAGACAGATGTAATGACGTATTTCAAGTGACTGACAATGATTAACATGTCCAAGTTAGCCTTCTCTAATACCTTGATCGTGACAGTAGTATCTGCATAAAGACCCAGCATTCTCAGTAACTACGGCTCGGTTCCCCTCATCTGCTTTTATATTATCGTGGTTGGGTTCTTTTATTAAAAATTATGCCAGCACAAATGTAACGAGTCATCACACTTCGTTATCTTGTTTATCAAATTAACATCGAAACAACGTCAGAAGTAAACGAAATCTCGCCCATTAGATTAAGTCCGGGCGATGGATTTAACCATCAGGTTCTTCATGAATGCCTCCACCTAACCCCGCCTTACAAGGGTCCTAAAGTTATATCTTGTTTCTTTGTACACCGTGAATATGCCTGTAGACTGCTAAACAATGTGGAACATCGTTGTGTAAAAGTGGAGAAAGGTGTTTGACAACCCGGAGGTCTGTCAACGCATGCGTGTTGTACATGACACACATACCACAAGAGAAAGAAAAAGAGAAAGAGAAAGGTTAGTCTTGAGTGCAGGAAGTAAAATATTTGTGAACGTATGTCGTGGCACTTGTCATGCGTAGTTCACCTTTACAGATACTACTGAACCAAATAAAGTAAAGATTTAGCTTCACGTGTCTTTTGATTTTATTTGTTTGATTGTTGCTTATTGCCGCACTCAGCAATATCCCAGCAATATCCCAGCTATATAGCGGTGGTCTGTAAATAATCTGGAGTCTGGACCAGACAATCCAGTAATGAGCACCATGAACATTGATCTACGCAAGTGGGATACGATGACATGTGTCACCCAAGTCAACAAGCCTGACCACCCAATCCCGTTAGTAGCCTCATACGACAAGCATTGGTTGCTGAAGATCAATTATGACCCAGATCTTCTCAGGCATTGGAAGCTGTATCAAACGCTTAAACCGTTTTCTGAAATACATGGATTAATGCGATGACCAATGTATACCTACTGATGATGTGTTTTGTTTTCAATGAAAGTCTTTTTTCACAGATAATCATTCTTTGATGGAAGTAAAACTGAATTTGACATATGTGGGAATATTAAAAACACAAGACTACAACTTTTTGGAATGTGCGG
Source organism: Haliotis rubra (assembly GCF_003918875.1). Taxonomy (NCBI): domain Eukaryota; kingdom Metazoa; phylum Mollusca; class Gastropoda; order Lepetellida; family Haliotidae; genus Haliotis; species Haliotis rubra. The sequence continues at coordinate 490,883 of NW_025767133.1, read as the reverse complement.
CCACCGATTTTCTTAATTCGATTACTAATAACTATATGTACCTTCTTAATTCAAATCAGCTGATAGCCATTAACATGAACAGTGCTGAAATTGTTGATACATGGTCGATCGAGGACAGTGACAAGTTCCAGCCTACAGGTCTAACGTATGGATGGTGTATGGGTTTTATAGCAAAGATTCAAGAGTCATGTTTTGTTATGATGGTGACATCAAGTGGTAAGGACAATGTGTGGCTTGCTTCCTTCACAACAAGAACACTTTACCAAAGTAAGACCATCCCGCTCACAACCAGAAGGGCTGTAAAGTGAGTATATCTTTATTCCCCACATTTGGTTTGGAATATGATTTTAATAATAAGGTCACTTATATAGAGCTGAACCCCAAGCAGGCATGCTCTTGGCGCATCGCATACAGCAAAATGGGCATCATTAGCCCAGTTAATCAAAGCTGTCTGTGAAGTGATAGAAGGTTAACAGTAATATGACTTATCCCATACATGACAAACTAATTTGCCAAAGGTGAGACCACATGTTTCACATGTGCTTCGTTGTGGGGCAGGACTGTAGTCCCAGAAACTCTCAGGAATCAAGCGCCCAAACTCGGCTACCCATAACAGGACTCTACGTGAGCAACGTTGCATAACTTCAACTGATTTGTGATCTGGGTTCTATTTTCGAGACCACACACCCTTACACAATTATTATAGTCATAGTTTACATTCAAATATTCTCTGTTACCACTGTTGCATAATAAAAAGGGCACGACTTTCGTACCATAGAATAGTAAAACGTGTGATATCGTTAAAGTCAAATTCCTTTGCGTGTTTGAATGTAAAGCAAATAGCTCCCTGGCTAGTATGTGTAGGTATAATTAAAAAGAAATAAACTGTTGTTTAATATTTTGATGCATTAAACTGAGATTGTAAATGACAACACCCAGTTTCTCAGGGAAGTGTTAAAATTTAAGTTATAATCATCAGTTTTTTGTTGGGCAATTATCATGGAATGAATTTTAAATAACTTTTTACTTTTACATCCAGCATCTGTTATTATGATAGGCGTAAACAAACTAAATGTTACATTTTCTAAATTTAAATCTCAAAAGTAAAGTTAAGTTTTCAAGAATCGTATGTGCTGTTGTTGGAATAGTGCAGACTACATTAATATATAAATATCTGCACTCATTCCTCACCATTGTCTATTGCAGATCAGACATGAAGGGAAAACATCACCATCTTCACATGTACAAGAACAGGATGTACCTTGTATCCCAACGCCCGGGTGAACTACACAATCTGTACTTCACGAAATTACAAAGTAATGGCAAAGTTTTCGAGCTGAAGCAGGTCTTTTCAATCCAAACTGACTTTGTTAGCCTCACATCGAACCCATTCATCTTCGGCGATGACAAATATCTGTTTGTTCTTGTCAAAAATGTTCTTTCCCGGTGGAGAGTAAAAGGACACAATCCACTAAAGATCCGCAAAAGCCCGATGAAGATGTATCGCTGGTACAGTCCACAAAATACCATTTGCCTCACACAAGGTATACGCTCTCTTTTCACAGTGGATCTGGCTCGTCATCTATGGAAAACAGAAATGGCAACATTTCTCGAACATTTACCCTAACGTGACGACTGCAAACAAACACCACTTATCTGAAGCATGGCGGTGATAACTTTGGACTAATTTATGTATGTGCAATTAAATGGGAGATAGATGCTTTGTCAAGTTCTTCAGTGTTTAATGTGTAATGTGCCGTGCAAATTGTAGCTTGAAATATATCACGTGTATTATCACACGCGCCTTGAAATCTGACATATTATAAAATACATTTCTCGACAGTACCGTGTTTGACAGTATCATTATCTTTCTGTGATCGTATTTCAATATTCTCGTTATGGCCTATGTACATCAATCATATTTCATTAGGTACAGGTCTGTTTGGAAGACAGTAGGCCACAAGGACAATATTGCACACACCATTAAGGGATACACATGAATTGCACCACCACTGTAATGTCTTGGTAGTGGTTTGCATTAACTGGCAAACTAACTTCATGTTACAATACATTTGTTGAATTATCACATTGCTTTGTTGTTTGTGGGCTTCACATCATGTTTTCCTACGGAATGATTCCAATGTTTCCAAATGCTGTTGGGAATAAATAATACCTATGTTTTGACCATTTTTCACTTGACTTCGTTTGTTAAAAAAGGTTTGGTAAGAGTATAAATACAATGCAATAAAGGGAGTTAACTGCACATCGTTTTCTTGTCATTTATGTGAAGATTTACGTTTTGCAATGTACCTAGGTTGCAATATATACACAGTGAAGCAACACCCACTCTTTACATGTTAAGTACGAAAAGACTAAATGTTTGGTTTATATGCTGTGGAAACCATATTCCGCGTATTAACATGGCAAATATAACATATTTATTTATAACAAAACTGAAACGGAAATTTGGTAACCCATCAAAGAAGTAAAGGAAACATTCCATACTAAACTGTCTATATATGCAGACCTTTCAATTGATATGATGATATGGTAGAAGATGAGAATGACCTTGTAAAGGTATTCCTCGGTAAACAGACTAAACAAGACAGATGTGTGGATGACAAAGAGCGCGGTGTGGATGGCGCCGACGGGACCGAATGCATATATTAGCTAATTGCGGCCTTCCGCCGTGGCAAAGCAGACGGGTAAGCATGGGAAACTTTGGTACTTCCTCCCGCGGAGCCAGCAGGCAGGAAGGTTTGGGCTGCCGCTGTAAAAGCAGATGCCAAGTATCCCTAGTTGTAGCAGCGCTGCTGCTTAGTCCCGTCGGCACAATGCCCACCGCACCTATTTTATTAAGAAAAATGGATTCTGATACAGCTTGTGTATGTTCTGTACAAGGATGACTTAACATAAGTAAAAACTTACCAACCTCAACCAAATTCCTGTATTTGCTCTGATGGAATGCCTTGTAACGCCGCCGTGGTTGGTGCCCCTATGCGAAATGAATACGAAGAATACAGATTAACATTAATAGGTTCCTTTGCTGCTAGGAGCGTCTTTTTCAGCACTGCCTGAAACTGAAATCTAGTTAAATGAGCGGAGTGTGTATGCACAAATAAATACCCATCTGACCGTGGTCGCACTGATAAAAACTGTGCGAGGGCTTTGACAGGGCATAGCATAGACCCCGGAACTGCCTGGATGGCAATGCGTGTGCCCCGGCCCTGTTGGTCTGTTTTTGGCTGCCCGTTGTACCACCTCCAGGTAGGATTGGTCGCTAGCCAAGGATAAATCGGCTAGCAACACTGCGCGCTGTAATGAGTCGTTACCTGAACCTGCCACTACTTCGCTTACCCTGAAAAAGCCGAAAAAATGTGAGTAGATATGCTGCCGAGGCCTGTTGATCCGCCTGAGGGGCTGCAGCTCGAAACCATGACCACTGAAATCTCGAAAGAGCGTCTGCTATTATGTTATCCTGTGAGGGTATATAACGTGCCTTGAAGTGGATGTTGTTTTGTAAGCATATCAGGACCATATGCCTGAGCAGTTTCATTACCCTTTCCCCTTTTGCTGTGTGCCTTTTGATAATACTCACCACCACCTGGTTGTCGCAGAACATTAGCACTCTTTTGTTCGCCAAACTGCTGCCCCAGATCCGCAATGCCATGACTATAGGGAAAAGCTCCAAGAATGTCATGTCTTTCACCCATCCTTGTTGTAGCCATAGGTCTGGCCACTTGGCATTATCCCAATGGCCTTGGAAGTATGCACCACAATCCTGGCTTCCTGCTGCATCTGTATAAAGCTGTAGAAGTGGGGTAGCAACCCATCCTTGCTCCAAGAATAAAGTTGTGCCATTATGCTTGGCAAGGAACTGAAGCCATAGTTTGAGGTCCTGCCGCATGCCCACTGATACACGTTTTCTGTGATGTGGTTTGCTTGCCCCTTTTTGAGCGTCTATAATACACCACAAGAATGGACGACCCATGGGAATTGCCCTACATACAAAATCCAGCTTACCCACTATAGATTGCAGGGTATGCAGTGTGACCTTCTTGGATGGGGCCGCTACTAGCTGTGCCAGTTGATGAACCAGTTGCTCTAACTTGTCATGTAGCAACCTGATTTCCCCCCTCTCCGTGTCTATGGTGAGACCAAGAAAATGTAAGACAAGTCGTGGGTTGTACGGTTGTGCGATTGGCACGCCCAGGCGATTGGCGAATTGAAGGGAAGTCTTGAGAATGTGTGAGCAGATGTTTAAATCCGCCGCAGCCAGGATAAAATCATCCAGATAATGAGCTATATCCTGGCTGCACGTTGTGGCCTTGATGGCCCATTCGATGAAAGTGCTAAATGACTCGAATAGAGCACAAGAGATGGAACAGCTGAAGGGGAGACATTTATCAATGAAATTTTTTCCCTGAAACTTCATGCCGAGCAGCTGGAAGTCTGACGGTGCCACCGACAGGAGACAAAAGGCTGATTTGATATCAAATTTGGACATGTATGCACCACTGCCAAGGTTTTGAATCATAGCTACCGCCTGATCAAAACTGGTGTACTGCACTGTGCATGCTTCATGCGGTATATAGTCATTCACTGATGATCCTACAGGATATGATAAGTGATGGATGAGGAGGAAAGCAGCCTCACCCTGGGCAGATGAATCCGATTTCTTAGGCACCAAGCCGATTGGGGAAACTATGTGTGAGAATTGGCCCACTATGCGACCCAACTGAATTTCTTTCTGTAGTTTTTGCTCCACCAGTAGTGGCTGCTCAATCGCAGATTTAAGGTTGACCGCATCCCAAGCAACCCGTGGCCCTGAATATCTTAAACTAAAGCCTTGACTAAAACTCCGTTCCAGTAACTTAGCTGCTAATGGGTTGATTACATGATAATGCTCCAGCCACTGTTGCAAGTAAATAACATTAACTGGAGATGGGGCCATGCGAAGCATTTCTGGTTGGCAGGGCAGTGGGTCACTTGGGGATTTGTACGGGGACTGTGTTGTGCTTTTTGGCACAAAAACAGCACGATGCCCCATGGCCGCCTATGTTGCATGCCGAGCATGTGTGCATAACGACATGCCTGTCCCCAATCACACACGCCACGATTGAAATTCCTCGGTAGGCGCACGCTGTTGAGGGTAGCTGGGATATCTGGCAGAAGGTGTGTGCGTCTGCTGTTTATTGCTGGGAAGCATTAGCTGCAGCCACAGCTGTCTGTCGATTGCACCCCAAGAACGCAATGGATCTTTCTCCATTTTCTGCCGAAACTGTATGTCATATTGAGACCAACAGTCACCGCCAAACCTGGCGGCGGCACCACGGATCGTCTCCATGTATGACAACATTTGTTGGATAAAACTTACATCCGTTTGACGCTCAATGACTACACTGATGTAGGTAAAAAGGCAGACGTCCAAGACCCAATGTTTTATTGACGAGTGGACTGCTGCCTGGGTCTAAACGTTACCTGGCCTGAAGGGTCAAGCTCCATCGTGAAATTCTGACTCTTCTGTGTTGCTTGGTTTTCCGCTGGCAAAGAGATTTCATGTCAACAAACTCCCCCCGGTGTATTTTTTCCCTTACCGCCTGTCTTAGGTGGAAACTAATGGTCTCCGCCCTAAAGCTAAGCTGCTGATGTGGCAGCATGTCCGCATTCACAAGTGTATTGTTTGTGAGGGGTTGACTGTAACACCCTGTCTGAGGCGTGGAGGGAGTTACTGCTGCAACTCAACTGGTGCCTGATTACCACGAGGAATCAATAATTCGGGCAATATATTAACATGGTCAAAAGGTGACATACCATGTGAGTTGACTGACAGAGCCAGCGGGGTGGCGAATGTTGGCTCCAGTGGGGGTGTGGTGTTGGTTGCCGCAGGGGATGCCTCCGGTTGTGGGACCTGACAGGCCTGGGGGGCAGTGCTCATGGGGAGAGCACCAGTCGCACGTACCCTCTTTGCCTGTCGTTTGCCGTACGTCCCTTTACTACGGAGTGGTTGGCTGCTGCTCTGCGCTTTGGAGGCATGGTGGTGAGTGCGCCTGCTAGCACGTGGTGTAGAGCTGCAACTAAATCTAGTCAATTAGATGAATGAAAGAGTGAGTGAGTGAGTTACTATTTAACGTCAGACGGCAATATCTTGACCATATCGTGACGAAAACAATCCATACAATAAAAATTGGAAACATTTTGAAGATTAAAACCTGTCGACGATGGACAGTAAAAAAGACTAGGGAATCACAGATATAAATATAAAACTAGCGAGCAAAGTTAAAATATTCCAATCAAAGAAGACAATACAATATAAAATACGGGCTATAGATCGCCAACAACTGAAGGTAGATCACCATACTAGGGCCCATGGTGACTTACATTACGTTTGCTACCTGCATGGACCCCAGCAGGCCATAATCAAGTTTGGAACGGACCAATGATCGATATAATTGGAGGAGGGTAGCTTTATCCTCTCCCCACTTAGAATTGGAAACGACTTTCAACAAGTCAAGTGCCTTCAGGCATTTAGTTTTAAGGGATTTAATATGCGGCAGAAACGTTAAATGTGAGTAAAAAATTAAACCCCAAAACTTGGCCTCCTTTACAACTTTGATGGGAGTACCATTTAGAAACAGTTCAGGGTCTTTATGTGGCTTATATTTTCTACAAAAATGTATACAATTAGTTTTGGATTGCAAAAATTTAAAGCCGTTTTCAAAACACCATTTATGTATTTTATTTAAACACAACTGCATTTGCCATTCGATAGTATGCATATTTTTACCGCGAAATGAAATATTCAAATCATCCGCAAAAAGCGAACCATCAATTGAATCATTTAAAACTTTAGCTAAACTATTGATCTTGATGCTAAATAAAGTGACAGACAAAATACTGCCCTGTGGGACACCCTGATCCTGATTGTAATGATCAGATAGGGTAGAACCAACGCGGACTTGAAATTGCCTGTCGGTTAAAAACTGTGATATAAACTGAGGCAAACGACCCCGTAAGACAAAATCATGCAAATCTTTTAAGATGCCGTGCTTCCAGGTGGTATCATAAGCTTTTTCTAAATCGAAAAAGATTGACACTGCATGTTGCTTGTTAATAAAGGCATTCTTAGTAGTATATTGTTAAGAACTTCAGAGCCACTCATGTGGCTCTCTGACGTCACAATGCACCTATTGACCCAGAGCCACATCAGTGTACCTACTGACCTCGTGCCAACAATGGACGGACACTCCCAGATGTCATTGGCCTTTTGGGTTAAATTCCTCCCACACCTGTGTCAACAACAATCTATGTTTAGTTCATTGTCGCCCACACGCTGTCTCCACTCCCATCTGACATCATATAATGCACCTAATAACATCATCGATGTACCTACTGACTTTCTATTTTTGGTAATGCACCTAATTTACATCATCGATGTACGTAATGACTTTCTATTTTGGGTTCATTGTCGCCCACACCCTGTGCACCTTATAACATCATCGATGTACCTTATGACATTCTATTTTAGCTTTATGGTACCCCAAAAACTCTGTCTCCACTCCCAGATGCCATTTAAATTCGTTTGGGTTCAAATCTTAGACATGGTATAAAACTTTTTAAAGTTGTGATCACAACCTCACATTCATCTCAGAGCCTCATCAGAAACCATACACAGACCTGTGAACTCAACTCTACCTAAAAAAATTAAAGAAGTTTATTTAGGAGTTTAGATATTTTCAAGTTGGACAGACATATTCTTTACAGTTAAAGGTAAGAATGTTTCATATTTTCTTAGTAATTAATTCATGTTGAAGTTCAGGTTAGAACATGACAAGTACTGCTTTCCTCCATTAAGTGTCACGCTCATGTTCAAATGATGAATATTTTCTAACAAATTAAAATCGATGTTTTACTTTTTTCCATTCATTTCAGAGTTTTCACCCATTCATCTACATTGTTTGCTAGACCTTATTAACTGTTTAACTTGTATCATTATTATAAGTGTGAAGTTAATACTAAACAATCAAAGATGATTTCTTTAGAATTTAATGCAATTCAATGCAACTGGGTTTACATTATAGAGTATTTGGAAACCTCACCCTTTCTCGATGTTTTGATTGAAATGGGAATGATTTCTTTTGCACATTACACTAATGAAAGATCCACTTTTGGACAACTGGGTAGGAAGAATCAAACCGGAACTTGATGAGCTTTGTCATCAAACAAAGCAGTTTCCGACAAGTGGTAGAGGGCTTCAGGAGATCACAATATGACGATATAGCGGATAGGATTGAGCAGACTTTTCAACAGAATCATTAATAAAAATGAATAAATATACTATAATTATTATAATTAATGTTTACTTGTCACTAAGAAGATCATTTTTTAAAATTCTATATTATCATCATACTGTCTTCTCTCGTTTTAAAAACCAGATGATTCCATTTTGTTTTATTTACTTTATTTCAGAAAGATATAACTGTCTCCCTCCCGTTAATGGTATTTGCTAGACTGTTGGGTTTTTTTGGTGTTTTTTAAAAATATGTCTACCCCATTTACAAAAACTGTTTATGAATGTAGGTTTTGTCAAAAAAACTCTTTGACTGTGACATTTGTTCCACTTCATTTTCACGGTTGGATGCATTCACAAGAAAAAAAATGGTTATTTCCAATTTTGAAATATCATATTTCCAAAAATTTCCAATTTTGAAATATCACATTTCCAAAAATTTCCAAAATTGGAAACATGATATTTCCAAGGCTTGGAAATTTTTGGAAATTTAGGAAGGATTTTACCACTACTTCTTTCAGTTTCTCCTTTTCCCAAGGATCCCCATGAGTGTAAAGACTGTGTATTCGTCCTCCTAGGAGTGCATTCGTTCTCCTACGCGATCACATAGGAACCAATTCTATATATTCTATATTATATTAGTATAACCAGGGAGACTATAAGACGTTGTAGATTATCACTTCACTCATATGCATCCTTGTTGTTCTAGGTGTCAAAACTTGATATTTACTGTTATATTTGCCCTTGGTATGGCTAGCATTTTCCAAAATAACGTTTTAAGTGTATGTTTTACTTATTATCCACAGAAGCGCAAATAGTTTTTGACCTGTCACGGTTTGCATAAACACAAATTACATAGACCTACGTTACATCATGGATTAACAAAAAGTTTACGGATTCACTGACTGACTGGACAGGGTTTATTACATGTCATAAAAGTGAACCCTTGCCAGGGAATAATAGGCTTATTGTAATAGAATACATTCTCTAATTGGTACCCTCTAATTAACACCTGTCACAAGGGATGGACCGTTTGGGTGGTTTATCATTGCGTAATCAACAGTCAACAGACCATGAAATGTTGCTTTAAGACTGTCGGCGGATTGGGATGTAGGCGAATAGAAAACAACCCGTTTGTGTTTGTGTTCTGAGACGGTGTTATGCAGTTGGTGTATTCACGAAATATCATGAACTTGTTAATAAATAATTAGTTATGTTGTCCACACACAGGGGGGACTGAGGCAAAAACAACCGAAATGAATTCCTTCTTAAAAACTTCATAGTGTAACTAATTAATTTGGTAATTTACAATAAAAGGTGACTACATGTTTAATGCATTATTCATTGTAGATCACGTTAAATAATTTGAAGAGAAATCACTACACAAGTTCATATCACAGATTATTCCAGAGACAAATAGTTCATGAGATTCTAGTTAAATTTTGATTCTAGATTAAAGCATTAAATTCCAAAATAAGCAAGCCAACCTGTTCTCTAATGATCAGGAATTATTACCACTTACATGACAATAGTTTGAGAAGGTGTCGACTCAGGAAGTCGACTTTTCGATTTTTATAAGGCTCAGGACTTTGACAAGGGGTACGCTTTGAAGTTTGGGTGTTACTTTAGCACATGGCTAATCTCATGTGGCGTGTTATTACAAGCTGGTGGTTGATGGAAGTGAACACATCGCACACGGAAGCAGACCGTGTAAAAACATGATTAAAACAATCATATGATGAACACAGTTAAAAGGACACTGATCCAGAGCAATTTTCGCGCACTGGTTGTTGGTTTTTGTTATTGTTTTTCTCCCCTGAGTACCCGGATGATATCCCAGTATTTTCGACTGGTTCGTGACCTTCGCTGCGCCACCCGCGTGAGCAATTGATGGTATAGGTATAGATTGATCAACAAAAATGAAATCTTTTTTACTCGATAATATTTCCATCTTCCATTATTATTATAACAAATGAAAACATTTTGAAGTTTAATCATCTGCCTGAGGTAAAAAACGTCAGGACTGAAAAATAACGAAGTCAATGTATGTCTTTATATTTTGCCTTATAATCCTAATTATTTTATTGTCATATTTGTATGCATTTTGAAACTTAATAAAAAGCATACGATCTGCTTATACTTACAGTGTATTTATAACATGACTGTAATATCTAGACATTTTATAGAATGCCAACATGAATCATATTTCACACACGCCCTAGGTATGACCTAGTGTATGTTGTCTGTCTCATTACGTTACACGGCGAAAAAAATTGATTCTATTGAATGCTACCACAAATGAATAAAAACAAAATACAAATATTAGAAATAAAACAGACTAAAGTCTGCAACAATGTCAGGCTATTACCTTGTTCGAGGAATGTATCCATCAATATCCACATTTTGACAGTAAAATTTCTCACTTCTGTAATTTATCTAGCCAGTTATCCCAATTTTGACAGTGAACTTTGGTACACTTTTCAGCTCTTCTCGTGCCCGTTTCTTTACATTACTGGTAAGGATATAGGAACCAATAGAGCTTTGGTCTGGATGTGTATGTTGTTTGTCCCCTCTTCTGACAACTGTCCCATCTGCTGTTGTAGTGACTGAGGCTGTTTTCCGGCACTGACATCTCCATATAATGGTACCATTCCTGATGGCAGTTCGTCTCAGATACCTATATCCATCCAGCAACAATTCTCCACCTGGTCTTGTAATGTGTAATGTGATGTATATGTAGGCATATATACTTTGCAAGTAATTGGTAAAGCTACTTCTCCCATCCTGCTCACCTTTTTAAAAATATTGCATTCATACATCACAACGGATAATGCTGCTTCTCGCATCCTTTTCTCTCAGTTGATTTTGGTATTAGTGTTCAAGAATGTTACTTGTTCTGTACTTCTCTCAGGTGATTGCATTTACATAACTACCCTTAATTGGTGCAGCTAGTTATCCCAGGTTTGAAAGCGAAACTTCACGCCTTAACGAATCAGTGACCAAGACGCTGTCAAAAATGGGACACTACCTCCACATAAAGGAACAATATGCCATTCATCTGCAGCTGACAAAGAATCCTGTTCCATGTCATGTGTCTTTTAACAGTCTAATATGCGAAAAAGGGATACCTCGCTTCAGTTTTTTTCACATTGGTGTTTAATCTCATTGGCCATCCAACATCGCACACATGGCAACTAATTGCATGATGTCCGCCATTCTTTAAAAAAGTAATTTAATTAGCCAATAATGAGCAATCAATCCACTTGTGTCTTTCTTGGCTTGGTCATCTCGTCCCCCACCCTCCCCTACCATTGTCTTGCTAATTAACATGGTCTGGTGATCCTCTTACGCCTTAAATAAACAACTTGCCCGACTGGCATAAGAGGAACACTCCCATCAACGTACTGGCGGTTAATCCATTGAAGGAAAGGATTTTACACAGGTACTTTACGACAGGGTGTAATCAGTATAGATTAGTAAATCTATACTAGGCACATAAGGAAACTATGCATACAAAAATTTAAAATCTAAATTTATCAAACCTGTGTAGACACATAAGGGTTTAAACTCAGAGATTAGTGACATGTATCCAACATGCATGCACGTGCCACGTTCCGTGACGTCAGTGGGTTCGTCCTTGAGACGTGCAATACTCTGTTGCACGTGCATTCTGGGAAAGAGAAACAGAGCAAATGAATGCCACACAATACTGTCACTTTGGAAAGCTCAACCCCTGCCCTTGCGATCGTTCAAAAATTAAACGGCTATTGAAACGCATAGCATGCCAAGGCTCACGTCTGCACAACGTCATGAGGCCATTGGGATGGTCCGTGGGGGAATGTCTCAACGACAAGTGGCTGCACATTTTCACTGCCACCGGAACACCATTTCTGCACTGGTGAGACGCTACCAGAACACAAATGACGTCATCGATCGGCCACGTTCTGGACGTCCACGTGTAACAACGCCAAGACAGGACAGATGGATAAGGGTGACCCATCTTCGCCACAGGTTTCAGACTGCAGTGATGAATGCCCGAACCATCCCAGGACTTCGCCGTATCCACCCCAACACAGTTTGACAACCTTTACGTCATCACGGGATAAGACCACGACGTCCCGCCATACGGCCTATCCTGACACAACGTCATCGACAAGTTCGCCGAATATGGTGCCGAAATCATGTCCGCAGACCCTTGTTTTGGTGGAGAAATGTTGTTTTTACAGATGCGTCCAGAATTAACATTTCCCATAGTGATGGACGTCAACGTGCCTATAGACGCGTGGGAGAACGTTATGCACAGGCCTGTGTCTTGCAGAGGAATCGCTTTGGTGGTGGTTCCGTGATGATTTGGGAATAACAGCACGCCAAAGAACTCCTTTGGTGATTGTTCAGGGCAACTTAACTGGTGTGGGCTACAGGGATCAGATTCTTCGACCTGTGGCAATTCCTTTTCTGCAACGTCATGGCCCTGGGTTAACATTCCAACAGGACAATGCCCGCCCTCATACGGCAAGGGTTGCTATGGATTTCTTGCAACACCACAACGTTGACTTACTGCCTTGACCTGCAAATTCACCGAATCCCTCCCCGATAGAGCATGTTCGTGACGAGATGGATCGACGTCTACGCCGTCTTCCTCATCCGCCAGATAACGTCCTTGACGTTGCAACAGAACTTGAGAGAATCAAGCGTGACATTCCACAAGCCTTCCTTGCACGTTTGATAGGCTCTATGCGTGTTCGATGCACTGCTGTTCTCAATGCCGATGGTGGACATACCCGTTATTGAGCTTGTGACATGGTCGTTTGACCCCTGTCCCGCTTGTGGACTCGTGACGTCATTGTGATTGACTTTTCAATTGAAATTCTCCCTACTTGTTAAGGTCTCATGATCCCTCCATTAAAGTTTATATGTACCTTTGACATTGTTATCGTACTTATCAACTGGGATAATATTTTGACAATGCACAGTTTCTTTATGTGGCGAGTATATTTATTATCACCTTATAGACTTGTGCAAGTCTATGAAACATCTTGATAAGGGGGTTTTCTAGCGTAGAGAATGAGAATTCATGTGGTAAACAATCATTTTGACTGTATGTGGTTAATGCATGTCGACGTGTAGGTTATTGTAACAGATATACCTATCCACCTATCATCGAGGGGGTCATTTGAGGTTTACATTGTTTGTTTGTCTTGCAAGCATGTTATTAATGAAACTAGGTATGGAGGTCATATACATTAAATTACGTGACAAACTTGATGTTAGACAGGATTGAATTTTTCAGAAAGTATTACAATGTAAACATATATTCCTAACCCTTATATAATGTGTGTTACAAAGTTATCTCTCTAGATTAGAAAATTGAATGGCGGTGACAGTAAAAGGTTGGACAAAGTTCAAAGAGATTTTCAGATCAAAGGGTCACCGCCACTAGCTCTTACACGTGCATCACGAAAATATGTAGTTACTTCATTCAAACCACTCGCTCAATCAGTGTAACTCAATCAGTTTAGTTGCATCTCCAACATGAAGTGGTTTACACTAATCTTACTCCTAGCGATAGGATATCTAAAGTTTGGATTGTCATCACCAACCACCCGCTGCAACGTAAGGGGTGGAGTGATGAAATGTCCCCAAGGGGGTGGGACCTACACTCACCTTAAGAGTGGAATATACTCCGTGAATATGATTATCCTTAAAGGACCGAGGGATCGTGTGGAGATAAATATAACATTGTTTCCCAAGCTGAAAGTAAGTATTGAACAAAAAAATCTACATGTTTCTTCTTTAAAGATATAGAATCATCTTGATACGATGTGCAACAATTCATTTCATCTGCAACCGTCAGTTGAGTTCACGATTAATATTAAGCAGTTAATTATCATGTAGCATGTGAGAACATAAAATACGTGTGAGTTATCTAAAGTAAATTGCAATGTGGGAATCATAAGGTTGAATTATAGAATAATTTGTATTATATCGACACTAAACTTTACTCCCAACAAAAGCTAGTAGATTTATGATCATTTACACACCCTCTAATCCAACAGCCTTCTACTCCTTACTTCGACACAACAAAGACCGCCCAAACTGACTGTTTCTATTGTAAATTAAGCTCTCCAAACCAGCATCCGGTAGCTTGACCCGTCTGTTGATTGATTGCATGTGTGTTAACAACATAGTGGATTACTATCGGCATTGAAAACCTTGATGTCAACTCCATGATGAAAAAGTGGAAGCTCTCCAAACCAACACAACCTCTATACCGACATATGTTTTTGGTTCTCAATGAATGCTGAAGTATTTATCTCATTAGTTAAAGAGAGATGATTTGAGACTTGAACGCACTGCTTAATTTTTTTTCTTTTGTGGGTGAATGAACATAGTATATCATTTTAAATTTGTAACTGCATTTTATGATGTACAATTGTGACTTAATATGTACTCAAGGCTATACATCATTCACGAATTTCAGCAAATTCGAGGAAAGGGAGCACGTTGCAGTGACAGACTCTGACTTTCATCCTTTTGAAACGATATCTGGCAGGTCTATGTAAGCTGTAGGCATCATGGTCACTGACAAACATTTTTACACGACGCAGTGACGTCTTTGATTCACCCTTATCTCGTAACACACGACGGAGTTTCGAGGTTCCATAATAGGCACCTGGTCTCTGCGGGTCAAAATAATCAACTTCCAATGCTGTGTCAGAAGCTGCAGTGTTACTCTTCTGAGAACTCATGATGGAATGAGAGAAGCGTAAGGTAAGACAACAAAATATAATGAAAACATAATGACAAAAAAAAGAAAGGAATAAATAACATAGTATTTATCATTCTCTTCGTGGGATCAAGAAATACAAAACAATCATCCTGGTCTGATGTCACAATGTTTTGTTGGTGTTTGAAAAGGCAGTTTATACATCTGGTGACGAAGATGTATTTTGACAAAGCTTTTTTGAACACCTTTGGCAGTGCGTTTCTCGACCTGTTCACTGGGAGTTTTGTCAAAAATAAAACTATAGTTCTTGGGTCGAAGTCCAAGAAACTCTCTGATTGTCTTACCACCTACTTCATGTTTCATCAAGCCAATGGCCTTGTGCCTTTCCATAGAATAAAGCGAGTGGTCTTTCGAGTGGTTTGAAGTGTCAAAGAGGTGGAGGTTCGCTGACATGAATTCTTGAGGATCGAGAAGAGAAGTACCCACATGGGACCAAATTTAATAAAACAAACTATCTGTGTGTGTCATGAAGACTCTGACCTGATCGCTAGTGTACTCCTTTAACATGACATTATAATGGAAATCATAGAGAAGTCTTTTAGCGTGCTCCAGGATCGTGAATCCAACGCTCACATTTTGATTCAGAGTCACACACACTTTCTCCATGCTCACCACGGCCAAATTTTCCGAAAAAATATTGACACTTTTGAAATTACATTTTGCCGTAAACCTTCTCAGTCTTTCGTCGGTGGTGATTAATTCAATTTGCTTGTAATTTCTTACATGTTGTAGTTGTTTCCCGTACACTGCATTCGAAAGCAATTTGAACAAATCTTTCGAAAAGTCATCTGTGGATTCTTTTCGTTTTTGTGTGTTAAGTCAATATAAGGCTTCATCCATTTGGATTGAGTAAATTTCAATAATCTGTGTACTTTTGTCAGTTTCAAACCCAATCGCAAGTATTGCTGTAAAGTTCCGAAATAAATGACATAATTCTCTTTGTCTTTCAGAGTCGAAAACAGTTTGGTCCCCGTGGGTGGCTTCTTCTCATCTTTCTTCCCTAACAAACCTAAATCTGCAAGCAAGTTTCGGTGATAAAGTGACAAGTAGTCGAAAGGAATGCTTTCTTTGGTGGGAGCGAGGGGCAAGGACTGATGTGCAGCGTGAAGATGACGTGGATATTCCAAATCACACTCTACAACGTAACCTACATCGCTTACGGGGTCTAGCTGCATCCAGTCAATGGCATCTACCTCTGTTTCATCTACCCATTCAAAATCGCCTCGCGGTAAAGGATAACTCATGGCGGCACCATACAAATTGTTAATGTCATAATACATCAGATGGGATTCGGGTTTGGTTGGGTCGAAATCGGACAGTGTTTGTTGTTGGCTTGGGCGTATCGATGATTGATACTAGCCACACCCCCTCTTACCGCATTGGAGACAAAATTGTACATGTCTGGATCGGTCATGAGATCTATACTAGCCACATAAAGAAACTGTGCATTGTCAAAATATTATCCCAGTTGATAAGTACGATAACAATGTCAAAGGTACATATAAACTTTAATGGAGGGATCATGAGACCATAACAAGTCGGGAGAATTTCAATTTGAAAGTCAATCAAAATGACGTCACGAGTCCACAAGCGGGACAAGGGTCAAACGACCATGTCACAAGCTCAATAACGGGTATGTCCACCCTCGGCATTGAGAACAGCAGTGCATCGAACACGCATAGAGCCTATCAAACGTGCAAGTAAGGGATGTCACGCCAGATTATCTCAAGTTCTGTTGCAAGGTCAAGGACGTTATCTGGCGGATGGCGTAGACGTCGATCAATCTCGTCCCAAACATGCTCTATCGGGGAGAGATTCGGTGAATTTGCAGGCCAAGGCAGTAAGTCAACGTTGTGGTGTTGCAAGAAATCCATAGCAACCCTTGCCGTATGAGGGCGGGCATTGTCCTGTTGGAATGTTAACCCAGGGCCATGACGTGGCAGAAAAGGAATTGCCACAGGTCGAAGAATCTGATCCCTGTAGCCCACACCAGTTAAGTTGCCCTGAACAATCACCAAAGGAATTCTTTGGCGTGCTGTTATTCCACCCAAAATCATCACGGAACCACCACCAAAGCGATTCCTCTCCAAGACACAGGCCTGTGCATAACGTTCTCTCACGCGTCTATAGGCACGTTGACGTCCATCACTATGGGAAATGTTAAACCTGGACCCATCTGTAAAAACAACATTTCTCCACCAAAACAAGGGTCTGCGGACATGATTTCGGCACCACATTCGGCGAGCTTGTCGATGACGTTGTGTCAGGATAGGCAGTATGGCGGGACATCGTGGTCTGATCCCGTGATGACGTAAAGGTTGTCGAACTGTGTTGGGGTGGATACGGCGAAGTCCTGGGATGGTTCGGGCAGTCATCACTGCAGTCTGAAACCTGTGGCGAAGATGGGTCACCCTTATCCATCTGTCCTGTCTTGGCGTTGTTACACGTGGACGTCCAGAACGTGGCCGATCGATGACGTCATTTGTGTTCTGGTAGCGTCTCACCAGTGCAGAAATGGTGTTCCGGTTGCAGTGGAAATGTGCAGCCGCTTGTCGTTGAGACATTCCCCCACGGACCATCCCAATGGCCTCATGACGTTGTGCAGACGTGAGCCTTGGCATGCTATGCGGTTCAATAGCCGTTTAATTTTTTGAACGATCGCAAGGGCAGGGGTTGAGCTTTCCAAAGTGACAGTATTGTGTGGCATTCATTAGCTCTGTTTCTCTTTCCCGGAATGCACCTGCAACAACGTATTGCACGTCTCAAGGACGAACCCACTGACGTCACGGAACGTGCATGCATGTTGGATACATGTCACTAATCTCTGAGTTAAATTCTTATGTGTCTACACAGGTTTGATAAATTTAGATTTTACATTTTTGTATGCACAGTTTCTTTATGTGCCTAGTATAGTTTCACCCCTGTCATCAAGAGACATGCGTCCATAGCCATACCAGGGAGGGTGTAGTATTGACACGGATAGAGCTTGTAGTAGCTCAGACACATGTTACAAAATGCTTGAAACACATGGGTCAGAATCAAAATGTCAACAGCAACGTACAGTTCCATGAATTCTCTCACGGATGTGATTTTGAAAGTCTGCCAAATGTGTTGAGCAAAGGCATAATCTTCTTCCGAAATTGTAACTTCAGTTACAGAGGAATAAAAGTCGTCACGACTTGGAAATTCTGTTTGGTTTAAGTTTTCAAATGTTTTTACATGTTCATAACAGTAGGGTAATTTTTGTGTCAACAAAGTCACATGTTCGGGATAAGTTCTTTGCCACATAGACAAATTCCTCTTGACCTTTGCTTCTCAAATCATTTGCCAATGTTTGTAAGCAGGTATTCAAAAAATTGTAACTGTCCAAAAACGCAGGTGATCAATTTGAAACATGATATAGTGTTCAGAATTTTGAGCTTTGGACGTCAATTTGAGATCAGCAAATAATTCGGCAGCCCGAAGAATCAAATGATTGTCATATCGAGAGGCATTGTGACAAATTACATTCACCAATGTGGACTCTTTGAAATTGACATTGCAGTGATTGTGACACAGACCCCTGACTTGACCGGTCAGGTGATCGTGATCGATGTGTCGCTCACCATCTCGTACTTCCTCTCCACAAAGATAACAGTGGGTTTCTAAATCTAAAGCTAACCTTTCTTCATGTGACAATTTCATGGGAAAAGGGTGGTGTAATATGTCCATGATCTGATCATAATCATCCAAAAGGTGTGTCATGAAATGTTCTGCAGTCTGTCCCCCACTATAGGTTTTCAATGGAAAAGAATAGATATCTGGTTCCCTACACTATTTGATAACTGTACCCACAGGGAATGTGCTCTTGGACATGTTGATTTCGACCTGCTGTCTCATCATGTTCTAAAGGAGCCAAAACACACTTAAAATCTGCATAGATCACAAAGGGCACTTTATTCATTTTGTTGTATTGTCCCAAGCCAAATGTTCGAAATGCTTTGTCTTCTTTGGCCATTTTAATTCGTTGCGCTTGGTGATGACAGTAGGGAAGCATGTTCAGAAGTAAATGTCCATAAACATTTTCGACAAATGAATTTACTGTTAGTGTCTACAGCTTTCCTGATCAAACCTGCCAAACTGGTGATCAGAACATAATGAGACAGTGGTGGTTCATCGCCCACCTCTACTTCTTGAGTTAACAGAAGTAGATCGATGTGACGATCTTTTGGTACTTCAGACGTCTCCGAACTGACTCGTAAAGGAAAGATAGCATGTTGTTGATTCTCATCTTCACCAAAACCATAGACATTGATACTTACATTGTTTGTTTTTTCGAATTTTGAAATGGGAAATGAACAACCTATCAGGTTTAACTGCTCTATTTTATCTGGGTGGTATCTAACTTGTTCTCTGACAAGATTAAATTCAACAGGAAACAGATGAGCCAAAACACATATCATCGTCAATGTTCTTGATGTTTAACCGTCAACGCTTTTTCTCTAACGAAGGTGGGAGGGGTAGATAAGAGCTTCCCCGAAAAGGTTGAAATTTAACCAGAGACAATTTGACACTCAAAATACTTTCAAAATTAAAATTTGAACTATCCCCTTTGTAATTGTCCATCAGTTTCATTATTGTATTTATCGCTTCAGTGTACAATGTATCCAAATCATCAGCTTGTGTCGCTGGACACATTTTCGTTCTAAAGTAGGGCTCAGAATAAGAAGGTTGACCATCTGACTTAATTTTACTATATTTAAATTGAGTACAAAGTCCCCATTTGATGCTTTGTTTTGTTTCAAGCTCGGTTTTCAAATGAGCTATGATTTCAGGTTGAATTTTCACAAAGTAATAGAAGGGATCATTCCCTTCTTGACCCTGAGGAATGAAATCAAATTCCCTAACACTCCCATTCAGTGCTTCTCTAGAGCATGACTGTTGATTATGTACATTAGTTTTCCTACGTTTAGCTAGGCCTCCACCTCTTTGTTGATTTGGACTAGGAGAAGGAAAGTGAGTGAGTGAGTTAAGATTTAAAGTCACATCGGCAATATTTCAGCCATATCGTGACTAAAACTAGTACATACATATAATATATAAAGCCCTGTCAACGAAGGACAGGAAAACCACTAGATTATCACAGATTGAGTTAAAACTAGCTAGCATATATCTTTAAAAGTAGAAATTATTTCTGGAAAATACAATGTAAAAATGGGCTATAGATCGCCAACAACTGAAGGTAGATCACCATACTAGGAACCGTGGGGACTTACAGTGCCTTTGCTACCTGCATGGACCCTAGTTGGATTTACACCATCCCTTCAGCCGCTGGCGATTGTAGGACAAGTTTAGCCGAAATTTAAAGGAACAAATATACTACGTTTAAAAATCGGGTAAGCCAAAATTTAACTTTGAAAGTTTTGGGACTTACGTACCCTCTCAGGAGGACAATCTTTTTGCGCTACTTCAACACCCTTTGAGGGTACAGCCACTATGAATCTCAGTTGCTAATCTAAACTCCCAATAATAAAATATCTATCTATTTACAAATCAGTTAACAAGTCTAATTCTTTTAAAAATGCAATATTTAAATGAGAACTTATATTACTAAAAAGATCCTTCATAGTTTGTGATTTGAAATAGATATCCCTTGTGATGGAATATTCAACACAGTCAAGCAGGACATGCTTGACCGTGATTCTTTCATCACACGGATACAAAACGGAGGACCCTCACCTTTTAATAGGTACTCATGAGTATATCTTGTATGGCCAATGCGACATCGTCGTATGATGACCTCTTCAAATCTGGATTGACAACCCCAGTAGGTGTAACCAATATGGGGTTTTATTTCATGTTATTTATTAATACCCACCTGGGTGTCCCACTTCTTCTGCATCAGATCCCGGATGTAAGTGCTAAAGCTAGCTTTGTAATCAGAGTATGGAATAAGAAGTGGTGTCACAGATTTGTGTAGTGCTGCCTTAGCAGCAAGATCAGCCAGTGTATTCCCAGAAATGCCAACGTGGCTGGGTAACCAACAAAAGACGATGTCGCATTGGCCAGTAGCAAGCTCATTATACAATTCAATAATTTCTAAGAAAAGTGGATGTTTACAAGATAGATTTTTAAGAGCCTGAAGACACGAAAGAGAATCAGAAAAGATGATGTATTGTTTATATTTACGGTGTTTATTAATATATTTAAGAGCTGTTAATATAGTATACCATAAATTATTGAGAATTTTAGGAATATGTTTAATTAGATTTCTAGTATAAACAACCTTGACCAGCTATGAAGTGCTTGCCAATTGGTTTCATTCAAGAGAGACAACTCCGTTAATCCTTTTCATTCTTTTGTGAAGAGTTATCCCCCTTTGTTTACTTGCTAGCAGACGACATTTTCAGTGATCCTCAGTATGGATGATATAGAGAAGAGGAAGTTGATTTTAGAGTATTATAACAAGGACATCAGATCAGCTAAAGTGATTTCAAGTAGAACAGGCATCCCACTGTTTATTGTGTTTTGAAAAATATTGCAAATGGATATGGCATTGAGCACCAGGGAGGCGCAGGTCTGCCCCGAAAATTGACTGTCGGTGACAGGAGGCGGCTTCTTGGATTCTTGTTTCTAAAAACAAACGAAGGAGTTACGAAAACTTAAGGCTGGATATGATTGATAGAGGAACTGTGGCTGTCTGTAAGGAGACAATTAGAACTGAGCTGCATGCAATGGGTTGGCAGAAAAGTCGAGGAATTCCATCACCGATCATGAAACCTGAACAAAAGGAGCGAAGGTTGAATTGGAGCTTACAACATAGAAATTTTAACTGGGACAATGTGATTTTCTCAGATGAAAGTTCTGTGTGGGTGGTTACTAATACGCTGAAATTGTGGACCAAACAAACTGAAAAACCTTTGTTTCAGCGCCCAAAGTACATTCCGAAATTTAACGTGTGGGGTGGCATATCTGTGTTAGGGGCAACGCCCCTCTGTGTATTTGAAGGGAATATGAACAGTGAGCGGTACACATATATTCTCAAGGGACATTTACTTCCATCTGCTCACGTGTTCTATTGAAATTTTTGTATTTTCCAGCAGGACAACGACCCAAAACATCGTTCAAAGAATTCACAGGCCTGGTTTCGGACCCAAAATATGACATTATTAGATTGGCCAAGCTATAACCCTGACCTAAATCCAATAGAAAATGTTTGGGGACTTATGAAGGAAAGTGCCAATAAGAAAAATCTGACAAATATTGCTGAAATGAAAGAAGAGGTGGTCCGATATTGGGACAGCATGGACCACGACTTTCTAACTTCTTTGATCAGTAGTATGCCCTGCCGCATTGAAGCCTGCATTGCTGCCCATGGTGACTTGACACAATACTAACTGTTCACCTGTCTTTGAATCTGGAGTTATGGTCTGCTAATATTCACATTTAATACATGAGTAATTAGTGAAAAAAATCAAAAAATTACAATCTTTAAATTCTCAATAATTTCTGGTTGTGCTGTGGCGTTAGCTTCTGCTGTGAAAATAGAGCTGTTGTTTGGTAGTCGAGAAGTTATTGTCTGGATCCAATGACAGTGTCACATGCCACCGCGCCACTATCGTTGGACCCATCTGTAAATAAGGATTTGTATGTATTATATATATTTTTCAATTGATTATATTCTTGTTTATATTGTAATTCATTACTTTCAGATTTCTTAAACTTTGTCAGAGTTAGGTCAACTTCAGGCCTCACCAGTTGCCAAGGAGGAGAAGAAAGAAGACGGGAAGGAGATATATGTTCCAGCTCAATGCTGGCAGCAGAAATGAATTGTTTAATTCTTAAACCAAGAGGCGGAACAAGAGAAGGCATTTTTGTGTACAAATCCTCATAAAGAGGATTAAAGACACAGTTAAAAGCAGGGTTAGACTCGTTAGAATAAAGTTTTGTTATATACTGTAATGATAATTTTATACGTAAGAGAATCTGCCTCGACATAGAGACTGTCAACAGGAGAGGTTCTAAAGGACCCAAGACAAAGTATAAGGCCTTGTTGGTGGACAGAATAGTAGTTTAAAGGTTGCTGTTGCAGGCTCCACCATATACGATGGAGCCATAAGTGCCTTCAGGCATTTAGTTTTTTTGGATTTAATATGAGGCAGAAAGGTTAAATGTGAATCGAAAATAACACCCAAGAACTTGGCCTCCTTCACAACTTTGATGGGTGTGCCATTTAGAGATAGTTCAGGGTCTTTATGCGGTTTGTATTTACGGCAGAAATGTATACAATTAGTTTTGGATTTAGAAAATTTAAAGCCGTTTTCAAGACACCATTTATATATTTTGTTTAAACACATCTGCATTTGCCGTTCAATGGTATGCATATTTTTACCACGACAAGAAATATTAAAATCATCCACAAAAAGTGATCCATCAATTGAATCATTTAAAACCTTTGATAAACTGTTGATCTTGATACTAAACAATGTTACAGACAAAATACTGCCTTGCGGGACACCCTGATCCTGATTGTAATTGTCAGACAGGGTTGAACCCACTCGGACTTGAAATTGCCTGTCATTTAAAAGTTGGATATAAATTGAGGCAGACGGCCTCGTAATTCAAAGGCATGTAAATCTTTTAAAATCCCATGTTTCCATGTCGTGTCGTATGCTTTTTCTAAATCGAAAACGATCGACACTGCATGCTGTTTATTAATTATGGCATTTTTCACAAAAGATTCTAAACGCACGAAATGATCGATGGTACTACGGTTTTTTACGGAAACCACATTGTATATTAGTTATAAGGTTATTGGTTTCCAAGTACCAAACAAGTCGATTGTTGATCATGCGTTCCATGGTTTTGCAAACGCAACTAGTCAGTGAAATTGGTCTATAATTTGAGGGATCTCTATGATCCCGTCCAGGTTTAGGTATGGGAACAATAATAGCATCACGCCATGAGGAAGGAAATTTTCCAGATGTCCAAATGTCATAACAAATATGTAAGAGTGTCTCTAAACATGCTTCAGGTAAATGCTTCAGGAGTTGATAATGTATGTTATCAGCTCCTGAAGCAGTATCGTTAGCCTGATCAACAGCAGTATGAAGCTCATATATCAAAAAGGTGTCACTGTAGTCTTCCCCGTTTTCCGAATTGAAATTAATAGATTTCTTTTCTTGTTGTTTTTTCATATTTTTGGAATTCCGGTACATAATTAGATGAGGAAGAATGTTTGGCCAACGTCTCACCAAGCTTATTTGCAATATCAGATTTATTGGTTAATAATTGGTTCCCATCTTTCAGATGGTTAATGCTAGATTTAGACCCCTTACCTTTGATTTTCTGGATCATATTCCACACCTTTGATATCGGCGTGCGTGAATTGATTTTTGAGACATAGTTTCGCCAAGAGTGGCGTTTACTTTGTACGCCGTGCTTTAGCGTTTAAAATTCTAAATTTGTCTAAATTGTGGACGACGGAAATAATGCTCGGCTTTCTTCCGTGCCTTCCTAGCCTGTTTGCATTCATCGTTAAATCATCGTTTTCGAACGTGTGGAATTGCAGAGGACTTTGGGATACACTCGTCAGCTATCTTATTTAGTTCATCTGAAAAACATTTTATAGCATCAGGAATATCATTAAACACTTCAGGTTTTAGTTTGTCAGCCCAGAGAATTTTTTATATAAAGGCCAGTTAGCCTTTTTAAAATTCCATCTCGATGATTGAGGAACATCAGATTGATTCACGGGATTTGTATTGTTGGGAAATGGTCACTACCACAGAGATCATCGTGGACTGACCATTCAAATTCACTCAATAGGTTGGAGTCAGTAATAGACGAATCAAGAGCTGAATATGTTCCTGTGCCAGGATGTAAATACGTATTTGAGCCGTCATTATGAATGCATAAATCATTATTGGAAATTTCCTCGAGTACTTTACCTTTGGTGTTTGTATTAATGCCACCCTAGAGCGGGTTGTGGCCATTTAAATCACCCATGATTATACAGGGTTTAGGTAGTTGATCATAAAGAGCTTGCAGACCAGTAAGTTGGACAGCCAATGAAGGCGGAATATACAAGGAGCATAAAGTAAAAGCAACCTGTAATGTAAGTCGAACTGCAACCACTTGAAGATTTGTTTTAAGTGGAACTAAGCTATGGATAATATTGTTCCTCGCCAGGATTGATGATCCACCAGAGGTTCTATTGCCTGGAGGAGAAAAACAGTGATATGCATTGAACTGACGGAAGTCAAAGTTATGTCTGTTTCAGGTAGGTTTCTTGGATGCAGAACGCTGACGGTTTAAAATCTTGGTTTAATAACTGTAAATCGTTTAAATTATTCCGGATTCCTCTACAGTTCCATTGTATTATGGGTGAAGACATTATTTCTGTGGCGGATGGACAAGATATCTACCCCTCACCTTCCTTTGAGGGTGACAAGCTATGTGTCCTACCATGCGTATGGTCGGACACATCCATGTCCTCCTCAAGAGATCCAAACCTATTAAACTCTGGTACTTTGATTCTTTTGTTTTCATAGTTTGGTTTGGATTTACTTTTCACAGTTGCTTTCACACATTTGTGTCTGATGATTTAGACGGTTGTTTCTGAGATGGAGATGTATCTTTCTCAGAAGATGAATTTGCCTGACTGAATGTTTGTAAAGATATTGTTTGTGCACTGGAAGTCACCTTTGCAGGTCTCGCTTAAATTTCAGCAGAGAGCAAGGTAGGAGCCGATGTTCTAGCCCAGGTATAGTCCGTTTGACAACCTACTGAAGTACATGAAACATGTTTGGATTTAGAGGCCAGAAACAGTGGTAGCATAAGTCGGACCTGATTGTTCTTGTGAAAGAACACACCCAAGAACTTGGCCTCCTTCACAACTTTGATGGGTGTGCCATTTAGAGATAGTTCAGGGTCTTTATGCGGTTTGTATTTACGGCAGAAATGTATACAATTAGTTTTGGATTTAGAAAATTTAAAGCCGTTTTCAAGACACCATTTATATATTTTGTTTAAACACATCTGCATTTGCCGTTCAATGGTATGCATATTTTTACCACGACAAGAAATATTAAAATCATCCACAAAAAGTGATCCATCAATTGAATCATTTAAAACCTTTGATAAACTGTTGATCTTGATACTAAACAATGTTACAGACAAAATACTGCCTTGCGGGACACCCTGATCCTGATTGTAATTGTCAGACAGGGTTGAACCCACTCGGACTTGAAATTGCCTGTCATTTAAAAAGTTGGATATAAATTGAGGCAGACGGCCTCGTAATTCAAAGGCATGTAAATCTTTTAAAATCCCATGTTTCCATGTCGTGTCGTATGCTTTTTCTAAATCGAAAACGATCGACACTGCATGCTGTTTATTAATTATGGCATTTTTCACAAAAGATTCTAAACGCACGAAATGATCGATGGTACTACGGTTTTTACGGAAACCACATTGTATATTAGTTATAAGGTTATTGGTTTCCAAGTACCAAACAAGTCGATTGTTGATCATGCGTTCCATGGTTTTGCAAACGCAACTAGTCAGTGAAATTGGTCTATAATTTGAGGGATCTCTATGATCCCGTCCAGGTTTAGGTATGGGAACAATAATAGCATCACGCCATGAGGAAGGAAATTTTCCAGATGTCCAAATGTCATAAAAAATATGTAAGAGTGTCTCTAAACATGCTTCAGGTAAATGCTTCAGGAGTTGATAATGTATGTTATCAGCTCCTGAAGCAGTATCGTTAGCCTGATCAACAGCAGTATGAAGCTCATATATCAAAAAGGTGTCACTGTAGTCTTCCCCGTTTTCCGAATTGAAATTAATAGATTTCTTTTCTTGTTGTTTTTCATATTTTTGGAATTCCGGTACATAATTAGATGAGGAAGAATGTTTGGCCAACGTCTCACCAAGCTTATTTGCAATATCAGATTTATTGGTTAATAATTGGTTCCCATCTTTCAGATGGTTAATGCTAGATTTAGACCCCTTACCTTTGATTTTCTGGATCATATTCCACACCTTTGATATCGGCGTGCGTGAATTGATTTTTGAGACATAGTTTCGCCAAGAGTGGCGTTTACTTTGTACGCCGTGCTTTAGCGTTTAAAATTCTAAATTTGTCTAAATTGTGGACGACGGAAATAATGCTCGGCTTTCTTCCGTGCCTTCCTAGCCTGTTTGCATTCATCGTTAAATCATCGTTTTCGAACGTGTGGAATTGCAGAGGACTTTGGGATACACTCGTCAGCTATCTTATTTAGTTCATCTGAAAACATTTTATAGCATCAGGAATATCATTAAACACTTCAGGTTTTAGTTTGTCAGCCCAGAGAATTTTTTTATATAAAGGCCAGTTAGCCTTTTAAAATTCCATCTCGATGATTGAGGAACATCAGATTGATTCACGGGATTTGTATTGTTGGGAAATGGTCACTACCACAGAGATCATCGTGGACTGACCATTCAAATTCACTCAATAGGTTGGAGTCAGTAATAGACGAATCAAGAGCTGAATATGTTCCTGTGCCAGGATGTAAATACGTATTTGAGCCGTCATTATGAATGCATAAATCATTATTGGAAATTTCCTCGAGTACTTTACCTTTGGTGTTTGTATTAATGCCACCCTAGAGCGGGTTGTGGCCATTTAAATCACCCATGATTATACAGGGTTTAGGTAGTTGATCATAAAGAGCTTGCAGACCAGTAAGTTGGACAGCCAATGAAGGCGGAATATACAAGGAGCATAAAGTAAAAGCAACCTGTAATGTAAGTCGAACTGCAACCACTTGAAGATTTGTTTTAAGTGGAACTAAGCTATGGATAATATTGTTCCTCGCCAGGATTGATGATCCACCAGAGGTTCTATTGCCTGGAGGAGAAAAACAGTGATATGCATTGAACTGACGGAAGTCAAAGTTATGTCTGTTTCAGGTAGGTTTCTTGGATGCAGAACGCTGACGGTTTAAAATCTTGGTTTAATAACTGTAAATCGTTTAAATTATTCCGGATTCCTCTACAGTTCCATTGTATTATGGGTGAAGACATTATTTCTGTGGCGGATGGACAAGATATCTACCCCTCACCTTCCTTGAGGGTGACAAGCTATGTGTCCTACCATGCGTATGGTCGGACACATCCATGTCCTCAAGAGATCCAAACCTATTAAACTCTGGTACTTTGATTCTTTTTGTTTTCATAGTTTGGTTTGGATTTACTTTTCACAGTTGCTTTCACATTTGTGTCTGATGATTTAGACGGTTGTTTCTGAGATGGAGATGTATCTTTCTCAGAAGATGAATTTGCCTGACTGAATGTTTGTAAAGATATTGTTTGTGCACTGGAAGTCACCTTTGCAGGTCTCGCTTAAATTTCAGCAGAGAGCAAGGTAGGAGCCGATGTTCTAGCCCAGGTATAGTCCGTTTGACAACCTACTGAAGTACATGAAACATGTTTGGATTTAGAGGCCAGAAACAGTGGTAGCATAAGTCGGACCTGATTGTTCTTGTGAAAGAACAATCAGTTTTGCTTCGAAAAATGACACGTTTCGCTCATGTTTCACTCGCGATATTTTTGACTGTAACTTCCAGGAAGGACATTCCTTGGATGAAGAGGGATGGCAACCAGAGCAGTTGACACAAACAGGTGTTTTATCATACAGGCTACTGTCTTCGCATGCTCCAGCACATCGTTGGCATGCTGCTGGATTGTTGCAAGACTTGGAGCCGTGACCATATTTCTGGCAAGAATAACATCTTAATGGTTTGGGGATAAAAGTATCAACCTTTAAGCTGCAATAACCTGCTTTCAGTGATTGTGGGTGCACTGGTAAGCAAAATGTGAAGAGATAGGTATTTGTTTGGAATAGTTCATTGTTCCTTTTAGCAGTGAAGCGTTTGACACGAGTAACGCCTTGAGAATGTAATTCTGTGACAATGTCATGTTCACTCATGTCTGAAAGGCAACGTCCAATATCACGGACGATGCCTTTGCTATGATTTAATGTCCTGTGAGGGGGCACCTCCACAGGAACATTAGCTAATAATGTGGTTTTTCGGAGAATCTTTGATTGGATTTCTTTCCTGCATTCAATTAGCAAGGAACCAGATCGCAACTTTTTGATTTCTTTCACCTCTCCAGCCAAACCCTCTATGCCCTTTGATACGGCAGAGGGATTTAACTTGAAAGGGCCACCATTAGGTGCACACATTACCAGGAATCGAGGCCAATTATCAGGGTTGGTAAAAGTTGTTTTGACTTTATCTTCTGAAGACGACGAATCGTCAGATTCGTGTGTACGTTTTTTCAGTGGGGGTGCCATGGTCGAAATATATATGATTCACCCTCCTAGCTCCCCACCCACCATGGAGTGTCAACAAGGACGATGTCTCATGTCTGTGGATCTCCAACAGACGACACCAAGGATACTAGGAGGGTATACTCAAGCAGGAAAAATCTTGAAAAGAGAAGTCCTACCGGATTGGCCCATGAGCCACCGCCTTCTGGCATAGTACTCTAGGCAAGTAACAATTCAATAATTATGTTTTCAACAAAACAATTTCGCCAAGACTATACATTATATATTGGAATAAATCAAAATTTGTGCAAAATATTTACCATGCACAGGGCACGGCGTGACCAGCCGATTGGTTGAACCGGGTCAATTCTACCACCCGTCTAGGTGAAGTAAGGGGCGAAGTGGTGTGTTGGGCAAAGGAACACTGTTCCTGGAACCAGCGCCCTCAACCACCAGACTCCCTTCCTCCACCGACACAGGGGCGCAACCCACGGCAAACGGGTTGGTGGACCAAATATACCCCCGGGTCCACAAGGGGAGGGAGGTTGAAGAGCGCTTAGCGTTACCCAGCACCCACCACGAGGAGGTGGCTCTTCACGGGTGCCAGAAGGAAAGTGAGTCTGCCTTTGTGTATAGTGAGACTTTTCACTGTAGGAAATGGTTTTGAACACGTAAGACATCTAAATAATTGAGAAGAAGCTCTGTCTTTGTGTTTACTTCTTTCATGTCTTTGTAATGCATCCAACCGTGAAAATGAAGTGGAACAAATGTCACAGTCAAAGAGTTCTGAAAATGAACCACAATTTCTCTGATGTCTGACAAGGGAATTTTTAAAACTGAAGTTTTTTTTACAAACTTACATTTATAAACAGGTTTTGTAAATGGGGTAGACATATTTTTTTTAAAACCAAAAAAACCTAACAGTCTAGCAAATACCATTAACCCGAGGGAGGCAGTTATATCTTTCTGATATAAAGTAAATAAAACAAAATGGAATCATCTGTTTTTTTTAAACGAGAGAAGACAGTATGATGATAATATAGAATTTTTAAAAAATGATCTTCTTAGTGACAACTGAACATTAATTATAATAATTATAGTATATTTATTCATTTTTATTAATGATTCTGTTAAAAAGTCTGCTGAATCCTATCCACTATATCGTCATGTTGTGATCTCCTGAAGCCCTCTATCACTTGTCGGAAATTGCTTTGTTTGATGACAAAGCTCATCAAGTTCCGGTTTGATTCTTCCTACCCAGTTGTCCAAAAGTGGATCTTTCATTAGTGTAATGTCCAAAAGAAATCATTCCCATTTCAAACAAAACATCGAGAAAGGATGAGGTTTCCAAATGCTCTATAATGTAAACCCAGTTGCATTGAATTGCATTAAATTCTTAAGAAATCATCTTTGATTGTTTAGTATTAACTTCACGCTTATAATAATGATACAAGTTAAACAGTTAATAAGGTCTAGCAAACAATGTAGATGAATGGGTGACAACTCTGAAAAGAATGGAAAAAAGTAAAACATCGATTTGTTAGAAAATATGCATCATTTGAACATGAGCGTGACACTTAATGGAGGAAAGCACTACTTGTCATGTTCAAACCTGAACTTCAACAAGAATTAATAACTAAGAAAATATGAAAAATTCTTACCTTTCACTGTAAAGAATATGTCTGTCAAACTTGAAAATATCTAAACTCCTAAATAAACTTCTTTAATTTTTTTGGTAGAGTTGAGTTCACAGGTCTGTGTATGGTTTCTGATGAGGCTCTGAGATGAATGTGAGGTTGTGATCACAACTTGAAAGGTTTTATACCATGTCTAAGATTTGAACCCAAACGAATTTAAATGGCATCTGGGAGTGGAGACAGAGTTTTTTTGGGTACCATAAAGCTAAAATAGAATGTCATAAGGTACATCGATGATGTTATAAGATGCACAGGGTGTGGGCGACAATGAACCCAAAATAGAAAGTCATTACGTACATCGATGATGTAAATTAGGTGCATTACCAAAAATAGAAAGTCAGTAGGTACATCGATGATGTTATTAGGTGCATTATATGATGTCAGATGGGAGTGGAAACAGCGTGGAGGTGACAATGAACTAAACATAGATTGTTGTTGACACAGGTGTGGGAGGAATTTAACCCAAAAGGTCGATGACATCTGGGAGTGTCCATCCATTGTTGGCACGAGGTCAGTAGGTACACGGATGACGTCAGAGAGCCACACCTGGTGTGGCTCTGGGTCAATAGGTGCACTGTGACGTCAGAGAGTGGCTCTGAAGTTCTTAAACAAATCCATAGTAATCAGATTAGTTCGTTTGTCACAATTCCATGAATACAACCCATGAATATATCGCTTGAAGTTGTCGTGAGAAAATTGTAATCCGTAATGTATTCGAGAAAAATACATCCTGACACGATTGATTGATCAGATTTAAGTCCTTTCTTGTTGGTCCAATTGGAATCACGTGCCTTTGATGTTGAATCGACACTATGGTCCTTGAGAAATGAGTTGTCAATCTGAGCTCTTTGTTCTGTATGGGTTAGAATGTTAATATAATTTTATGAGATATTATTGTGCTGTCTTATTATATATTGGGTTTTTTAATCATAGCCGAAATTAATTTGCTTAGACTTCATTCCGGCCTACATAGGACGAAGAGCACAGATTGTCTGTTAACACATGTGTAGTATCAACATTGACAGGTGAAGATGGAAACTGTTTCACAAAAATAAATCAGGTGCAAATAATCAAGAGATTACGATAATGTTATCTTAAAATTGAAGTATATGATAAAAATAGACAATCTTTATCTCTTGATTAATTGTATCCGTTTTATTTTATTTGTGAATTGAGGGTCTTAGGTAATGGTGATATCTATCTATTCTTTGAACATAGCAAAAAACAAAACAAATACTTATAATTAATTGTTTATTGAGAAATGATTAAAATATGGATTCACATTAGAATGTCGGATCATATTGGAATACTGACTGATTACAATAATGGAACATTGACTGATTACTATACTATCAGATTACACTGATGTAAACACATTCCAGCAAGAAGTCTTCTCTATCTGAAATGAAAGAGTGAAAATATAAAAGACTAATAATGATATATTTACAAGGGTCATAGATTACAACTAATGGGGGAGATAATCTGTTATCTTGACACATGGTTATTAAGGATAAACTTATATTCTGAATCACCCAAGAAAACTAGTTTATAATGTGAGATTCTAAGATAAAATAATATCAAATAAAACCTTACACAACTTTGCATTTGCATAAAGAACATTTGTGACATTAACTGCTATACACTCAAGTACATTATCCTTAAACATTTGAAGAATTGAGTAATATTTTATCATTACTCACCTAAGAAGACAGAGATTGTGTCAGGGCTTCCGGCATTTCCTCTCCGTCCCCTTTCTCCTCCTCATTAATTCCATCTTCCATGCAGCAAAAAAATTCAAGTTTGTTTAAGGTGCGATTATTTTTTGATCGGGCCTGTCCCTTGAATACCAGATGTGTTGAAAACTCTAGGGCCTGTGTGTATTGGTTGTTTAGTAGAATATCAAAACGACGAGAGTCATCCTTCTGCATGACCAGCGTTAAAACCATCTTCCATAATGACTCGTTGCGGACGTCCACTGCCTTGTAGGAGTCTATCTTCATTATAAGACATGGTGGCAGCTCGCTGACTCGACATCGTGTTGTATCTTCTTTGATTAGTATACCATTTTCATCAGCTTTTTTTCATAAGTTCATCTAACGGTAGAGTTGTCATCATATGTTTGAAGACTTTGTTGTCACTGGTAGAATCTTCTGAAGCAGCACGTTTAGACATTCTTCTGGTATATTGGAAAACAGTTGAGGCAAATGATGGCTGGGGAGCAAGTGTAAGTGCAGCTAAAACTTGAAGCTCTCGTATATACATATCTGTTTTGGTGGTGGTGTGTGTGTGTGGTAATATTTGATGCCCCCCAAAATTTAAATGGCATCTGGGAGTGGAGACAGAATGTGGGCGACGATGAACCAAAAATAGAAAGGCCGTAAGGTACATCGATGATGTTATTAGGTGCACAAGGTGTGGGCGACGATGAACTATAAAAAATAGATTGTTGTTGACACAGATGCGAAAGGACTTTAACCCAAAAGGTCAGTGACATCTGGGAGTGTCCATCCATTGTTAGTGTGAGGTCAGTAGGTACACTGATGACGTCAGAGAGACACATCTGGTGTGGCTCTGATTCAATAGGTGTACTGTGACGTCAGAGAGCCACTATTCTTTACAAATGACTCCAATCGAACTAAATGGTCAATGGTACTGTGATTTTTACGAAAACCACATTGAATATTTGTGATTAAATTATTAGATTCCAGGTACCAAGTTTATCTGTTATTGACCATACGTTCCATGGTTTTGCAAACACAGCTAGTTAAAGAAATGGGCCTATAATTAGATGGATCGGTATGGTCACGTCCAGGTTTGGGTATGGGTACAACTATGGCATCACGTCAGGATGAAGGAAATTTACCAGATGTCCAAATGTCATCGAAAATATTCAACGGTGTCTCTAAACATGATTCATGTAAGTGTTTGAGGAGTTGATAATGTATACCATCAGCTCCTGTAGCAGTATTGTGGGCTTGTTCAAGAGCATGTTAAAGTTCATGAATAGAAAATATTTCGCTATAATCTTCCCCGTTATCCGAATGAAAATTTATAAATTTCTTCTCCTGCTGTTTTTGGTATATTTGAAATTGAGGAACATAGTTAGATGAGGAAGAATGTTTCGCAAGTGTTTCACCCAGCTTATTTGCGATATCAGATTGATCAGTTAACAATTGATCTCCGGATTTGAGATGGTGTATGCTTGACTTGCTACCCTTACCTTTAATTTTCTGGATCATGTTCCATACCTTGAACATCGGCGTTCGTGAATTTATCTTCGAAACATAATTTCGCCAAGATTGGCGTTTGTTTTGCTTAAAAAAGTACGCCGAGCTTTTGCATTTAGAATTATTTTTTTAATATTTATTTAAATTATGGACCATTGGATGGCGACGGAAATACTTTTCAGCCTTCTTTCGTGCCTTCCTAGCTTGTTTGCAGTCAACAGTAAACCAAGGTTTACGTATGTGAGAATCTGCAGAGGACTTCGGAATACAATCATCAGCTATTTTGTGAAGCTTATCGGAGAAGAGCTTTATAGAGTCGGGAACATCACTGAAATCACCAGGTGTTAGGATTTCTGAACAAAGAGTTTCATAGCGAGCCCAGTCTGCTTTAGTAAAATTCCATCTCGATGACGGAGGAACATCAGATGGTGTAACGGATTTTAATAGGGTAGGAAAATGGTCGCTACCACACAGGTCATCATGAACTTTCAAATTTACTTAGTAAATTGGAATCTACAACTGAAAGCAGGAATAAGTGCCAGTTCCAGGATGTAGATAGGTTTTAGAACCATCATTAAAAAGGCATAAATTGTTATATAAGAAAAAATCCTCAAGTATTTTTCCTTTCGTATTGGTGTCGTTACTACCCCAAAGTGGGTTATGGCCATTCAAATCGCCCATTATGACACAGGGTTTGGGAAGTTGGTCCTACAGTGTCTGAAGATCAGACATTCGAAGAGAATACGATGGTGGGATGTATAAAGAACACAAGGTGAAAACAATATTCAGTGCCACGCGTACTGCAACAGCCTGAAGAGAGGTATTCAGAGAAACTGGACTATGAATAACACCCTGCCGTATCATAACAGAAGCTCCTCCGGTTGTTTTGTCACCTACAGGTGAAAAGCAATGGTAAGAGTCGTAATGTCGTAAATCTAATGTGTCAGTTGTTTTGAGGAAAGTTTCCTGTAAACAAAAAGCCGATGGTTTATAATCCTGGATTAATAGCTGAAGGTCATTATAATTGTTCTGAAGTCCTCTAACATTCCATTGTAATACACTGGAGGAGTAACTCATGGTGGTTTAACTAGAGATCGCGAGTGAGGGGAATGTCCTCTGCACTGCAATGGCGGCAATGGAGAGGTTTCCATATCCAGAGGTTCAAAGCTGTTATGAACCTCTAAAGGATCCTGCAAAGATACTTCAATGTGCTTAAGGGCCTTTGCTTCTTTTCTTTTTGGTTGTTTTCTTTCTGTTTTGGAAAAGACATTTTTGTTGGGTTCGGTATTTTCCCCAATATGTGTTTCTGGCACAGATTCCGGTCTACGGTCAACTGTTCGAGACTGAGGGGTAGATGGCACATCAGTCTGTGTTTCAGTTGTTGAGGGCATCTCAGAGAGCGGGTAGAGGAGTTTTTGTTGATCTTTAACCCAGATAATTGCTGTCTGGCATGCACTATCCACCTTTTGGATGGAAGAAGAGACTGCGGCAGAGTACGACTTTGTTAAATGATTTATTTGCGTTTGGTCCGCAACTAATTTCTTGACATCAGAGAAAGAAATGTTGTTTGTATATTTGATTTTAATAATCTTGGATTCTTTTTTTCAAATACTGGACATTGCTTGGAGTAAGACATATGCTCACCACTGCAGTTTGCACATTCGATGGCATTTGTGCAATCAGTGTTCTCATGTTTTCCACTGCAGCGAGAGCAAATTGGTGAGTTGTTACAAGAACTGGCCCCATGACCAAAATGTTGACACTTGAAACAACGGAGTGGATTTGGGATATATGTATCCACACCGATGTTAAGATATCCAGCTTTGATAGATGGCGGTATTTTTGAGAGGGCAAAGGTAAACAGATAGGTGTTAGTATTCACTATTCTATCATTATCTTTTCTGGTGAAACGTTTAACGGATGTCAGCCCTTGAGATTTGAGGTCTTTAACAATCTCCTCTTCTGACATGTCAGACAAACATTTCGAACGATCTCGAACAATGTCTCGACACGAATTTAATGATTTGTGAACTGATACAACAATCTCAGTATCAGAAAAATGGGTTGCTTTAAGAAGGTTTAGAGACTGCTGCCTCTTAGCACATCAACAGAGAGCCAGACCGTAAATGAATGATATTTTGTACAGTGCCACATGTTCCTTCCACAGCTTTTGATACAACAAAAGGGTTTATCCTAAGTGGGAGACCATTAGCACCTTCCACAACCAGAAATCGTGGCCATCAAAGTTGGAACAGTCTCTGCATCTGGGGAAGCCATTTGAAAGGTAAAATATTCGACATCCCTGCTCCCCACCCGCCATCGAGTGTCAACAAGGACAATGTTGTAGTGGAAACCGACTACAAACACTAAGGCTACAGGGATGTTATACTCACGCAATATCAACACAGATAGCAAATATTGCCAAACAGCATAAAAATCAGGTTGGTTCTGCCCTGCAAAGTTATTTGATAGCAATTTGAACCTGGAGGTCAATAATGCCAGATTCGCCCATTAGCCACCGCCTTCTGGCATAGGACTCAAGGCAATTTCATGTAACAATAATGTGTTTACGGGAATACAAAAAGCCAATACCCAATAAGATAAATGTGCAAAAATTATAGTCTATGCACAGGGCACGGCGTGACCAGCCGATTGATAAAAACGGGCCGATACTACCACCCGTCTAGGTGAAGTAAGGGTCGAAGTGGTGTGTTGAGCAAAAGGAACACTGTTCCTAGCTCCTATGCCCTCAACCACCAGACTACCGTCCGCCACCGACACAGGGGCGCAACCCACGGCAAACAGGTTGCCCAATTCGCCCTAAGGCCAGCACTGGGGTGCTGTGGACCAAATATACCTCCGGGTCCATACGGTGGGGGGGGGGTTGAAGAGCGCTTAGCGTTACCCAGCACCCACCACGAGGAGGTGGCTCTTCACGGGTGCCTGAAGTTATGAAGGACCTTATCTCAAGTTGAGAAGTGTAAAGCTTGCTCTACAATATATCACTAAACTCAAGGCGGACCCTTCTATTCCTGCATTTAACAATGAACCTAGATATCTGGATTTACATCGCATATGATCTTATGCAACATCTTTACTTGGCATGCGCTTGAAACTTCATGTAAAAGATCTTTATATAAGTCTTCCTTCACAGCGAAACTGCAGTTGTCAGATATACTTCCAGGGTAACGTATATAGCCTATATTCAATCTCGACTTGACCAGCCTGAAAGAGGGCAATGCAATCTCTTTACATCAACAATCTTTTCGTGATTTTAAAAGCACCAACCCCTCTTAAAACTATGTATATATCGACGGCTCAAAGGAAAAGAAAATCTGCTGCCGGTACAAGAATTGGTACCTTTTCACTTAGACTAACTGATAAAGTTCTATTTGAAATGCTGAATTAGCACTGCCGTATATTGATCTTTCTTTGAACAAACTTTGTTCCAACTCTTCTGATCCAGCATTTGACAAGAATATATACTTAAAACACCCCAGATATTTCTCACCCCGAATTGCTGCAAATTTTACTACTCTCTAAAACATGCTAAATTCACATTTTACCACACAGATAATACAGGATAAACAATCATAGTGAACATAATTTTATATAAAAATGATTCATTGTATTTGGTGTTACTATTTATATGTAAATATCTAGCCTTGACCAGGCAATCCAGTGTTCAACATCATGAGCAATTTTGTTACGAAGACGTGACAACCAAGACTGCGAGTGTGACCACCTGATCGCGTTAGTCGTATCCTCCGACAAGTAAGGGTGCCTGAAGATCAATTCTAATCCGGATCTTCGCAGGTGTTGTCGATGTTGATCCCCAGGAGAGAGTTTTAGTCTGTCAACACCATGGTTACGCTTTGTGTTTTGTCTCCAAATTGGTACATCATGCTTAATTATATGTACAATTGTAGCTTCTATTATCTGGGAAGGTCAGCTGACTAAGAATTCAAAGACAAATATTTTATTCATTTAAAGAAATTATCTAGTTAACTAACAATAGTATATTTTATAAAAATGTGTATTCTCTGTTCGACCAAGAGATAAGGCAATGATGTGTAAATGGTGGTTTCTTGAAATAGTCAATTTAACCAACACAGCCAAGTGAAGCAAAGACGTAGTCGTGCTTCAGATAATTCTTCCATATAGTCAGATAACTATGCCGCCATATGCGACAGATTCACCGTCAATGTATAGCAACAGAACAAGCAGACCAATAAAATGTCTGACAGTTACAACTTGTTCTAGACAACTGGGATACGATGATATATGTGAACCAAACCAGCTAGCCTGACCTCTCTTAAGACAACCACGGCCTTCTGAGGACTTCCAGGACCTAGATCCTCAGGATTTGGAGGGGGGTTGGAGTAGCCCAGTGGTCATAGCATAGCGTTCGCTCGTTACGCCGAAGGCCCATGTTCGATTCCCCACCTTGTGTGAATCCAATTTCTAGTGTACCCCGCGGTGATATTGCTGGACTATTGCTTACTCACTCACTCATTCATTCACTGATGTGTTTGACGTGTCAAAATATAGAAAACTACAATAAGCGTTAATTGGCGATTCAATGTACCTAAAACTACACGTATATGCCTACTAGATGTCTGAGATGAAACTGGGTGTGATATGTTTTAGTCACCTGAAAACACTGTCCACGCCCACCTCTGCCATAGTATGGATAGTTCAGCTCATCTATATTCATTGGGGTCACGACGCAGGTCTCCTCATACTGTCTGGGTGTGCCAATCATTATATGAAATTCACAACCAATCACTGACTTGCACATTATAAATATACTTCTGATTAATGTTTATCACCAATGCCTAACATCCAGAACATTCTGTTTTCAAACAAGGACCAGCAAACATGTTCTTTCTGGTTCTGTGCAAGTTGTTCCTTTGGAGCATGTGTTGGTACATCAACGTTGTTGATGCTCAGCCTGGAGACCAACCATTGAAACCTGGCGAATATCAACTGGGAATCAAGCAGTGCGAAGAACGCTGTTTAGACACTGGCGAATGCCGGGGATTCAATTACGACAGATCTGCTCTGAGGTGTAGCTTGGCTTTTGATGGGGACAACCTTCAATATACATCGGTAAGAAATATTTTCATATATTGTTGGCAGGAGATCTAGGGTAGAAGAACAAGGCCAAATACTCCAAAATTCAATCTGGTATAAGTTGAGTTATAGACGAGGTACCCCAATTGAGGAAGATGAGATGTCAAATATTAGTTACTTGTTCTTGAAGTTTGGGGTATGTGATGCCCAAACTCTTGATAACCGTTCCCATGTAGGAGATATCCTGCAGGGTCAAAGTTCTTCATTGATGATACTTGTTCCAGGGAGGAAGCCTTAAATACACTAGGAACCCTACACTCGATACCTATGAAATATTGGATATTTGGGTTATTGGGCGCCGATTGCCCATTCATTTAAGGCGTTGTCCGTGGCTGCTACCCCAGACGTTCAAGAATGAACTGCAATTATTGGTTCGAACTATAATCAAGGTTAACTGGAAAAAATATTTAAAAACAATACATGCAATAACTCTACTGCGGTTCTTGGCCAGAAGTGCAACCTCAACTCGGCAACTTGTGTCATGTTTTGCCTGATATTGAATTATTTGATATGTAGAAGAAGCACTATATGTCAGGTCAGGTTTGCCTACAGTGTGGGTAAACACCTTGCATAAACCAGATGTGGAACTTCCTTTTTTTTCTTCCTGATCTCTGGAAGGCGACTACAGAGTCACAGGGGCTTGTAACGCTAAAAACTGCCATCAAGGCAGATACTGTCACTGACGGGGTCTTAGTACTATATAAAAGGAAAGGGATGTAACGAGGTCAACACACCAAGTTCGTGTCAGGGCGAATTCAACAATGATCACTGCATACAACCCTATTAAACTTACACGCATTAAAAGCCAATATATTTACCTACAAAATGAGACATAGATCACAAAAATCGAAGCAGTACTTTGGGTGCTAGTGCCTTCGGAACGTCGAAATATCATGATGTTCCGATTCCGAGCCAAACCCTGCTCAGAATTTGTACCGCTAACTTACCGAATGTATTGTTTATTGCATCGTGTACGCTCACACCGCGCACCAAAACACGCTGATTCGATGGCACCTGTCTCCGTGCTGATCGCCAGTCGTTCCGAGACTCATAAACCTTACAGTCATAATCGGTTTACCTATGTTTATACATCGCGATCGGGCTTGAGCCATACCCCTTCGCCATTGACGACCTTGGCCTTCGCCTACCCCGCACCGAATATAGCCTCCCATCTGATTTTATCATAAATAAAATAAGCTTTGGATTTATTTTTCACCTCACATCGTCTGCTAATGTGGCACGAATTATGAAAACGGCAAATGTCAACATTTCACAATCATGTCAACAATTAATTAGTAAGTAATTATTTTCTTTAAATAATTTCTCATGTTTTCCATGATAATGTATCATGTTTTATGTATGTCAATAAATTCCATTAAGGGTGTACAGCTAAAACATTTTTTTTAAATTGTCTAGATCAAATTGTTAAACACAAATGAGTTATCTGTATTTACCCATGGATACAATGTTAACTGTAACATTTAAGGGCTGGTTTAATAACAT
Organism: Haliotis rubra; assembly: GCF_003918875.1. Taxonomy (NCBI): domain Eukaryota; kingdom Metazoa; phylum Mollusca; class Gastropoda; order Lepetellida; family Haliotidae; genus Haliotis; species Haliotis rubra. Next base: position 449,938 of record NW_025767133.1, on the reverse strand, counting down.
TATGAAGAAAATGGGAGCCTATATTGTAAATTAAATGTAAAATCTGTCAAGAGATAATCTGAACTTTATGAAGACCTTTCAAAGGACCCATAAATATTTACTATATTCTGGTTGCAAAGTCTAAATATTTGATGAGTTGGTATTTCACTTGCGTCATGTGTGACATGTACTGATGTAAAACACTGGTGTCATATCACTAATATCTATCCTTAAATCCAGAAATAAATGTCAAAACTGTATGCCCTCACCTGATGTTGGCCTCAAATCTTAATTCACTCTTCTTGAAATGGACTCAAAATCTAAATGATTGTAGATATTAAGAATCTGACAGATGGTTATAGATCCACTGTCATCGAACATGATATAAATGTACAATTATTTACACACACAGGGGCTTGTAATGTGTATGTGTTTACACATACATAATTGCTGCAGCAACTTAAAATCTCAATGATGCTAACAATAAAAATTTAAGTGATTCAGTTTTACATTATTGCCATGGTGAAATTCACTGAGAAATCTGTATGTATGTTTACATGAATGTGCCTGCTGTTGACAGTGCCTGATCTGGTTTGAATTCATTTAAATACATGCAGTCTACGCATGAGATATGGTGAACTGTATGTGAAATAGTTTAACCTTAAAGAAGGCTGTTGTAGGTGAAGAGCCTTTGAGGTATATATTTGGACCCCTGGTATATTCTTTTCTGGGAAGACAATTTGAAGTTTCATGAAAAAATATGTTCAACTCAAATGAATGAAAAGTAAAAATATTTATTCTACATACATCATCTACGTCTTGTAAACATGGGGATCATGGCATCAGTAATGCATAAATCATGAAAATGAATAGTATATGAATGTGTTATAGAGACAAATAGATTTCTTTTTTCACAGCTAACCCAAGACTAAAAATAAAAATTATACACATGGCTTGGTTTATAATTAACTACATAGAATATGCACTAGTAATCCTGATATTAAACAATGCAGCCTATTAATAATTATAAGATATACTCTATGAAAGGTTTATAAATTGGTGATTGACTTTCTAAACAAGTTTTCAAAAACATAATGCAGTTTGTATACAACACTACAAGTACCTTTATACAATAGATTAGTGTTGGGGTTTTACCGTTTATGAAGAAGTGGTATTCACAAGTTACCCAAACTGTTATAATTAATGCAGACAATGGTTATACTCTCATGGCAGGTTTATGATAACAAGAAATCCAGAGATGTTTATGTGAACCAGCTGGAAGTGATCTTGTCAGAGACCTGCAAATATAAGAAAACTACAGACACATATCTCAAGCCAGATATCTTATCTCTTCTAATTGTGTATAGTAGTGGTGGTCAGATTATTTGAAATAATCGAAGATTGGTTTCAGTGACTAATCGACCAAGCAATTGATAATGTTTTCGCATTATCGAACACAAACAATTTGGGAACATTTGTTTGCACTAACAATATTTTTCATAAGGTTGGATTTGTCTGTGTCATTAAATTTGCATTTCATAAGCACTAAGAGCTCGTTCCAAGTCATGATTGAATTTATCTTCAAGACTCCAGGAAATTAATGTTCCTAACATAGTCATCATTTTAAGATGTTAAATTTGCAAATGCATTTTGTGTAATTTTTAAAAACAACCAAAGAACTACATGTTTGTTCTCTGTTTCTTGAGTGTGTATTAACAACTCTAATAGGATAATTTGATAAACGACGCTGACCAATTATTTTCAATGATTGATCGGTTGTAAGGAACCAATCATCAACTATGAGATTTTAACCATCTCAACACTAGTGTACAGTTGAGAGGTACTGTCATGAGTGCATCATGGTTGTCTGCTGTAACATTGTGTGAATATGCACAAAGTGCACCATTTCCTTAAATTGAGCACTAAGAGAGTAACCCCTTATTACATTCAGCTACTAAAGATGCTTAGACAAGTATCTGTTTCCTTTTGGGATCAATCCCTCTGCTGTTTGCAGTATATTTGTCCACTACATTGGGGACAGAACCATTCATCCGGTAAAGAATCTAGGTCATGCACTTTCAGACAATTTCCTTGAAACACATCTCTCGCAAAGGTCACAGGCAACACAGTCAACATAACATTCTGCATCACAGTGCAGATGTCAAGGCTTTGCCTTTGCCTCTGCCATGACCTTCTGAACATCCTTCAAATGGCTCTGGGTTTTGTGAACTCTCCCTTGTATCTTTTCCTTTTTTAATTTTAATGTCTTTCCTGTGTGCCTCTTTCTTCCTATTTTCCCAAGACTCCAAGATATCTCTAACAAATTGTTTGGACATGATTCTGGTGAAAATCTCAATAAAGTCATTGTAGGTTTCTGTGACACAAGTGGCAAAATCTACAACACCGTTAAGACAATCTCGCACAGGAACTCTTGTAACAGTCTCTGTTGAGTGGGCCTTCATTTTAAACACATTCATCCACTTCTGAAACAGTTCTGCTTTTCCTTTGAGAGACTCCACCACAAACCAATGCAAATGTCTACCATACTCATGCCGATTTCTTTCTGTTTGCGAATGTATGCATATCTGACTGACTTGCATGGCAAACTCAAAGGCAGAATCACTAATATTTATGAGACCTTCTCTGATATTCGGTTTTCTTTTTATTTCTCTCAAACTGGCTGGGTCACTTGTCTCAGACACAATCTGTCTCTGATTCCTCAAAGCCATTTCTATCATTTGTTTTTTCTGATACTCATACTTCACAATCTCCAGTGAACATGCCTTAGCCTTGAATATGTTGTTGGCAACATTACTGGCACATTTCTGATGAAGTTTTCTGAAGCAATATCCAGCTACATAACGTATTTTGCCTCTTGTTGCGTCATTAATGTCCACACAACTTCTAGGATTGACATCTTCCTCAGCCAGGTGTACCGCATCTTCACTCCTATGCTTGAGGAATCGCTCTCTCAAATTCAGAAACATTTTATAGCATATGTGATACTCAACATCACCCTGGGATCCTAACAAATTCACCACAGCAACTTTGTATTTCGATGTTGTCAGATAGTCATGGCAAATTTTGTAGAACGTGTTAATAGTTTCACTTTTGCAATTAACATCAACAGTTTGTGCATAGGCTTTGGAGCTGAAAGTTTCCACAAGTGAACAGTAGTCAGCAACCTTCTCCGGAGTTTTTTCACCCAAACTAATTTTAACATCTGTGATGTCATATTTGGGGCGAACAGATTAGAGAATTGACAAAGCATCATGTACTTCATAGGTGCTCTCAACTGTATCAAGTTCTTCCTCACTCTAATCCTCTGGGAGTTTGCCAATGCAGTCTTCATATAGGCTTTTATCAAGCTCAAATCATCAGCAATATCGAACACATCGATGGGTCCATCTGCCACTGGGGACATGAAATCCTCTCCAGATGTGCTGCAATATTAATGTTATGGATGCAGAATTTGTTTGGTAAAATGTCACTAATAAAAGTTTATGAAATAAGGAAATGATCATTATTCCACTTATTACAAAAAATCATTATTCATATCAAATGTGTGATGACATCAATAGTTTATATTTAGGAAATTAAGTTCGCTCTACCCCAATGTATAGTGTAATAAAGTACACTTTTGCCCTGAACTATTACATTTAAAGTACGAGGACGCCACACGAAGTACTTTTGGCACCTTTGATCTTTAAATGAAGCATCTTATAAATATTATTACTACACATCTTATAGTGTGACTAGTATTACCACCCATTCATTTTTTTAATGATACCACGTGTAAGTATGGATTCAGTATTCAAAATACTTGACCATGATTTTTTAAAAGTACGGTTTAGAAGATAATCATGCCATCTCTCTCACGACATTTGACACATTAACATTGCCTGAACAATAAAATCACCTTTCATATGAAAGTTGGCAGCAAGCGTTGTTGTCCAGGATTGGCACAAATTCCCTTTCATAAAATTCAAAAAGGATGTCATCTTGGGGGATAACAGCACATACATCAAACTTAGTGACCCTAAGTCCATCAATCCTTTGTGCACGACCTAATGCAACTCCAAGCTGGCCAGGTCGAAACATACCATCACAGTCAATCTCCAATTCAAAGATAACATACCAACAAAGGAAACAAACCAACAACATTATCACCAACCACTGCCACAGGACAAAATAGTATTTAGTTTGTTTATAAAGTACTGAACAAGATGGAAGTCAAATTTACTTTCTAAAAATGATTTCCACAAATCTTCAGAAAAGAATGGACTATGGTCGTTTTTGACATTAATATATATAAAAGGATAACAAAGAACTTGAAACAAATTCCGAAATTAATCTGATACTTATAGCAATACTTAACATGATTAATTCATTAGACATTTTACTATCATCAAAAAAATATTTGCAACACACGACAAAATGAATGTAAACTTTCTCCATGGCCTGGTCACTTTATAAACAAGGAGAAATCATTCTCACAAAGAGAACATCATTAACAGTAGTAAATCTTGATACTGACTTTTACTTATGATTGCAAAAGTGGCGACTGACCTGTCATTTGTCATTCCTTGAGATTTGTGCACTGTGAGGGCATAGCACAGTTTTAGTGGAAACTGTATTCTTCTGGCAACATCTGACTTCAGCCTTGGGTCATAAACTGAAATCATACAAAGTTAATATATTAGAGACAACAATATCAAATAATCCTTGTCATCGGCTATCCTCATTGATACTGGATATCTATAACCAGATATTTTGAAGTATGAAATGCAATAAGGCATGTTGATTCACTGTTTGAACAGTTTGAAGAAACAAATCCATTGATAAATCAAAGAATTGTCGTCTTCATGATACAAACAATTTTGGTTATTAAATGTACTGTATTGCATTTAACAGGCTTTTGGGGGAGACTAGAAGTTAAACCTGAAGGTGAAATTGCAGTAGATCATCTGCATGAACATACAAGAAAAAGGACACACCCTGTTCGCCAAATATTTTTTCAAGACTACTGAAATCAATTTTCCCAGTTGTCAAACTTCACAGACCAAGAGATAAAGGATTACAGATCAGTATTTATCATATACTACATTTAAGGCCTTATCCTTCACTTGAGAAATGTGATTTTGATACAGATGTCATCATCAAAAAACATACCTCCCCAATACAGAATCATTGATGTGAATAATGAGAGTGTGCATTTAGGACTTGACACTGGCTTACGTGCCAATGGAAATGTTCAGAAAGAACTTGTCTTCAATGAAAATGACTGGCATCTGATAGTGTCTGGCTCTAAGATCACAAAGAAGAAACTACAATGCCTATACATTGACACAACATTTCAATGCACCCCGTTGAATGTGATGACAGTGTGTCAAATTGTGGAGAAGATTCCCCTTTGTTTAGGTGTCATCAAGGACAAAAGACATTGTACAGGAAACCGAACAAATGTGAATTGGTCAAAACATGGAGATGAAAATTTTAGCATGAATTGTCTGAGGTCACCCTCATGTAACTATGTTGTCAACATATCATTCAGGCAGCAAAAAGCATGAGAATCAATTGAACAAGGGTGAAGAGTCTAACGTTGCTGGAAGTAGAGAACATCTGACACCATGCTTGATGTTTTCTGCAGTCAGATTCATAATTCATCTAACAAAGATCCTCGCAATAACCGTTGGCCCAAATCTGTTCTGCAAACCTGCTTGACCTTATGGACACGGAGCCCATGCAGCTACAGGGACTTAAGGAGTAATGGACTGCTATTCCTGCCATCAGAATCACCCCTTGTTCTGTATAAAAACTCAGTCGAACAAAGGTCAGGGTTTTGCGATGAAGTGTTTCTCTGGATGCACAATGAAGCAGAGAGGTTGAAGCTGCTTGAGAACTGGGGGGATTCTGATTGATGAGATGTCAATACAGTCAGACATTCATATGGTAAGAAGTGCCTCAGGCATAGAGTTTGTTGGCTTTGTTGAAAATCTTCCAGAGTCAGAACACATGAAAACAATCCAGAGTGGAACAAAGAAGCAGCAGTTGGCAACCCATGTATTTCAGGGAATGAGTGGTTTTCGATTCCCATTTGCTCACTTTCCTGTGAAGACAGCCAGTGCCTCGGAAATTCAACGCATGGTTCATGAAGCCATTGACAACCTCGCCACGTGGAATTTTAGAGTGCTCTTTGTAAGCATGGATGGAGCCGGTGCAAATCGTGCCTTTATGAGAATAAATGTTGACAGCGACCGACTGTCACTCATGGCAAGGTCAGAATCCAATCCTCTAAGGACGTTACAGTTTATTATGGACATTTCTCACTGTCTCAAGAAAATCCGGAACAGCATTCTGAAAAGTGCAAAAAACAGCAAGGTGCGCTGCTTAGAATTGCCATCTGGTTTCCAAATCTTTTGGCAGTTTTGTGTGGATGCATACAAATGGGACAAGTGCAACATACTGCAGTTTCACAGGAAGATCACCGCAGATCACATCTACCCTGATCAATCGCAGAAGATGCGCAATCATCTTGCAGAAGAAGTTCTTGACAGGGATATGTTAGAACTCTTCCTCCACTACAAAACTTCCTTAGGCTCAAGAGGAGAAATGCTGAATGGAGCCCTTGAGTTATTTACTCAAACAAGCATTTTGGTCGCCAATTTCAGAGACCACCGGACAATAACTCATACCGGAGACAAGAGGCTCTATGAAAACGGACAAGTCTTCCAGTGGTTCAAACACTGGGAAGATCATCTGACAGGCACACCAGCAGAAAAGAGGAAGGCACTGATGTCACCCCAATGCAGAGAAGACCTGACAGCCTGTATTCTTAGCTTTGACAGTATGGTGAAAGAGTATCTTCTTGAGCATCATGGGAGCGGGGTGAAGCCATCATGCAACAACAGTGATCCCATTAAGAATCATTTCTGTCAACAGAGAGGTTTGCATAATGGAAATGCCACCAACCCAAATTATGCCACCTATCAGAAAACTAACAACAGTATCATTCTGGGACAAGAACATATCTCCAAAAAGAGTAATTGTCATCATAAAAGAACATCAGCAGATTCTTTCTCTTTTGGAGTCAAAGGCCCATTGCGACAAAGGAAACAACAGAAACTGCAGAAAAGAAACCCACTATCAGATCTTAACTAATCACGATTAAGTTTACCCATGACAACAACTTTGAAAGAAGGCAAACTGACTTGACACATGTACAGTGGATTCCTTATTATCAAGCAAAGCCACAGATGGTACAAGCCTGACATGAGACCTAGTAACATGGGATATTATCATATTCTTACCTCCAAATGTATATTTCTCTATCTTAGATGAGCTCCTTGGAAAATCAACATAAATGCAATCCTGAGAGATTCCAGTGACAACACCAATGCTTCCATTGACAAGTTTGTCTGACAGGTTCCTCAGCAGCATCCTACTTTCAGCCACAGACACTTTGGCGCCACAATCCTATCCAAGTGTTTTTTCTCACCACAGTCTTCGCTGTAGAATATTTTCAGTTCTCCTGAAGAAAGAAATTTACAAAGGGTTAAAATGCGAACATAACAACAGATTGTACATGTATTTTGGATTCATGAATACTTCGCATCATGCAAAGAACTTTTACTTCAGAATGCCTGGATCACAAAGTAGGCAAGATCTAAGACAACATTATAATACCATCTACACAGGGCAGTGTAATAGGAAGTATGTATACATAATCTTAAGTTATCAAATATGAAAGGCTACTATATTGTGTTTGAGTCTTATCATGACATAATTGCATGTTTGAAAAAAGTAACTGATCTGTTGTGCAAGACACTTACATCCCAACTATGAACAGCATTAATGTTGAACTTTTCTTTGTAAGCTGCATTCAATTACATAAAATACTGGAAAAATAGACCGAATTCAACAATGATCACTGCATACAACCCTCTTAAACTTACACGCATTAAAAAGCCAATAAATTTACCTACAAAATGAGACATAGATCACAAAAATCGAAGCAGTACTTTGGGTGCTAGGGCCTTCTGAACGTCGAAATATCATGATGTTTCGATTCCGAGCCAAAATCCTTGCTCAGAATTTGTACCGCTAACTTACTAGTCAAGGAGTTTATGGGATTCCGTGAAAGTTTTTTGATGAAAGCAAATCATATATTCTTTTGTGTTTATATGTTAAAGGAGTTTTTGGTTCCAATCTGAATATTGATGCGAAAGCTATTTTTAGCTCAAAATCCAAGATGGCCACCAAAATTTAACCGGGAACTGAAAAAGTTGCAAAAACTCGGAACAAAACAATGGTTTAATATCAAATACCATGCATACTTGGTTACGGAATATATTTCTCATATGCTGTAAGTCACCAGAACTTTTTCGTGTGATTTTAGTCTTAAATTTACATAAAAGAGTTTTTTTTAGCTCTAAAAGTTATAATGATGAATAAAAACCCCATTTCTTCACAAGGTATATATTTTGTATAGAACTAGTACAATATGAAAAGGAATATACTTTTTACCCTGTTTATCAACTATAGAAGAGGTCTTTACATGGAACTGCGACCCAGAATATACTCTACTAAAAAAAAAGAAATGCACAAGCCATTTTTTAGAAGAATTTCTTGCATTAGTTTTAGAGCAACTATTTCATGTAATCCCAAAGGTAAAAAGGTGAAAATTCAAACGTCTATAGACAAAGCCTTCACTGTTGTGTTTCTGTTTACTTAAGTCCACAAGATGGTGTCAAAGTCAGTTCTTTGTATGGCCACCATTGGCAGCAATTACTGCTCGGCACCGTCTTGGCACAGACTGGATAAGTTGACGAGGTAGCTCTCATCATTGTAGGCGACTTCAATTTCCATTTTGACAAGGATAACCATGACACAAAACGAATTCTTAATCTTCTTGAAGTCCACAACTGTGTACAACTCGTGTATGAGGCAAGCCACAGAGGTGGACACACTCTGGACTGGATAGTTACCCGTGCTTCAGACGCGTGTGTCAGTTGTGCATCTGTATAGGATCTACAGCTCTCTGACCATTTCCATATCTTTGTGAGCTTGGACCTATCAATACCCAGTCCAAATGTGAAGATTACTCGCTGTAGGAACATGCGCTCCCTGGATATGGATACTTTTAAAGACAATTTGCTGAACTCAGACGTTATACTTGAGCCACCATCTGATGCTGAGAGTCTCGTTCTGCTACACAATAGAGTTCTATCTGAGCTGCTATATAGAAAAACATGCACCAGTGAAGGACAGAGTCATACCAGTCACTACAACATCTGCTTGGAACTTCACACCTGAAGTTCGACAAGCGAAAAAAGACAAGAGGAACGCAGATGGAAAACAATCTTTCCTGGAGATTCATCCCCAAATGTATATTTCAGCCAAAATCACTCAACAACGGTCATCAGACAAATCAACATCTCAATTCTAAGTTTGAAGCCAACGATTCAAGTCCAAAGTTGCTGTTCAAACTTTTGTTCAGTATCTTGAGTAAACACTTTGAATCGACACTTCCGACATCTGATGACAATGAAGTAATAGCACAAACATTTTCGGATTATTTCTACAAAATGATCCAAGAACATTCATGACAAGATTTCGTCTTCTGCGGCTGTGGATGAAGCTGATATTCCTCTAAAAATGTTTGATGGCACGCCGCTTACTCATATTGATAGTTTCACTGATATACGAACATTAGTGCTGATTATTAACTCTTCTACTTGGTCTGGTTATGTCCCAAGTGTAATCAAGTCAGCTCTAGCTAGGCCACATCTGAAGAAATCAAGCTTGATTAGGAGGATCCAAAAAACTACAGGCCTGTTTCAAACTTAGCATTTATATCCAACTCATTGAACGTGCAGTCTCCAGTCGTCTCATGGGCCACCTTTCCTGGCATGACCTCTATGAGGTGTTCCTATCAGCCTGCAGAGCACACCACAGCACAGAGACGGCCCTGCTGAAGATCCTGAATGACCTACGATGCGGTAATGACACAGGACAAGTACAGCCCTGCTCACATTACTTGGCCTAAGCAGTGCCTTTGACACGATTCATCACCAGAGACTCCTCAAAAGACTTGATACAGAACTTGGATTCAGCTTTATCCTGGCTGGCATCATATCTACAGGACTCAAACCGTTGTTGTTGGTGAGTCTGTGTCAACCGCATCTAGGCTTGAGTGCGGAGTCCCTCAAGGATCCGTGCTTGGTACGATCCTCTTCACCCTCTACACTGTTGCACTTGGCTCTGTTGTAGCAAGCCTTAATCTTGACCACTTCTGCGCAGATGACACGCAGCTGTGGAAGTTATTTCAACCAAACACAGAGTCAGCTAGAGCGTCTCTCTATCAGACATCAGACTGTTGCCAGAAGATATTCAAGGATGTCATCAAATGCCTTGAAGTTAAAGTAAGAGAAAACAGAGTCCATTCTTCTGGGACAGGCTGGAAAACGCAAGCAGTGTGACATTACTAGTGTGTGTGTCTGTGGAGCAACCATTCCTCTTTCTTCCCAACGATCTGGACGTTGTCATCAATCAAGGTCTAAGTATGACAGAACACGTCAAGTATGTTACTAAAACTTGCTACTTCCATCTCCACAATATCAAAGGCCAGACCGTTCTTACCAAAGATGCCTCAAAAACTCTCTGCCTCAGCCTAGTCACATCTAGTATGGACTACTGTAACAGCCTTTTGGCCGGATCTCCATCTTGTGTCACTGACCAACTCCAATGCATACAGAATTTAGCTGCTCGCATTACCTCCCAGATCACCAGAAAAATGCACATCACACCAACTCTAAAGGACCTTCATTGGCTGCCCGTGAAACACAGAATCTCCCTCAAACTATTCTGTCTCGCATTCCAGTGCATGACTAACACGGCTCAAGTCTACCTCTCAGATCTTCTTCAGGCTTATGCACCATCTAGATCTCTCAGATCAGGGAATAAACACCTTCTTGTTATCCCCAAAGTCAAACATTTATTTGTATATATTTTTTTTTCAAAGATTATAACCATTTTAGAATGATCCGATCCGATGACTTGAAAATTATTTCAAGGGATTTAATTGAGAGAGTGTGAAGCAGAAAGAGTTTAGACCCATCATTATATTCTTATCTATTTTCTAAGAACTCTGCTTTTAGAAGAAAAACTTCAAGCGTAATAATAAGAAATTGATAAATCATAATCTTATATTGACCAACTACATTTTGAAATAAGGACTGCTCCCTTACTGACAGTCTCACCAAGCAAAAATAAATATCTCTTTTTTGTTTCATACATAACTGTTCTTTAATAACTTGATTTACACTGACTTGCTGAAATGAAGTAATCATATACTTACACAATGCACAAAACCTACATCTGCTTAAATTCGTTTGCTAGCTGCCATTTTGAGAGAGGGAGTGTTCATTACATATATATTTTTTTAATTTAAAAAATATATTTTGGGGTTTTCTTTTAATAAAATATTTCAAGAAATAGAGAAACACACTTGGATAAAGTTAATAACCTCAAACTTTAATATCGAACTCTCCCATTATGACCGTCTGACCTTTAAACAACCTTTTCCACAACCATTTTGTACAGTGCTCAAAAGTACTATTTGCAGCAAATTTCAACTTGGAACCAAACTTTTTATTTAACTAGCATGTCTGATGAATACAAAAAAACACAATGTCTTGCTTTCGTCACAAAACTTACACGGGACTTGAATGCTGTACCCATCCTACCAGACTATACCGAATGTATTGTTTATTGCATCGTGTACGCTCACACCGCGCACCAAAACACCCTGATTCGATGGCACCTGCCTCCGTGCTGATCGTCAGTCGTTCCGAGACTTATAAACCTTACAGTCATAATCGGTTTACCTATGTTTATACATCGCGATCGGGCTTGTTTATACATCGCGATCGGGCTTGAGCCATACCCCTTCGCCATTGACGACCTTGGCCTTCGCCTACCCCGCACCGAATATAGCCTCCCATCTGATTAGCCGAACAAGGGAGGTAACTTTCTTCAAGCATACCAAAACTGACCATCTTCTTGTGTTCCTGTTTTTACAACATGTTTTTAACTTAGTACCACTGAGCACCTGTGCCCCGTTTCACAAAGCTCTCGTAAGCCTAAGATCTCGTAACTTTTCTCTTAGCAGTCGTATCTCCTCTGTTACAGCATAGGAGATACGACTGCTACGAGAAAAGTTACGAGATCTTAGGCTTACGAGAGCTTTGTGAAACGGGGCCCTGACCCGTGAAGGTCCGGGTTAGAATGTATCGTCAGTAACCCATGCTTGTCGTAAGAGGCGACTAACGGGATCGGATGGTCAGGCTCGCTGGCTTGGTTGACACATGTCTTCGGTTCCCATTTGCGCAGGTCGATGCTCATGCTGTTGATCACTGGCTTGTCTGGTCCAGACTCGATTATTGACAGACTGCCGCCATATAGCTGGAATATTGCTGAGTGTGGCGTAAAACTAAACTCACTCACTCACTGAGCACCTTGCCGATGTATTTTAGGCGCTATAGAAATGCATTATTAGTATTACGTACGATAGGCTCAGCAGTTGTAATTCATGATAAACCAACGCTTGCAACACCAAGCCCAGTGGTAGTTACCCAAAGTGCAGCGTCAACTCTACCAAGTGAATTCACAGCTGTGTACGTTCCTGTATACTGCTTGCAGTTGCGACCGCAACGTGCACCAAACCAAAATCGAATAAAGTTCTGGTTCAGCATGGTGAGGTTAACAGTATAAACAATGATTTTCTCTGATGAAGCAGCATTGAGCTCAAGTGATAAAGTAACTGTGACTTGCGAAGTAGGCTGCTGACACAGCACCATCCAACCAGAACCACCAATCAGTCCGAGTCACGTCAGCGATACTCTGAGACGATGATATGAGATAAAGGAGTGTGATGAAACAGCTTCGAGAGGAAGTTATTCAAGCATGAGATTGATCTTTGCAGCTGTTGCAAAAGCATCAGTACTGAAGTTGCTCTTGGGCTGAAGCAGTATTGACTTATGATGAAGCAGCACTGATATAAGATGCCGTGATATGATGAAGCAGAGCAGTTGTAGAGTTTAACAGATGACATATTTTGCTTAATCCATGATGATTTCTGCTAGGTTAAAACGATTAATAAAGCCGTCCCATAATCTGACGAAACATATCAGATGATAAGGCAGGACTGAGATCATGCAACAGCAACATAAAATGAAGTAGCTTCATGATTTGATGAAGTAGCCTTTTGATATGACGAAATTTTACCATCTGGGCCCCGTTCCTCAAAGCGATCGTAGCGCTACGATAGTCGTAAGCGTATGTTAAAGTATGGGAGTTACGATCATCTTAGCGCTACGATCGCTTTGAGGAACGGGGCCCAGATCCTGAATCATCGTAACGACGCGATGATGGTAGCGCGGATTTCTGCAACCACAGAACCGGGATGTGTCGTCGCAGCACGACCATTCTCTATACAAGGAAGCAGCACTGACTGACTCAACATAATTGTAAATTTCAAATATGAGTGAGTGATCATGAGTGAGTGAGTTAAACGTTAATGTCGCATCTGCACCTTTTGGACATATAACTCCGAGACCAAGTCCATACAAGTTCATAATGAGTGAGTATGGTTTTACGCCGCTTTTAGGAATATTCCAGCAACATCAGGGCGGGGGACACCAGAAATGGGCTTCATACATTGTACCCATGTGGGGAATCGAACCCGGGTCTTCGGCGTGACGAGCAAACACTTTATCCACTAGGCTACCCCACCGCCCCAAGTTCATAATGAATACAAATAACACATTGATATCACACACTACGATCCCGTCAGTGGTCGATACGGTAATAGAACCATATCAATTAGGAGATAAACGTACTGTGTTTGGAAATTAGATGTAGTATGTTTATCTTCATTCTACCATAACCGGTTTGAAATCGAACTTCCTCGTCCTGCGGAAGGCACTGCGTAATCCGGCATGGGACGAGAGGCGAATTGAACTCGTCTGTGAAGGGAGTGGTAGGTGCCGTTCGTATTTTTTTTAACATGACAACATAAATAATATTCTGTCCAAAGAAAAGAAACTACTGTTTATTCAATGCAATAATGTAACACCTAAGAGATTGGGTTTATAATCATAACTCCACACGACCGAAACCAGCCTATTGTTTTGTGTGCAGTGTTACTGAACCCCCCTAGCCACACTATAATGGAATCGTCTGACCTACTTATTTTCTTGGAAGCTGACAGTTACGCTATAGTTTGAAATGGAGGACGACTGACTGTCGAATCTGAACCCTGAAGAATCGAAGAATAGATCCTATTCTGATCGACCTACGACCAGTAACTCATCAAAGAGTGTTGATTTTTATGACCAGCGAGTGTCGATCATGATTTTACGTACGTGCCTCCACCCCGGCATGCGACGAAAGAGTGACAGTGCTGCTTTGTGTACATGCGATTAACTTGGGATTCCTTGGAACATTGTTCTCATCATTTGGGACTGGATTGTGGCCAAGCCTTTTTCAAAGTGCACGAACATAGCAGTGACAGCCTTGCGGGGAAGGTGGCAGAGGGCGGAATTCTCGTGGTTCAATTTTTTACATTTTGAACGATGCAACGGGACATGATGGAGTATGAGTGGCATACAATTTGTGTTTCGCCTGACCGTTATCTTGCGAATTTCCCATTCTAAACGGAAACATATATACCATTTACCAGTAAGGTAAATGTTTACGAACGTTTTGCTGCACAAATAGGGATAGATAGGGATGTATTTTTACAAAGGTTTTCTGATTTATATATGATAGATATTGTTTGTTTATGTTTGGGGCTGTGTATTGTATTATAATAGAAGGTAATAATTATGATAGTGAGGTTCCCTAATAATTGTGGAGGAGAAATCGTATAATTGTATTTTACGAGTTTTAATAAATGTTTCATCAGCATTTCCATCACGTCTGTTGTGTTGATATTAGTCTTGTTGGTGGCCAAGCTGAAATAGTGCGGCAGTGATGTATACGTGCGCAGTGAAGCACCGTGAAATCAGACGCATTGTCAATCCAAAATTGATCCCGTCTGATTTTATAGATTGACCAATCAAATTCGAGCATTTCACGTAGCCATGGTAGAATGACCTTTACCGTAACTGATCTACCACGAGGGAAAGGATTTGGGAAATATGACTATTCACTATTGAAAAACTCCGCATATGTCCAAAAGTAACAATTCTCTTTTGATGATCAGTGATTTGTTAAGATCATTTTGTTTATGATCAGAGGAGAAACCATAAAATATCCTACATACAGAAAAGGGAAAGAGAGAAAAAAGAAATGTTTTTTCGTTTTTGAAATGTTAAATGCTTGCTCTATCAAATTATAAAGATTATTTTTTGGAAAGAGTTTAGAATTTCATTTCAGACAAAATTAATTGGTAAAAATATAGGTTGGTGCCTTATTTACGCACAGATGTATATTTTGGGCACTGTATGATGATTGTTTATCTTAGCACTATGGGCCATGGGGCCTCAAATGCAAAAATAAACTTGTCACTTGTATATGTCAAAATAAAACAATTCTATTTTGATGATCAATGATTAATTGAAATCATTTTGTTTATGATCAGAGGAGAAACCATAAAATATCCTTCATACAGAAAAGGGAAACATAGAAAAAAGAAAACCATCTCAGTGATGCCGTACATAAGAAAGAAATACAACTAGACTAATCAGCTGATCAGACTGTAAAAGCAGATGATATTTCTGAGACCGAACTTTTGAAAGAGGAATTTTTATATTGGTAACCAACACTGCAGGAAAAAGGACCAAATACTAGAAAATGAAATACATTTAGAATTTGGGCAAGCTTATAATCATTTACCATTTCGTAGTTGAAAAGACACAGATCTACAATGGCTCCATGATATTTCTATCTACTGTTTGACCTCTTGAGAAACTGCTTCACACTTCTTCAAAGATTGTAGCAAGGTAACGCCCATTTACAACACTTGCTAAGAAGGCTCACTGATAATATAAATACAAGACTCATGCTCTCAAGACAATATGTTTTCTCGGATTTTGTCACAGAAATAGTGATCTAATTAACGCAATCATAATACTTTTCAAATATATACTGTTTAAATTTATATATACCTAGAGCATAGCAACTTTTCAATTTTGTCAACACTAACTTTACAAATAGTATCTTCTTACTAAATAATCAGCCATTTTAAGCTACAAGATCGAAAATTTGTATACATTTTGGTAATTATATCATAACCTATTTACTTCATAATATTGTCATTTGTTTGCTGCATCTTTCTTCGCACTTTCGTTGAATATATTATCACAGCTATAAGGAAATGTAACAACAATATTAAAAAAAATATACAAAACAAAACAAATAACACATTTAATATAGCAAACATGGCAATACTACATACACCCGTTTATAACGAGATATAATCCAGTAGCGACCAAGTTAAAATGAGATGATCGCTCAAAAGGGAAAAATGATATTTAAGATTCACTGCTTGATCATGTCCACATAGTCAAGCGAAATATGCTTGATGGTGAAGTTACATGTCTTGAATGACAATCTCAGTCGGTACAACCGATTGTTGGTAAATTAATAACATTTATTGATTCTCGTATGTGTTCCCCACCCTTTTGCGCATACCACCCGGAGGGTAACTGTTGATTTTTATATCATCATAGGAATAAGCAATACAGATAGAGTTGACATTTGTGAAGAGCTGTTGTACATAGCTACCCATCTGCTTTCTAAGTAAACATCCCATGCTTGTCGCAAGAGGCGACTAACGGGATCGGGTGGTCAGGCTCGCTAACTTGGTTGACACATGCCATCGTATCCCAACTTCGTAGATCGATGCTCATGATGTTGATCACTGGATTATCTGGTCCAGACTCGATTATTTACAGACCGCCGCCATAAAGCTGGAATATTGCTGAGTGCGTCGTAACGAACAACGAACTAGCCATATAGTGGGATCCAATGACGAAAGATTGTTTCTGTGGTCGTTTGTCCTGGATTGTGTTCATTTTGTAATCGATATTTTCTGGTTTACTCTTTTCATTCTGGAGACTGCAAGGACATGCGGAACATCGTGGTGTAAAAGAGGAGAGCGATGTTTGACAACCCGGAAGTCTCATTACGTATGTGTGGCATACTTGGCACCGGAACAAGGTCAGTTTGAATTGATTAAATGCGCTTACATCATGGCTAAAATGTGAAGCTCTTAAAGGAAATGTAGTGAGTGTAGCAGGTATTTGACGGTCATGATGAGAAATAATATTCTAACCAACTAACTAACTAACTATCACTAGAAAACAATCATGTTGTTACGCGTACAGGGGCGGTGGGGTAGCGTAGTGGTTAAAGCGTTCGTTCGTCACGCCGAAGACCCGGGTTTGATTCCCCACATGGGTACAATATGTGAAGCCCATTTCTGGTGTCCCCCGAAGATATAGCTGGAATATTGCTAAAAGCGGCGTAAAACTAAACTCACTCACTGTTACGCGTACAAGTTGACAACACAGCGGTAGTAACTGACCTGGTTCCGTTGACATGGTTCCTTTGTTCAGACTTCACTGGGAGCAGTGTCATTGTTTATCAGACAGAACAACTTCTTTTCACCATTCTCTCGGCTTGTTGCAACTGAGAGTCTACTGCTTTCTTTCTCTGGATACTGATCTGCTGACGTCTCTTTGCAACAAGGAGTTCTGCTGATGATGGCAGACCTGGATCCATTGGAATTGACCTTGACACATGGATTGCATGTCAATCAAATCGACTCGTGAACCAAAGTCCTTGGAGAGAATGGGGCGAAAAACAACGCCCCTTTCCTCTTCTGTTGGGTTTGGATGCAGGAAGACGTGAAGAAACTCAGGGATTCATGCGTGATGTTGGCATACTTCTTGGTAACTTCTTTAAGCATCTTGTCTCTACCACCATGACCTGTTGCAATATGGTTTCTCTGGACGACGTCAAAAGTGGGGTGGTAAAATGGGGTTTAACGTCGTACATGAGAATATTTCACCCATACGACGACGTGCATGCGTGTACATGTGTTGGTTGCTTGTACTAGCCCAGACTTAAGCTGGTTTTATAGTGCTAGCTCACTGAGATACCATGCCGCAGTGAAGCATGAATACCCCACTCAGACACATTATATTGACTCTGAGCCGACCAGTCCTTGTTGTACCAACTAATGCCGAGCGCCAGGCAGGGACCAACCAGTACCATATTTTAACGTCTTTTGGTATGACGCGGCCGGGGATCGAACCCGCGACCTTCCGCTCTCCGAGCGGACGCTCTAACCAGTACACCACGGAGGCGTTCTGATGTCAAAATTGTCTTCAATAAAAGGATCTTCATGTTCGTCTTTCTTCCTAATTCACTTCTTCACATCACCGCGTTGAATGACTGCATCTTTCTTGTGAAGATAATACTGATAGTCATTATGTACGTTTTCGAAATGAGCTAGCTATTGATGCATTGTTGCCCTCAAATGACTCAATCTTAAATTCTCTCATGAGCAGTAAGAAGGAATTTTAATACAATTACAAGAATTACAAAACAAAACACACCGAATTGCTCCTTGCTTAATTGACCCTCTGATCTCAGCTAGGTATTGATGCATTGAAGCCTTCAAATGAGTCAATCTGAAATTCTCTCTTGAGCAGTAAGAAGGATTATTTAATACAGTCACCAAAATTACAAAACAAACAGATTTCCTCTTTGCTTATTAGACCATTTGATCTCAGCTATATACTGACTGAAACTGATTCCACACCCTTTTGGATGAAATATTCTAACTACACAAGAAGTAATTTCATGGAATATGTTTAAAATTCTAGTTTATTTTTCAGTGATTAAGTATAATCCCTGAAAATATCAGTGATTATGTATAATCCGTGAGTGAATCAGACATTATACATAATCACTGAAAAATTTCAGGGATTATACTTAATCCCTGGTTTTACATGTTCACTGTAACATATACAAAATGATGATGCAATGGCTTTTTAAAAACAATTTATACTTCCCTAGAATATATTCCTGAAGATGAAGTAAAACTGGATCTGAAAGACCTTGGATTAATGAAAACACACCACTACAGAATATCCGGATGTGACACGACCGAAATTATTAAACACAAGAACAGAGACTACATGTTCCTTCTCAGTTTGAATCATCTAATAGCAATTGACATGAAAAGTGCCAAAGAGAAATACACATGGCCGATTGTACACAGGAGCAAGTTCCAGCCTAGAGACCTAACGAGTGGCTATACTGAAAACCGCGAGCGTCTTATTTATATAGTGGTATCAACCAGCACCAATGATCGGATATGGCTGGTATCGATCAAACAAAGTAAACTCTTAACCATGAAAACCATTGACCTTAAAAATCGGAAAGCTGTAAAGTAAGTATATTTGAATTTTGAACAAAATTATTTTTAGTTTATTTATATATATTTTTTTCTTATTGTATATATAGCGCACATAGTCACGCGCTAGTGCATGCTCAGGGCGTTGGTATTTTCCCCCTCGATCATTGGATGTCAATCTCAATATATATTATTATTAATCTCAACTCCCTGGGGATCATACAACTCTTGCTGCCACTAGGCGCACCGAGTTATTGCAGCTTTCCCATCATTACGAGGTACCCATTAACAGCTGGGTGGACTGGGACACATAGTCACAGTACTTTGTCCATGTTAACTGCACGTTGCTGTACCCACAACTAGGTGTTTGCACGAATTCATGTGGCCGGCATCTGGTCATATACCAACGGATTCGTGAGTTCTTTTAATTGCACAGGGTTGTGTACTGTACACTAGGGGTTGTGACAACACTGAAAGAGTCTACAGACTATGATCATAATATTTGCATATCAGTTAAAGAGTTAACTCAGAATAATATTTCAGTCAGATCACGACTGTAGGGGTAAGTTCGTAGACGTTTAACTCTTAGTGGGTAATGGAGTTGTCAACGATCTCAGTAAATGTTGGACTGGAACTCTTGGCTATAGCTTTCAGGCACACCAATGGCATGCTCAGCTCCTAAGCCGTAATAGCAGCAACGGGACCACACTTCCCTTTTTGGGTGGGATGACAGCAATACATAATGAATTTCATAATGTTTTTTCAAAATGAAATATATAGTTCAGTGTGTACTACGTGTTCATCTATTTTCGTCAATCTTTACATGAACAGGAATGGCATGTGATGTAGATTCTAACACTGTGGTCAGTGGTAAAGTAACTGTATTCACATCATCTCTTGCAGACCTATGACGAAGAGTAACCATTACCATCTTTACATGTACGCGTTCAAGCTGTACCTCATTTCCACACACCCGGATCTCCCTCGCGAATTGCACATAGCTAAAATAGAAAGAAAGGGCAAGGACTACGAGCTAAAGCGGTTTTATTATATCGACACTCTGCTTGTGTGGGTCAATGGTAACCCATTCAGCTTCTTCGTTTATGACTCATATGTGTTTGTTCTTGTCAAGCGTGTCCTGCTTCGATGGAGAAAGGTTGTTACTTATCCTAGAGCGCCTGGGGTGGACTTTGACACGATAAGGATGTATCGCTGGGACAGTCCACGAGACACCGTTTGCTCTGCAGTACATCAGAGCCAGATTCTTTACACAGTAGACAAGGACAATCACCTACGGAAAATGGAGATGTATCCACTGTTGAGACTGTTTAAAATTCTTGACAACTAAAATTTATTATTTTAAATTTGAATCAGTGTCTTTGGGGGTGATAACTATCTGTGACAACGTGAACTGGAAATATACTAAACAAATAAAGAAACTTCATGTGTGTTACTTTATGTCTTAAACATACACATAGAGAACAAAATGTGTTGCTGGTGGATAAATCTGGTTTTGGGGCGTAATGAGCCTACACTGCAACAGAATTAGGCATTAAACTGCGTTTGGTGCAACCTCAACAGTCAACAGCAGCACGATGGGTTCACTTTTGTATTTCAAACGGACTAGCCATCTGTATTTGAGCTTGTTCAGCAACGTTGTCTCATTCACTGCCTAACACCCGTGAACACAGCATTAGACAACATGCGCCATTGCTGTACCAACATAGCGCCCAGATCTTGAAGATTCTGGGGCAGCACGCAAATGGTTTCATGTGGTCTGTCCAGTTAGGCGACCTCTAACGATAACGCAAATGACGCAGAAAAAGCATATCTTAAGGACATGATGGCATGGCTTGTTGCTTCTATCGTCTTCGCCATGATTGTGGCTTTGACTCCGAGGTCCAACCATGGTACGGCCTGAGAATGTCTAGGGAGTCATGGAAAATGATGCTTTTGAGCTTCTTTGGAATAGGCCCATATACAGACTCAGAAGAATTCCAGCAAACAAACCTGATCTTGTCCTTTTGGAGTGAGTGAGTTAAAATTTGAAGTCACATCGACAATATTTCAGCCATACCGTGACTAAATCAAATTATATATGTATAGTAATTGAAAGTAAATATTAAAATCCTGCCAACGAAGGACAGTAAAACAACTAGATTATCACAGATATAAATTTAAAACTAGTAATGAAATCTAAAATATTTTAACCATAAATAACAATATAATATAAACAGGCTAAAGATTGCCAACAACTGAAGGTAGATTACCATACTAGGGACCATGGGGACCCACCATCCCTTCAGATGTTTTGACAATCTAGCCAAAAATTAAAATAACATATTTTAACAGTAGTTCGTTTAACTTTACTATAAGTGTTTTGGGACTTACGTACCCTCTTTTAAAAAGTCAATTATTAAAAAATAATTAACATTAGTAAACAGGTCCTTAACTGTTTTGACATTGAAATACTTATCCCCTGTGATTGAAAAATCAATACAGTCAAGGAAGACATGCTTGACTGTGATTCTTTCATCACAAGGGATACAAAACGGAGGATCCTCACTTTTTGACAGGTATTCATGAGTATATCTTGCATGGCGAATACGACATCAACGCATAATGACCTTTTCAAATCTGGACTGACAACCCAAGCAGGTGTAACCAATGTAGGGTTTTATTTCATGTAATTTATTTATACCTACCTGGGTGTCCCCCTTCTGCATCACGGATATAAGATCTGATGATTGGTTTATAATCAGAGTATGGAATAAGAAGTGGTGTCACGGATTTGTTGAGTGCTGCCTTGGCAGCAAGATTGGCCATTGTGTTCCCAGAAATGCCAACGTGGCTGGGTAACCAACAAAAGACGATGTCGTATTAACCAGTAGCATGATCATCATATAATTCAATAATTTCGATTAAAATTGGATGTTTGCAAGATGGATTTTTAAAAAGAGTATGAAAATATGATATATGATATATTGTTAAATTTGGGGTGTCCATTAATATATTTAACGGCTGTTAGTATTGCGTTTGCTTCTGCTGTGAAAATAGAGCTATTATCTGGTAATCAAGAAGATATTGTTCTGGATCCAACGACAGTAGCACAAGCCACTGCGCCACCATCCTTGGATCCATCTGTAAATAAGGACTTGTATGTATTATATTTACTTTTTAATTGATTAAAATCTTGTTAAAATTGTAATTAAATAGTTTCTGTTTTTTAATGGTGGTTAATGTTAGGTCATCTTCTGACTTCACCAATTGCCAAGGAGGAGAAGAAAGAAGACGGGAAGGAGATATATTTACTAACTTAATGTTAGCAGCAGAAAAGGAAAGGTTTCACTCTTAGTCTCAGAGGCGGAACAAGAGAAGATAATTGAAAACCCAGTTAAATGCAGGGTTGGAATCGTTAGAATATAGTTTTGTTATATACTGTAAGGATAATGTTATACGCCGTTGGTTAAGAGAAGGCTCATCAGCTTCGACGTAGAGACTGTCAACAGGAGAAGTTCTAAAAGATCCAAGACAAAGTCTTAGACCTTGGTGGTGGACAGAATCAAGAATTGTAAAGCTGCTTATGCAGGCTCCACCATATACCATGGAGCCATAATCAAGTTTCGAACGGACCAGTAATCGATATAGGTGGAGGGTAGCTTGATCCCCTCCCCATTTAGAATTAGGAAAGACTTTCAACAAGTCAAGTGCCTTCATGCATTTATTTTTTAGATATCTTATATGTGAAAGAAAAGTTAAATGGGAGTCGACAATTAGACCCAAGAACTTGGCCTCCTTGACGGCTTATATTGTCTACTGAAGTATATACAATTAGTTTTTGACTTAGAAAATATAAAGTCGTTTTGAAGACACTATTTAAATATTTTATTTAAACACAACTGCAGTTGCCATTCAACAGTATGCATATTTTTTACCGCAACAAGAAATATTAAAATCATCCACCAAAAGTGATCCATCGATTGAATCATTTAAAACCTTGGATAAACTGTTGATCTTGATACTAAAAAGTGTGACAGACAAAATACTTCCTTGTGGGACACCCTGATCCTGATTGTGATGATCAGACTGGGTTGAACACACTCGGACTTGAAATTGCCTGTCTGTTAAAAACTGTGATATAAAAAGAGGTAAACGACCCCTCAAACCAAAATCATGTAAATCCTATAAAATGCCATGCTACCAGGTGGTATCGTATGCTTTCTCTAGATAAAAAAGTATCGCTACTGCATGTTGTGTATCAACAATGTCATTTAGAATATCCGAAAACGACTGTATAGGATCGTCACTTGTTCAACACAAAGAGTCTCATATAATGACCAATCAGCCCTGGCGAAGTTCGTTTTGATAAAGGTGGATCATCCTCAGGGCTGATTGTTGTGAGAATGGTGGGGAAGTGATCACTTCCCACACAGGTCATCATGGACCATCCATTCAAATTCATTATATAAGGTTGAAACGGTGAGTGATAGATTCAGAGAAGATAGTGTATGTATACTAGCCACATAAAGAAACTGCACACAGAAACTGCCTTCATAATTTGAATACAATACAGCAAAGACGAAATGATGTAGACACGTTATAAGCTGAAGTATCTGACGACAAGAAAATGTCAAAAGAACATGAACAATATCCGTAACGATGACGTCAGAAGTTCTAAATCGAGTAGGGGGTCACACGACGAAGTCACAAAAGTCAGTAACGGGTATGACCATCGTGTGCGTGAAGCACAGCAGTGCATCGAAGACGCATAGAGGCTAGCAAATGAGCATTGAAGGACTGGGGAATGGTCTGGGACGTGGTCACTGCTGTCTGGAACCTGTATCTGAGATGAGTCACCCGAATCCATCTGTCCTGTCTTGGCGTCGTTACGTCGGGAACGCCCAGAACGTGGGTGGTCGGCGACGTCATTACTGTAACGCCTGACCCATGCAGAGATATCGTGTGTTACGATGACATTTGAAATGTGCTGCCACCTGTTGTTGGCTCATTCCTGCTCGAACCATTCCAATGGCTTCATGACGTTGAGCAGATGTTAATCTTGGCATGATGTGCATGTGACTTCTCATGTGAATTGGTGAACGTTTGAATGACCAAAGATCAAACTTTCGACAGTGACAGCAATTTCAGAGTTTCACATGTTGTGTGCATCTGTACGGGCTGCACGTGCAGTAACACATTGCAAGGCCTTAGGCCACCGTCAATGACGTCACGTCGCCTGGCACGTGCATGAGCGTTTGATTGTCTCCAATACTTGCTATGTTCACAAATGTATTTATGTATAAATACGCTGTATGCCTATATTTATATTATCGGAAATGAATTCCTCAAGGTTTTTACCTTTAGTATTAGTGTGGGCACTTCCCTAAAGCGGGTCGTGTGCGTTAAGAACGCCCATTATGAGACATGGCTTCGGAAGTTGATCATACAGATCTTGAAGGTCTGATTGTTGAATATTAGAAGAAAGATGGATATAAAAGCTACACAGGGTTAATGCAATGTGTAGAGTCAGTCGAACAGCTACAGTTTGGAGATTGGTGGTAAGGGGAACAGCGCTATGGATGATGCCCTGTCGTACTAAAATCGAAGCACCTCCAGTTGCTTTATCTTCCAGAGGAGAAAAAGAATGATAATCGGTATGCTATCTTAAGTTAAAGGAATCTGTATTTTAGGTATGTCTCTTGAAGACAAAATGCTGACGGTTGAAGATCTTGTATGAGTAATTGTATTTTATTGAAGTTATTCTTCAGTCCTCTGCAATTCCGCTGAATTATATTGGCCAATTGAGTCATGGTGCCTCATTTGGAGATCGTTTACGTGAGTGTGAGGAGGAACTATTCTTCCTGTGAAGACAGTGTAACCTCCATATGTAGAGGTCCAAAAGAGTTTTCTAGAGGAACCTCTGGAGGGGAAGTGATGGTAGTCATTTGTTTTCTATAAATTTTATGTTCCTTCCTCTTTTGAATGAAATTGCGCTGGCTGTGAAACAGACGTTTCAGGTGGTTCATCGGGCAAACCCTCTGTTTGAGTGACTGGGGAAGTAGAGTGGCTAAAACAGGTCTTGATCCATGCACTAGAGGATGCTGCTACAGCACGTGTTACTGCAGCGGAATATGTTATATTCAAAGGAGTTGAGGTCTGAGTTGTGTACAGTCTTTTTGCATCTAAGTATGAAATACTTTTTCACACTTTAGTTTCATAATTTTCGTTTCCCTTTGCCACACAAAGCATGATCTGGATGAAGAAGGGTGAGGACCTTCACAATTCGCGCATTTATACTCTTTTTGACAGTCTGTATCATCGTAGTGGTCTCCACAGCGGTGACACACCACAGAGTTACGACTTGATTTCGACCCATGGCCAAAACGGGTGACGTTCGTCACTTCCCCACAAATTCCAGATGGATGCAGTTTTATTTAATTATCTTTGCCCTCAATAACCAGAAATTTAGCCCAGCGTTTGAAGACATATTTCTTGTAGTTTGGTCAAATTCATCCAAACGCCTTTTCTTTTCATTTCTTGTTGAACCAGATTGTTGTAGCGCCATAATGAAAGGAAAATGATTTGGCACCCTGCTCCCCATCCACTCCGGAATGTCAATAAGAAAGGTGTCACATAGCACTGGATCTCCGAGATGCTGGCACCAGGGATACAGGGTGTTATACTCAAGTGAATGAGACATTAATAGCTGCATTTATCTAATCGAGCTTTTGAGGAAAGCACCGAAAGGTTAAATGAATTATTTTAGTGTGCAATACAAACAGAGTCGAAAGTCGGTTTTGATGCCTTTTCATGTAAGTGGACATGACGCATGCTAACCACTTGTACGTGCCCACTCCACTGTCTAGGAGCTGGGTCTCTGTCCCATGATTCTGTAACAATAGTAGAGTTCAAAGACATTTAATAAATAAACTTTAAGTAATCCTCATCCTGGTGTCGCACAACAGCTTGTTCTATATTTCGCTTGTGCGGGTGATTCTATCACTGATCCTATTCCTCAACACAGGGATATGTACGTTTGGAACGTGATGGTTCCAACGAAACTATTTAAAAAAAATGTAGAATCCTGGTCTCGGTTCTTGGTGATTGAGGCTTCTGATCATGAACCTATCAAATTAAATCCATTTGCTGTGTCCAAAGCTGTTTCTGGAATTTGCGGAGATGTGAAAAATGTAACTCGTCTTCGAAATGGCTCACTTCTAGTGGAATGTGAGAGAAAGCAACAATCTCTCAGTCTTCTTCGGTCACCAGTTTGCCAATATTGAGGTGGTAGTATCCCTCATAGAACGCTTAACGCATGTCGGGGCATTATTCGAGACAGAGATTGATGCTTGCCCGACATGTCTGAACAAGAAATTCAATCTGAACTAGAAGATCAAGGTGTAACATCCATTAAACGTTTCACGAAAAAAATTGATGGCATTGTTAAAAACACAAACACATATCTTGTGACTTTGCCTGGGCATCAGTTCCACGATCCATTAAGGCTGGTTATTTGAATATCGGAGTGGAGGTGTATATCCCCACCCATTCCGATGCTACACCTGTCAGAAATTTGGCCATGGCTCAAAATCTTGTCACAGTCATGTTATTATTGCCATGATTGTGGGTACAGCCTGAGAATGTCACAGGGAGTCATGGAAAATGATGCTTTTGAGCTTCTTTGGAATAGGCCATATACAGACTCAGAAGAATTCCAACAAACAAACCTGATCTTGTCCTTTTGGGTGAGTGAGTTAAAATTTGAAGTCACATCGACAATATTTCAGCCATACCGTGACTAAATCAAAATTATATATGTATAGTAATTGAAAGTAAATATTAAAATCCTGCCAACGAAGGACAGTAAAACAACTAGATTATCACAGATATAAATTTAAAACTAGTAATGAAATCTAAAATATTTTAACCATAAATAACAATATAATATAAACAGGCTAAAGATTGCCAACAACTGAAGGTAGATTACCATACTAGGGACCATGGGGACCCACCATCCCTTCAGATGTTTTGACAATCTAATAAAAATTAAAATAACATATTTTAACAGTAGTTCGTTTAACTTTACTATAAGTGTTTTGGGACTTACGTACCCTCTTTTTAAAAGTCAATTATTAAAAATAATTAACATTAGTAAACAGGTCCCTTAACTGTTTTGACATTGAAATACTTATCCTGTGATTGAAAAATCAATACAGTCAAGGAAGACATGCTTGACTGTGATTCTTTCATCACAAGGGATACTAAAACGGAGGATCCTCACTTTTGACAGGTATTCATGAGTATATCTTGCATGGCGAATACGACATCAACGCATAATGACCTTTTCAAATCTGGACTGACAACTTAAGCAGGTGTAACCAATGTAGGGTTTTATTTCATGTAATTTATTTATACCTACCTGGGTGTCCCCTTCTGCATCACGGATATAAGATCTGATGATTGGTTTATAATCAGAGTATGGAATAGAAGTGGTGTCACGGATTTGTTGAGTGCTGCCTTGGCAGCAAGATTGGCCATTGTGTTCCCAGAAATGCCAACGTGGCTGGGTAACCAACAAAAGACGATGTCGTATTAACCAGTAGCATGATCATCATATAATTCAATAATTTCGATTAAAATTGGATGTTTGCAAGATGGATTTTAAAAGAGTATGAAAATATGATATATGATATATTGTTAAATTTGGGGTGTCCATTAATATATTTAACGGCTGTTAGTATTGCGTTTGCTTCTGCTGTGAAAATAGAGCTATTATCTGGTAATCAAGAAGATATTGTTCTGGATCCAACGACAGTAGCACAAGCCACTGCGCCACCATCCTTGGATCCATCTGTAAATAAGGACTTGTATGTATTATATTTACTTTTTAATTGATTAAAATCTTGTTAAAATTGTAATTAAATAGTTTCTGTTTTTTAATGGTGGTTAATGTTAGGTCATCTTCTGACTTCACCAATTGCCAAGGAGGAGAAGAAAGAAGACGGGAAGGAGATATATTTACTAACTTAATGTTAGCAGCAGAAAAGGAAAGGTTTCACTCTTAGTCTCAGAGGCGGAACAAGAGAAGATAATTGAAAACCCAGTTAAATGCAGGGTTGGAATCGTTAGAATATAGTTTTGTTATATACTGTAAGGATAATGTTATACGCCGTTGGTTAAGAGAAGGCTCATCAGCTTCGACGTAGAGACTGTCAACAGGAGAAGTTCTAAAAGATCCAAGACAAAGTCTTAGACCTTGGTGGTGGACAGAATCAAGAATTGTAAAGCTGCTTATGCAGGCTCCACCATATACCATGGAGCCATAATCAAGTTTCGAACGGACCAGTAATCGATATAGGTGGAGGGTAGCTTGATCCCCTCCCCATTTAGAATTAGGAAAGACTTTCAACAAGTCAAGTGCCTTCATGCATTTATTTTTTAGATATCTTATATGTGAAAGAAAAGTTAAATGGGAGTCGACAATTAGACCCAAGAACTTGGCCTCCTTGACGGCTTATATTGTCTACTGAAGTATATACAATTAGTTTTTGACTTAGAAAATATAAAGTCGTTTTGAAGACACTATTTAAATATTTTATTTAAACACAACTGCAGTTGCCATTCAACAGTATGCATATTTTTACCGCAACAAGAAATATTAAAATCATCCACCAAAAGTGATCCATCGATTGAATCATTTAAAACCTTGGATAAACTGTTGATCTTGATACTAAAAAGTGTGACAGACAAAATACTTCCTTGTGGGACACCCTGATCCTGATTGTGATGATCAGACTGGGTTGAACACACTCGGACTTGAAATTGCCTGTCTGTTAAAAACTGTGATATAAAAAGAGGTAAACGACCCCTCAAACCAAAATCATGTAAATCCTATAAAATGCCATGCTACCAGGTGGTATCGTATGCTTTCTCTAGATAAAAAAGTATCGCTACTGCATGTTGTGTATCAACAATGTCATTTAGAATATCCGAAAACGACTGTATAGGATCGTCACTTGTTCAACACAAAGAGTCTCATATAATGACCAATCAGCCCTGGCGAAGTTCGTTTTGATAAAGGTGGATCATCCTCAGGGCTGATTGTTGTGAGAATGGTGGGGAAGTGATCACTCCCACACAGGTCATCATGGACCATCCATTCAAATTCATTATATAAGGTTGAAACGGTGAGTGATAGATTCAGAGAAGATAGTGTATGTATACTAGCCACATAAAGAAACTGCACACAGAAACTGCCTTCATAATTTGAATACAATACAGCAAAGACGAAATGATGTAGACACGTTATAAGCTGAAGTATCTGACGACAAGAAAATGTCAAAAGAACATGAACAATATCCGTAACGATGACGTCAGAAGTTCTAAATCGAGTAGGGGGTCACACGACGAAGTCACAAAGTCAGTAACGGGTATGACCATCGTGTGCGTAAAGCACAGCAGTGCATCGAAGACGCATAGAGGCTAGCAAATGAGCATTGAAGGACTGGGGAATGGTCTGGGACGTGGTCACTGCTGTCTGGAACCTGTATCTGAGATGAGTCACCCGAATCCATCTGTCCTGTCTTGGCGTCGTTACGTCGGGAACGCCCAGAACGTGGGTGGTCGGCGACGTCATTACTGTAACGCCTGACCCATGCAGAGATATCGTGTTACGATGACATTTGAAATGTGCTGCCACCTGTTGTTGGCTCATTCCTGCTCGAACCATTCCAATGGCTTCATGACGTTGAGCAGATGTTAATCTTGGCATGATGTGCATGTGACTTCTCATGTGAATTGGTGAACGTTTGAATGACCAAAGATCAAACTTTCGACAGTGACAGCAATTTCAGAGTTTCACATGTTGTGTGCATCTGTACGGGCTGCACGTGCAGTAACACATTGCAAGGCCTTAGGCCACCGTCAATGACGTCACGTCGCCTGGCACGTGCATGAGCGTTTGATTGTCTCCAATACTTGCTATGTTCACAAATGTATTTATGTATAAATACGCTGTATGCCTATATTTATATTATCGGAAATGAATTCCTCAAGGTTTTTACCTTTAGTATTAGTGTGGGCACTTCCCTAAAGCGGGTCGTGTGCGTTAAGAACGCCCATTATGAGACATGGCTTCGGAAGTTGATCATACAGATCTTGAAGGTCTGATTGTTGAATATTAGAAGAAAGATGGATATAAAAGCTACACAGGGTTAATGCAATGTGTAGAGTCAGTCGAACAGCTACAGTTTGGAGATTGGTGGTAAGGGGAACAGCGCTATGGATGATGCCCTGTCGTACTAAAATCGAAGCACCTCCAGTTGCTTTATCTTCCAGAGGAGAAAAAGAATGATAATCGGTATGCTATCTTAAGTTAAAGGAATCTGTATTTTAGGTATGTCTCTTGAAGACAAAATGCTGACGGTTGAAGATCTTGTATGAGTAATTGTATTTTATTGAAGTTATTCTTCAGTCCTCTGCAATTCCGCTGAATTATATTGGCCAATTGAGTCATGGTGCCTCATTTGGAGATCGTTTACGTGAGTGTGAGGAGGAACTATTCTTCCTGTGAAGACAGTGTAACCTCCATATGTAGAGGTCCAAAAGAGTTTTCTAGAGGAACCTCTGGAGGGAAGTGATGGTAGTCATTTGTTTTCTATAAATTTTATGTTCCTTCCTCTTTTGAATGAAATTGCGCTGGCTGTGAAACAGACGTTTCAGGTGGTTCATCGGGCAAACCCTCTGTTTGAGTGACTGGGGAAGTAGAGTGGCTAAAACAGGTCTTGATCCATGCACTAGAGGATGCTGCTACAGCACGTGTTACTGCAGCGGAATATGTTATATTCAAAGGAGTTGAGGTCTGAGTTGTGTACAGTCTTTTTGCATCTAAGTATGAAATACTTTTTCACACTTTAGTTTCATAATTTTCGTTTCCCTTTGCCACACAAAGCATGATCTGGATGAAGAAGGGTGAGGACCTTCACAATTCGCGCATTTATACTCTTTTTGACAGTCTGTATCATCGTAGTGGTCTCCACAGCGGTGACACACCACAGAGTTACGACTTGATTTCGACCCATGGCCAAAACGGGTGACGTTCGTCACTTCCCCACAAATTCCAGATGGATGCAGTTTTATTTAATTATCTTTGCCCTCAATAACCAGAAATTTAGCCCAGCGTTTGAAGACATATTTCTTGTAGTTTGGTCAAATTCATCCAAACGCCTTTTCTTTTCATTTCTTGTTGAACCAGATTGTTGTAGCGCCATAATGAAAGGAAAATGATTTGGCACCCCTGCTCCCCATCCACTCCGGAATGTCAATAAGAAAGGTGTCACATAGCACTGGATCTCCGAGATGCTGGCACCAGGGATACAGGGGTGTTATACTCAAGTGAATGAGACATTAATAGCTGCATTTATCTAATCGAGCTTTTGAGGAAAGCACCGAAAGGTTAAATGAATTATTTTAGTGTGCAATACAAACAGAGTCGAAAGTCGGTTTTGATGCCTTTTCATGTAAGTGGACATGACGCATGCTAACCACTTGTACGTGCCCACTCCACTGTCTAGGAGCTGGGTCTCTGTCCCATGATTCTGTAACAATAGTAGAGTTCAAAGACATTTAATAAATAAACTTTAAGTAATCCTCATCCTGGTGTCGCACAACAGCTTGTTCTATATTTCGCTTGTGCGGGTGATTCTATCACTGATCCTATTCCTCAACACAGGGATATGTACGTTTGGAACGTGATGGTTCCAACGAAACTATTTAAAAAAAATGTAGAATCCTGGTCTCGGTTCTTGGTGATTGAGGCTTCTGATCATGAACCTATCAAATTAAATCCATTTGCTGTGTCCAAAGCTGTTTCTGGAATTTGCGGAGATGTGAAAAATGTAACTCTTCTTCGAAATGGCTCACTTCTAGTGGAATGTGAGAGAAAGCAACAATCTCTCAGTCTTCTTTCGGTCACTCAGTTTGCCAATATTGAGGTGGTAGTATCCCCTCATAGAACGCTTAACGCATGTCGGGGCATTATTCGAGACAGAGATTGATGCTTGCCCGACATGTCTGAACAAGAAATTCAATCTGAACTAGAAGATCAAGGTGTAACATCCATTAAACGTTTCACGAAAAAATTGATGGCATTGTTAAAAACACAAACACATATCTTGTGACTTTTGCCTGGGCATCAGTTCCACGATCCATTAAGGCTGGTTATTTGAATATCGGAGTCGAGGTGTATATCCCCACTCCATTCCGATGCTACACCTGTCAGAAATTTGGCCATGGCTCAAAATCTTGTCACAGTCATGTTGTGTGTCATCGGTGTGGTGAACACCATGATGTTTCAGATTGTCTAAAAGACATTAAATGCGCAAACTGTGGAGGCAGTCATGTTGCCTCTTCAAAGTCATGTCCTGAGTGGCAAAAACAGTCTGAAATAGTCAAAATCAAATACAAAAATAACATTTCTTTTTTTGAAGCCAAGAAACTGTACGCAAGCCAGACACAAAATCCTACCACTTTGTCCTACTCTGCTGTGGTTACCCGGTCTGTCCCAACCTCATCTATCATGGGTCAGACTGAGTTAACTTGGGTAATTTCAGATAAGGCAAAACAAACAGTCGAAAGTTCGGAATCTCCCTTCTACGGACATAACCATTGAAAACGCATTTGCTCCTTTGGATATGGAGGTGACTCCATCTCAGGAGAGGGTTTCTTCCTCACATTCACGTACTAGGTCCCCAGTTGAGCCTTCATGACTCAATCTTTAAATCTAATCCAGTGGAATTGCAGAGGACTTAGAAAGAATTTAAATGAAGTACAGTTATTAATTCAAGATTAAACCGTCAGCACTGTGTTTCCAAGAGACGTATCTTAAACCTACTGACACATTTGACTTAAGACAATACAATTGTCATCATTTCTTTTCTCCACCAGGAGATAGGGCTACTGGAGGGGCTTCTATTTTTATACGGCAGGGAGTCATTAACAGCCCCGTTCCTCTTAATACAAATCTTCAAGCTGTTGCCGTCCGGCTAACTATGCACATTGCATTTACTCTGTGCTCATTGTATATCCCTCCCTCTACGTCACTGCGACAATCTGATCTTCAACAGCTTTACGATCAGCTCCCTAAACCATGCATTATCATGGGGGACCTGAATGGCCACAATCCTATATGGGGAAGCGTAAATACAAACAGTAAAGGGAAGATACTTCAGGAATTCATTAACGACAATAATTTATGCATATATAACGATGAATCTAACACTTATTTACATCCTGCTACTGGAATGTATTCAGCGCTTGACCTTTCTCTTACGGATGCCAACTTATTAAATGAATTTGAATGGTCGGTCCATGATGACCTCTGTGGCAGCGATCACTTTCCCACCATTCTGAAAACCAGCAACCCAATTGCCGATTCATCATCATCTAGGTGGAATTTTAAAAAAGGAAATTGGCAACTGTTTGAGATATTGTGTACTTCAAACCTAACACCTGACCGTTTTCAAAATATCGATGATCAAATTAAGCTATTTACAGATCAGCTCACTGCCATAGCTGATCAAACAATACCTAAGTCCTCTGCAAATCCTCACATTCGCAAACCATGGTTCAATAATGAAAGAGTAGGAAGAAAGCCGAAAAGTTTTTTCGCAAACATCCTACGGTCCATAATTTAGACAAAGTAAAAATTTTAAATGCCAAGGCTCGACGCGCATTTAAACAGAATAAGAATCAGTCTTGGAGAAACTACGTTTCCAAGATAAATTCACGCACACCTATTTCAAAGGTGTGGAACATGATCCAAAGAATTAAGGGCAAATGTTCAAAATCTACTGTTCACCATCTGAAGGATGGTGACAATTTATTAAGTGATAAGTCTCACATTGCCAATAAGCTTGGGGAAACTCTCGCCAAACATTCTTCTTCGTCAAATTACGTTCCAGAATTTCAACATTATCAGAAACAACAGGAGAAGAAGAGAATAAATTTTAACTCAGACAATGGCGAACACTATAATGAATTATTTTCATTACATGAGCTACACACTGCCCTTGAGCAAGCTCATGATACAGCAACAGGAGCTGATAACATACACTATCAGCTCTTGAAGCATTTACCGGAATCATGTTTGGAAACCCTCCAAATATTTTTGATTCAATATGGACTTCAGGGAATTTCCCAACTTTCTGACGTAATGCCATTGTAGTCCCTATTCCAAAACCTGGCCGGGATCATACTGATCCGTCTAATTATAGACCAATCTTTTTAACGAGTTGTGTCTGTAAAACCATGGAAAGAATGGTGAATAATAGATTAATTTGGTATCTTGAAACCAATAACCTGAAATCAAATATCCAATGTGGTTTCAGGAAAAATCGTAGTACCATTTATCATTTGGTACGTTTAGAATCCTTTGTCAAAAATGCAGTAGTAAATAAACAACATGCAGTATCGATATTCTTTGATTTCGAGAAAGCATACGATACCACCTGGAAGCATGGCATTTTAAAGGATTTACATGATTTTGGTTTAAGGGGTCGTTTACCTCTTTTTATATCACAGTTTTTAAAAGACAGGCAATTTCAAGTCCGAGTGGGTTCAACCCTGTCTGACCATTATAATCAGGATCAGGATGCCCCACAAGGCAGTATTTTGTCTGTTACTTTATTTAGTATCAAGATCAACAGTTATCCAAGGTTTTAAACGATTCAATTGATGGATCACTTTTTGTGGATGATTTTAATATTTCTTGTCGTGGTAAAAATATGCATACTATTGACCGGCAATTGCAGTTGTGTTTAAATAAAATAAATAAATAGTGTCTTTGAAGACGGCTTTAAATTTTCTAAATCAAAATTGTCTACACTTTTGTAGAAAATATAAGCCGCATAAGGACCCAGGACTATCTTTAAATGGCACTCCCATCAAAGTTGTAAAGGAGGCCAAATTCTTGGGTCTAATTTTTGATTCTCATTAACCTTCTTGCCACACATTAAATACCTTAAAGCTAAATGCCTGAAGGCACTAGATTTGTTAAAGGTTGTTTCAAATTCAAAGTGGGGAGGGGATCAAACTACCCTCCTTCACTTATACAGATCATTGGTGCGATCTAAACTTGATTATGGCTCGATCGTATATGTCGGAGCCTGCAAAAGCAACCTTAAACTACTTGATTCTGTTCACCACCAAGGTCTAAGACTTTGTCTTGGATCATTTAGAACTTCTCCAGTTGATAGTCTCTATGTCGAGGCAGATGAGCCTTCTCTTTCCCAACGCCGTATAAAATTATATTTACAATATATTACCAAACTATATTCTAACCCTGCTTTTAATTGTGTCTTTAATCCTCTCTATGAGGATTTGTACAACAAAAAGTCTTCTCTTGTTCCGCCTCTTGGGCTAAGAAATCAACCATTCAGTTCTGCTGCCGGCATTGAGCTGGACAATATAGCTCCTTCCCGTCTTCTTTCTTCTCCTCCTTGGCAATTAGTGAGACCACAAGTTGACCTCACACTGACAAAGTTTAAGAAAGCAGAAGCTAATGAATTACAATATAAACGAGAATATAATCAATTAAAAAATACATATAATACATACAAATCCTTATTTACAGATGGGTCCAAGGATGGTGGCGCAGTGGCTTGTGCCACTGTCATTGGATCCAGAACAATATCTTCTCGACTACCAAATGACAGCTTCTGCTGTGAAAATAGAGCTAACGCCGTATTAACAGCTCTTAAATATATTAATAAACACCGTAAATATAAACAATACATAATATTTTCCGATTCTCTTTCGTGTCTTCAGGCTGTTACAAATCTTTCTTGTAAACATTCACTTTTAATAGAAATTATTGAATTGTATAATGAGCTTGCTACTGGCCAATGCGACGTCGTCTTTTGTTGGTTACCCAGCCACGTTGGCATTTCTGGGAATACAATGGCTGATCTTGCTGCTAAGGCAGCACTCAATAAATCTGTGACACCACTTCTTATTCCATACTCTGATTACAAAGCTAGCATTAGAACTTACATCCGTGATCTGATGCAGAAGAAGTGGGACACCCAAGTAGGTATTAACAAATTACATGAAATACAACCTTATATTGGTTACACCTACTTGGGTTGTCAGTCCAGATTTGAAAAGGTCATTATGCGACGATGTCGCATTGGACATACGCGTTATACTCACACATACCTGTTAAAAGGTGAAGATCCTCCGTTTTGTATCCCTTGTGATGAGAGAACCACGGTCAAGCATGTCCTGCTTGACTGTGTTGAATTCTCCATCATAAGGGATAAATATTTCAATGTAAAAACAATGAAGGATCTTTTTACAAATGTTAATTATCATTTAATTATTGTTTTTTTTAAAGAAATTGATTTGTTTGATGATTTCAAATAGACATATTTTTAAGATTGGTAATTTAGATTAGTAACTTAGATTGTTAGTGGCTGTACCCTCAAAGGGGGTTAAAGTACTGTAAAATTATTGTCCTCCGGAGAGGGTACGTGAGTCCCAAAACTTTCAAAGTAAAATGTAAATTAACCATATTTTAAACGTAGTATCTTTGTTCTTTTAACTGCCGGCTACATTTTCCTACAATCGCCAGCGGCTGAAGGGATGGTGTAAATCCAGCTAGGGTCCATGCAGGTAGCAAAAGTAATGTAAGTCCCCATGGTTCCTAGTATGGTGATCTACCTTCAGTTGTTGGCGATCTATAGCCCGTGTTTTATACTGTATTGTCCTCTTTGATTGAAATGTTTTAGCTTTGCTCACTAGTTTTATTCATATCTGTGATTCTCTAGTATTTTTACTGTCCATCGTCGACAGGTCTTAATCTTCAAAACGTTTTTTCTCTTTATATTGAATAAATTGTTTTCGTCACGATATGGCTGAGATATTGCCGATGTGACGTTAAATATTAACTCACTCACTCACTATCCGTACTTGTTGAGAGCCGGAAATGTCAACGAAATATACATGTGATCATTGCTTTGGAAGTGGTGCCCTTATTGATTTGGAGTTGTCTGTGGCTACACAAATGGCAACTGGTGTGTATCAATACGCCAAACTACCATGATTCCTGTCACTGATTCTTTACACAAGATTTATCTTATTTTGTCCAAATTCATCACGCTTGAATCTTTCAAAACTCATATTGGCTTTGCATACCCAAGCCGGACCTCGCGGAGTAGGTAAGGTGGACTTCTACAAAAATATGTTTCTCCTCTTGATCATATTATGTTAGAATAATCAAGATTATATTGTAGTGTTTTAGTCGCCAAATGTTATAACATAACGGACAAATAGGGCTGAGTAACCGTTTCTGCTGTAACACTGCCATGAACACCATTCCTAAATCCTCTATGTCCAATCCCCGTATTAGTAAACCATGGTTCAATAATGATTGCAGAGAAGCCATAAAACAAAGGTGAAAGGGAGAAAACTATTTAATGCCTACCCATGAACGACACATCGAAACAATCTTAAATATTTAAAGGTAAAGGTGGCAGAATTATGTAAGGAACAAAACCATGGTAAGAGAATTCGACACAGTGTGCGTCATCTGAAGATTCATGATGGTAATCTAACAAGTTACCAAGACATCGCGAATATACTAGGGAAAACAACAGCACAAGTTGGTCTAGTGCTCATTACGCTTTAAGGGGCGGTGGGGTAGCCTAATGGTTAAAGCGTTGGCTCGTCACGCCGAAGACCCGGGTTCGAATCCCAACATGGGCACAATGTGTGAAGCCCATTTCTGGTGTCCCCCGCCGTGATGTTGCTGGAATATTGCTAAAAGCGGCGTAAAACCAAACTCAGTCAGTCAGTCAGTCATTACGCTTCAAAATTCCAAAAGCAGGAAAAGAATCATTTGAAGTTTTCTTCAGGTAATTACAAGGATTATAATTTCTTTCTTTCTTTTTTTAATTGGTTCCCAAGATTACAATATTGCAGATATACCAAGCCGTGATACGTATGGCTTAAAGTAATATGGCTACATGATGTACAGGTGAGATATTTTTGTATTAATATATTTATAAACATGCATAATTCATTAAATAGATAATGTACAGATGTACATGTGAGATATTTTTGTATTAATATATTCATAAACATGCAAAATTCATTAAATATATAATGTACAGATAATGTCGGGTACAAGTCAATACAGTTTGAGTCATCTAAGTACTGGGGAGAGAAGGCTCCATTTATGATGGAAATTATTTATTCTATTATTTTTGGCTGATATCTGTTTTCCACAAACACTATTTCTTTTAGAGTTTTTATATAGAAAGTTAGATTTGGAAGCATACTTTTAATACTGCATAAGTGAATGTGTCTCTTTGCAGCAATGATGATGTGATTTAGTAATCTATTTTCATGTTGAGTACCAAACCAAATCATGTTTTTTGATAATTTCAATGGATGTGGATAATAATTGTTAAGCCAAATTTGTAGGTTTATCCAAAATGTTTGAGTCTCCTGACATTCCCAGTACACATGACACACACTCTCATTTACATCTTTGCAAAAACAACACAAACTGTTGTCAATTTTTTTTTTCATTTTGACGAATTCCTTTTTGTGTAAATAATACCTTGTAGAAATCTATATTGAAAGTCTATAAGCTTTGTATCTTGCAACCCCTTTCTATATACTGTAAATATATTTTTCCAATCAAAGTCAGTTTCAGGAAATAAAAGCTGCCATTTATTACAAATGTTTGGATATTTATCATTACAAATAAGTTTATCGTAAAAAGTTCTGCAGCCTTTGGATGCTTTTACTAAATGTATCTGGCATTGGTTAACATTCAAATTACTGACTGGAATAGAGAGACAATGCTTTAAAGTATATTTCCAAGATTCAGGTAATATGTTGAGTAAATATCTGAAATCTAAAAAAGTGCCTTTGATATGATAATTTTCTTTTAAAGATTCTATTGATAGTAATCCATTCTCATCACATATATCCCTAATATTCATAATCCCTTTCTCTGCCCAATTCTTTATAAAATATGTAGAGTTTTTGAAGTTGTGATTGACCCATAGTGGTTGGGATAGAATTTCATTAATGTTATTTGGGTCAACATAATGTTGTTTGTGAAATAGTTTCCATGCTTTTAGCACATCATGCCAAAAAGGGTTTTCAATCTCAAGAAAAGTTTCAGAATTAGCTCCAAAGTTAAATATGTCTTTGAAAGGTAAATTGCACGGATTTTTATTTTCACTTTTTAAAAATATAATCTTAAGGTTGATAATTTCAAAGCATCAATAAATCTACTTGTATCAATCATTCTCAATCCTCCATCTTCTAATCTACTTTTTATTACACTCCTCTTTATTTTATCATTTTTATCATTCCAAATGAATTTAAAAATAGTTTTTCAAGCGAAGTAATAAATTCTGCTGGAGGGTTGGGCAAGGAATTGAAAATATGAACTAGTTTGGAGATTGCTAGGGTTTTTATTACTGTTATTTTACCAATAAGTGTTAAATGTCTTTTTCTCCAAGATGCTAAGAGTCTATTAATTTCTTCCAGTCTCTTTCTGGTGTTGATTACCCATAGGTTTTCAAGATCTGGACTAAATTTAATACCTAATACATCGAATTCACCCGTTACCCATTCAATTTTCAGGTCATTACATATTTTATCAGTAGATTTAGATTTAGATCCAATCCACATTGCTTTTGATTTATCTAAATTTATTTTCAAACCTGACATTTTATAAAATGCATTAATTGTGTCGATAGCACGATATAAACACTCCTCCGTTCCATCAAGAAAGAGTTCGGTATCATCAGCGTATTGATCCAGTTTATATTCCTTATCATTGATGACAATACCTATAATGTTTTCATTGTTTCTTATCATACAACCAAGAATCTTAGCTACAAAAAGAAAAATGTAAGGGGAAAGTGGGTCTCCCTGTCTACATCCTTAAGGATTATAATTAATTCTTTTCTCTTGATTGACTTCAAGTAGTTCAAAATCAGGAAACTACGAGAATCCATCCATATCAAGATACTCTCACTGGCCATAAACAGAGACCAGTGTCACATACCCACTGTCTACCACCAACTCATCACCAAGCAATCTTAATCCGATTATTCTCGTATCTATCACATCACTGCCCCTCCATCCCCTAGTTTATTCTGCCTGTGCAACACTTATCTTTATTGTGTAAACATCTTCCAACCATGTCAATTATGAAAACTAACAATCAACTTACTGTAAAAACTTGAATCGTGTATAAATAAGCTTTCCCTCAAGTATTGTACACCATGTGCTTGGTAAAGGTGAGGGCAGCTACACCAAAACGTCGCGTACATTAATAATAAAGAAGCTGTATATCCATTGCACTCTCCTCGTTCTAAATATGTATTCTCTGTTCTACTATGAAAAAAAACAAGAGATAAGGAAATGAGGCGTGCTTAGAGTTTTCTTGAAATTGTCAATTTCAGCCAACACAGCCAAGTGAGACAAATACATATAGTTCCGCCAAGAGTATTTTAAACCTATTTAGTCGTGCTTCGGATAATTCTTCCAGATATTCAGATAACTATGCCGCCATATGCCACAGATTCACGTTCAATGTATAGCAACTCTGCACAGCATAACAGAACAAGCAGACCGATACAAAGTAAGTAAGTTAAATGTGCATGCGTGGAGGATTCTTTTTCTTTTTCAAGAAGTATTTCAGGGCGTGTTGAAGGAGGGACATGTTTTTTGCGGGAGAGGTGAAACCCCCGAGCACAGATATGGTGTTAAGAAAACAAGAATCAGGACAGATATATGATGTCAATTCCGAAACATGAACCATGAGTGCCTCGTTCAACGAAAAGCAATCAAACATAAATATAGTAAGTAATTGGCAAGCTGTATTCCATTGAGATAAAACAGCTATAGTTTTTTAAGTTACCCTTTGACACATTACAGTTGTTGATTGTTTTATCCCGCTTTCAGTAATATTCAAGCTATATCTGTAGGTAATAAAGTATGGCTCTGGCAGTCTAGTGATTGACATCATCAGCTAGGCAACGATCAAGGCAACTGGGATACGATGACATTTATGAACCAAACCGGCTAGCCTGACTACTAAGCCCGTCGGTTTTTGCTCAGGACAAGCCTGGGCTGCTGAGGACTATAGTCCGTTTGGCTCAAAAGCGGACAGATGAATTGCAATCTAACTCGAAAACTAATAAACATAAAATACTCAATGAAACACTGATCATAATCAAAACGTCAGACCAGCTCTGTGAGGTTTTTGCAGAATTTATTTCCAAAAAATAAACAAGTTTTTTAACAAACTATCATTAAAATATTGACAGTTCACTATTTGTTACGAGGGAGGAGTGAAGAGAAAGTGACAGTCAGGTGTGCGAGAAAGGATGGATACGGCACAGCTAGGTAAATGAATCAATGACTTTGTCAGCACTTGTGCGTACACCTGGCTGTTCCTCTCTTTGCAGTCCTCCCTCGTAACAAATAGTGAACTGTGTCAAAACTTTAATGATAGGTTGTTAAACAACTTTTTTAATTTTAGGACATAAATCCTGCAAACAAATCACAGAGTTGGTCTGATGTATTGATTATGATCAGTGTTTCATTGAGTATTATATGTTTAGTAGATTTCGAGTTAGATTGCAATTCATCGGTCCGCTTTTGAGCCAAATG
This sequence comes from Haliotis rubra, assembly GCF_003918875.1. Classification (NCBI taxonomy): domain Eukaryota; kingdom Metazoa; phylum Mollusca; class Gastropoda; order Lepetellida; family Haliotidae; genus Haliotis; species Haliotis rubra. The sequence goes on along the minus strand of NW_025767133.1, from coordinate 407,826 downwards.
GACTATAGTTCTAACCTGGATCCTCAAGAGTTGACGTATCAATCCATTGTAAACTGCAATAAGCGTAAATTGGTGATTGACGATCATTAGACCTAAAGGTACACGTATGTCTAGTATATACCCCAGATGAAACTGGGTGTGATATGGCTCAAACACTCCACGTGACAACCACCTGAAAAAAACCTGACCACGCCCACCTCTGACATAGTATGGATAGTTCAGGTCATCTATATTCATTGGGGTCACGACGCAGGTCTCCTCATCCTTTCTGTGCTAATCATATGAAATTCACAACCAATCACTGACCTGCACTCTATAATTATACTCTGATTAATTTTTCTCAGAATGTGCCTAACATCCAGAACACTCTGTTTTCAAACAAGAACAAGCAAACATGTTTTTAATGGTTCTGTGCAAGTTGTTCCTTTGGAGCATGTGTTGGTACATCAACGTTGTTGATGCTCAGCCTGGAGATCAACCATTGAAACATGAAGAATATCAACTGGGAATCAAGCTGTGCGAAGAACGCTGTTTAGACATTGGCGAATGCCGGGAATTGATTTACGACAGTTCTGCTGTGAGGTGTAGATTGGCTTTTGATGGGGACAACTTTCAATATAATTCGGTAAGAAATAGTTTCAAATATTGTTGGCAGGAGATCTAAGGTAGAAGACCAAGGACAACTACTCAATACTTCAATCTGGTATAAGTTGAGACACAAACGAGGCTTACCTATTGAGGAAGATGAGATGTCAAATATTAGATACTTGTTCCTGAAGTTTTTGGGCATGTAATGTCCAAACTCCTGATAACCGTTCCCATGTAGGAGATGTCTTGCATGGTCAAAATTCCTCATTGATGACACGTGTTCCTTGGGGAGGAAGACCGGGATACACTAAGATCTATACACTTGATACCTATTAAATATTGAATATTTAGGTTAGGGGCACAGTGATTGAAGGTGTTGTCCTCGATTGCTATCCTTAGACGTGCAAGAATGAACTGTGATTATCGGTTCAAACTATAATCAAGGATAACTGGATAAAATAATTAAAAATAATTAATAACTCAACTCGGCAACTTGTATCATGTTTTGCCTGATATTGAATTATTTGACATGTCTAAGAAGCACTATGTTAGATCATCAGGTTCTGTTTGCAATGGAGGAGAACACCTTGCATTAACAAAGTGTGGGACTTCCTTCTTTTTCTAACTGGTCTCTTGAACAAGTCGATTACAAAGTAAAGTGATCAGGATTAGGCAGTTCAGACGATGAGAGTACGATTAGTCCTTTTTAGGTAAAGTAAATAGAAGAAGATACGGCCTCTATAACTGCCACCACGAACATGATATTGACTTATTACATAAGGCAACATTCATTGCTGTCATTCATATAAAACATATATATATGTGCTACTTCTATCATATGTACGATATGCTCAGCAAATATAATTAATGATAAACCAAAGCTGGCTATGACTTGATAACGCAGCACTAGGTTATAGTGAAGCAACAGCATCATAATATGAAGTAGCCTCATGATTTCATGAAGTAGCATTTAGATGACGAAATCATCGTAACGATGCGATAATGGAGCGCTGATTTCTGTCACCACAGAGGTGTTGCCGCAGCATGACCATTCTCTATATAAGGAATAATTGTAAATTCCAAATGTGAATGAGAGTTAAACGTTAACGTCGCATCTGCATATTTCAGCCATATAACTCCGAGACCAAGTCTACACATGTACACAAGTTCATAATGAATTGAAATAACACACACTATGATCTTGCTAGTGGTCGATACGGTAACAGAACAATATCAATGACCTTTGCCTTAACTGATCTACCACGGGGGAAAGGATTTTGGAAATTTGAGAATTCACTATTGATAGACCAAAAGAAAGAATTCCCTATTGATGATCAGTGATTATTTGAAATGATTTTGCTTATGGTCAAAGGAGAAACCATAACATATTCTTCATACAAAAAAAGGGAAAAACAGAAAAAGAAAAACTTTCTCAATGATGCCCTACATAAGAAAGAAATAATCTAGACCTATCAGCCGATCTAACCGTAAAAGAAGACGTTATTGCCGAGACCGAACTTTTAAAACAGGAACTCGAGGAAATTATGGAGATAATAACAGATCAAAAGCAGCAGTGTTGTTGCTTCTTTAAAAAAAGCCCGGGTCCAGACGGATTCACTATCGAATTTCGTAAGTTCTTCTGGTGTGATCTGGGTAAATATCTTGTTCGCTCACTAAATTATGGCTATGAAAAAGGTGAACTATCTTCGCTCCAAAAACTAGGATTAATTACTTGTGTACCCAAAGAAATAAACAAAAACCTTTCTTGTGAAATTGGCGACCATTGGTTGTAGAACAGCCAGGAATTCAACAACAGTTGAGTGAAATTCCAGTTCCACACGTGCAACTCGAAAGTGCCCCCACCCCCTCGTAAAAAATAGCTTATTGTCACAACAAAATAATGATCGTTTGTTGAACAACTTTTTAAATCGGGGTTCAAAATTATGAGACAAATCATCACAGTTGATCTGTTGATTTCATGTGACTGTGCAAAATTTGGTTTTGTTGCATTTATTAGATTTTGTGATAGTGAGCAATTCATCGGTGTCAAGTGAAATCAAACGGACTGTAATTAATGGAAACACAATATGTTATTCACATTGGAACAAAAAGGATTCGTCATGTGAATGGTCTGCTTGATGCCTCAGGACAATTCCCAAGAATTGGACAAATTGTTGAGTAAGTGTAATCTAAATACACACTTTTAGGATATAGTGGGATTATAAACTCAATAAAAATGTTTCTGCTTCAAATGATATCATCTTAGAAAATATGAAAAGGCAAGGAATTAATTTACAACCTTATAATCTACACTCCTTTCTAAAGTAAAGCAAATCAGTGCTACTAGCGATCGTTGAATAGTATGTGTCTGACTGACTGACTGAGTTTGGTTTTACGCCGCTTTTAGCAATATTCTAGCAATATCACGGTCGGGGACACCAGAAATGGGCTTTACACATTGTACCCATGTGGGGATTCGAACCCGGGTCTTCGGCGTGACGAGCCAACGCTTTAACCACTAGGCTACCCCACCGCCCCAAATAGCATGTGTACTGTTGGTAACCAACACTAGAAAATGGGACCAAATACTAGAAAATGAAAAACATTTAGAATTTGGGCAAGCTTATAACCATTTACCATTTCGTTGTTGAAAAGACACATATCCCCAATGGCTTCAATAGAGACTCCTACATGACATTTTACGCTAAAAAGTAGACTTTTTTACCATGATACTTTTTGCTACTGTTCGACCTTTAGAGTGAGTGAATGAGTTTAGTTTTATGCCGCACTCAGCAATTTTCCAGGTATATGGCGGTTTCGACCTTTAGAGAAACTGCTTCACACTTCTTCAAAGATTGTATCAAGTTAACGCCCATTTGCAACAGCTGCAAAGGTGCCCACTGATAACATATATACAAGACTCATCCTCTCTAAACAATATTTTCTTCGCAGATCTTGTCACAAAAATAATTATCTAATTATCGTAATGATAATCTACCAAGCCCATAGCAACTTTTCAGTTTTGCCAACACTTACTACTTAAACACTGGTTGATCATATACTACCCATCAAAAGTTTAGACTCACTAGTGTAAATGTAGCCATTTACTTCAGTCAACTGTTCTAAACTTGATTTAAATAGTCCATACTGTTTGAAGGTGCTTTTCACACAAGATCTGATGTATTGTAAAACAAATTCTTTGAAACGAATTCGTAACGTTGAAAAGATTAAACTCAAGAGTTCAATAAATGATGAAACTCAGTGAAAATTGGCGAATTCTTAACAAAACTTTACACCAAAACGCGGCTGTTCACATGCACGATATTTGCACATGCTTTTCAGCAATGTGATGAATTATACTCGTGCAATTCATCTGCATACATTTTGCAGTTGGTTCCCCCAAGTTAGTGGAGATATTCACTTTCGATGTAACCAGATATATATATATATATATATATATATATATATATATATATATATATATATATATATATATATATATATATATATATATATATATATATATATATATATTCATAACATATAGTGAGTGCTTTAAGTGAGTCTAAACTTGTGATGGGTAGCATAGTAACACTGCTTGTGACAAGAATCGTGTCACACGAGGATGCAGTTAATTTACGGTACATCAACCTCGACTCAACTCCTGATTTTTAAAAATGTTTTTGCTGTTTAATAGTTGTTTTGCAATTCAACAAAGTCAGAAATTCAACATGTGAACATGACCTTTAGTGAGTGTTTTCTCTGTGTCCATGTACAAGCAGTTCTCGGACACCTTGCTGTATAGATTTATACTTACTACAGTCTGAAAAATGTCGTATTGGCCCTATCCTACTTCACATAAGTTATAGTCCGTTTGGCTCAAAAGCGGACCGATGAATTGCAACTCGAAAACTAATAAACATAACATACTAAATGAAACGCTGATCATAATCAAAACATCATACCCACTCTGTGAGGTTTTTGCAGAATTTTTGTTTTAAAAATAATAAAATTGTTTAACAAACTATCATTAAAATATTGACACAGTTCACTGTTTGTTTGAGGAGGAGTGCAGAGGGACAGCCAGGTGTTCGAGGAGCACGTTCACAGACAAAGTTATTTATTCATTAACCTGTGCTGTGCCGTCTCCTTCCTTTCTCGAACACCTGGCTGTACCCTTTCTCTGCACTCCTCCCTCGTAACAAATAGGGAACTGTGTCAATATTTTAATGATTGATCGTTAAACAACATTTTTATTTTTAGGACAAAAATTCTGCAAAAACCTCAAAGAGTTGGTATGATGTTTTGATTATGATCAGCGTTTCATTGAGTATGTTATGTTTATTAGTTGTCGAGTTAGATTGCAATTCATCGGTCCGCTTTTGAGCCAAACGGACTATATATTACGTGTTGTGTTTGTTTTACACCACACTCATCGCGGTAGTCTATAAATAATCGAGAATGGGCAATTTCGCGGTTGGGCTACAATGATCGGCCGCCAAGTCACCGAGCCTGACCATCCAATGGAATGTCATGATTAATACACTGAGGTCCTGTCAAGTGTACTAACCAGTTGTGGCTTACCTCACTCACTCTTCATTCACTCACTCACTACACAGGGGCTTGTAATTTTAGGAATAGCAGATGTAAGATAAATGTATATTGTCACTTGACAACGGTACAAGAATCCGTATGAAAAAGTCGCACTCACGAAATAAGGAAGTTGTAAAGTTTGTTCAATACCGATAAACATGCCTTCTGCAGACATGGTACCACATAAGATGAATATTTTTGCCACTCAGTTTCAGGAAACTGAAGCTTCATGTTTTAAAACTGAATACTTTTCAAATTAAATATTCATGAAAGTATTCGTGGAATGCTTCATTGAACACCGGGAAAGTGGAAACCCCAAGATAATTTTGAAATAAAACGGATGAAGGCAGCCATAAACGGAGACAGTGACCATGCCATCTTCCTTCTCAGCGCCCTGGTTCTTCGGCAACATATGCTTGTCGTTGTTGGGATCTAACGGGATCATATGTTCAGGCTTGCTGACTTGTCATCGGTTTCAAATTGCTCAAATAGTTGCTTGTGATGTCAGTCACGTGATTGTCTGGTGTGAATTGCACGTTTATGTTTTGAATTGCACGTTTATATATATGGAATATCATAACAGCTACAAATGGAATACCAAAACCAGTGTTGTTGCCAGCTCTTTGTTACCACAACCATCCCAATCCATATACTTCCATTGTACGCAACTCCCATTTAGGACGTGGGGTATCCTAGTGGTTAAAGCGTTCGCTCGTCACGCCGAAGACCCGGTTTCGATTCCCCACATGGGTACAATGTGTGATGCCCATTTCCGGTATATGCCCCGTGGTATAGTGGTTAGAGCGTCCGCCCGGAGTGCGGAAGGTCGCGGGTTCGATCCCCGACTGCGTCATACCAAAAGACGTTAAAATATGGTACTTGTTGGTCCCTGCCTGGCGCTCGGCATTAATGGGTACAACAAGGACTGGTCGGCTCGGTATAATGTGTCTGAGTGGGGTATTCATGCTTCACTGCGGCATGGTATCACAGTGGGCTAGCACTATAAAACCAGCTTCAGTCTGGGCTAGTACAAGCAGCCGCACATACACATACACACGCATGCACGTTGTCATATGAGCGAAATATTCTCAAGCACGACGTTAAACCCAATTCCACCACCACCACCATTTCCGGTATCCCTGCCGTGATATTCCCAGAGTATTGGTGAAAGTGGCGTAAAACTAAACTCACTCACTCCCATTAATTCCAGTGTTGTTGCCATGTGTTTGTTGTAATGTGTTGCCTTGTATGCTTGTCATACAATCTGAACATTTGGATAAGACTTGGTTGATTTCATGGTATCGTAGCCCCTCGGTGTGGGATGTTGCTCAGTGGTTTAACACTGATTCGTCTGTTCCAAACGCGATTGTTTCACGTTGGAATATTACCCAGTGTGACATTTACAAACTAAACAAATCATGGATTTGATCTGACGTTACAATCTAACGATGTGCCTGTTCCTCTCTGGGACGACCCTGAATAGGATCTAACAACTCATATGAGCAAGTGTCATATTTTGGGTACATACAACTGCAGGTACTTAAACACTAGGTTCCCTCTTGTATTGGCCGACTGGCCTGTGGTCTTTCAGACCTATTCGCAAATAAGGGTAGAAGATTGTCAATAGAGAAATGTTTAAGATTATGTCCTTTCTGTCATTCCGCCATTGAAAATGAAATCCATTTTACATTTTTCTGTCCATTTTATGTTGATCTAAGAACCAAATATATACCAGTGCAATATCAGTCAAAATATCCCGAAACTGCCTTTGTGTCAATGTTGTCCTCAAATAATGAAAACCTTATTCTCCAACTAGCTATTTATATGTAAAACATGCTTTATCTTTAAGAAATGAACTGTTAAGCATTGATTAACTCTATTCCTTTCGTCCTTGTGTCATTGTGTGTATTTATATATGTATATCATGTATTCTCCTTGTATATGGGCCGGAGGCCTTAAATACAATAAAAAAATGACTTTGACTTGGCTGGCCTGTGTACAGTACCGTACCTTGTAGTATTCCTCCTCTTAATGGGATGCAATGACGAAAGATTGTTTGTGTTCATTTTGTAATCTATATTTTCTGTTTTACTCTTTTCATTCTGGAGACTGCGAGGAAATGCGGAACTTCGTGGAGTAAAAGAGGAAAGAGTTGTTTGACAACCCGGAAGTCTCGTTACACATGCGTGTCATACGTGGGACAGGAAGAAGGTCAGTTTGAATTGCTTAACTGTATTTACACCATGGCTTAGTGATGCGGTACGCTAAATGTGAAGCTCGTAGGCAACATGTAGTGAGTGTAGCGGGTATTTAACGGACAGAGATGAGAAATAAATCTTGAAAGTAACAGGCAGTAAAGACTCACTGTAATCCACTCGGTAATTTTATAGTATGTTGTGCATGCTATGATGAAAAAAACATTGCACGGAAGGATACTGGATATTTTCATATCAGTTAAAACCATGATTTCATTTCAGGTATGGCAAATTAGATAGATGTCAATTGAATCGAAGAAACATTATTGTCATTTTTATCAACGGAAAACAACCATGTTGCCATGTGTACAAGTTCACAACGTAAAAGGACACAGCGGTAGTAATTGACCTAAATTCATTAACATGGTTAGTTTGTTCAGACTTTACTTGGAGCAGTATCATTGTTTATGAACGATTTACTATGTTTCAAAATATATGCCGTTCAGATATATATACAAAATGATGATGTATTGGACTTTTTGTTAAAACAAAATGATAATTCCGCAGAACATGTTCCTGACAAATAAATAAAACTGGACCTCAAAGACCTGGGATCAATAAGAACACACCACTCCAACTTTTATTCATGTGCCACGACCAGAGATTATCAACAGAGGATCCCACACTATATGTTCCTTCTCAGTTTGAAACAGCTTATAGCAATTGACATGGAAAGTCTTAATGAGAGCTATACATGGCCGATTGTGCACAGCAGCACGTTCAAGCTTACAGGCCTAACGAGTGGTATAATTAAAGCATCATTAAGAGACGGGGAAATGATTTTTATAATGGTGTCATCCAGTAACAATGATCACACGTGGCTGGTATCGATCCCAAAAAGAAAAATCTTCAAAATGAAAACCATCGACCTTAAAAAAGGAAAAGATGTAAAGTGAGTATATTTTTTCTCCGCACATTTGAATAATTATATTTAGTTTACAGAATATGAACACATTTTGCATGTCAGTTAAAGTGTTAACGCCTCTAAGAATAATATTTCAGTAAGATCACGACTGTTGGAGGAAATTCGTAGAAGTTAACTCTTAGTGGGTAATGGAGTTGTCAACGATCTTTCTGGCACCGCAATGGAATGCGCAGCTCCTAAGACGTAATTGCCACAGCTCCTAAGACGTAACTGGAGCACGCTTCCCTCCTTGGTTGGGGTGCCAACAATAAAGATGAATTTCATAATTTGTCTCGAAATGAAATATATAGTTCAGTGTGTACTACTTGTTCATCTATTTTCGTCAATGTTTACATGAACAGGAATGGCATGTGATGTAGATTCTAACACTGTGGTCAGTGGTAAAGTAACTGTATTCACATCATCTCTTGCAGATCTATGACGAAGAGTAACCATTACCATCTTTACATGTACGTATACAACGTGTACCTCATTTCCATAACCCGGGTCGCCATCACGAATTGAACATAGCTAAAATAGAAAGAAATGGCAACGACTACGAGCTAAAGCAGTTTTATTCAATCAACACTCTGGTTTTTAGGGTCACTGATAACCCATTCAGCTTCTTCGTTTATGACTCATATGTGTTTGTCCTTGTCAAGAATGTCCTGCTTCGATGGAGAAAGAAACTTACTTATCCTAGAACGCCTGGGGTGGACCTTGACACGATGATGATGTATCGCTGGGACAGTCCACGAGACACCGTTTGCTCTGCAGTACATCAGAGCCAGATTCTTTACACAGTAGACAGGGACAATCACCTACGGAAAATGGAGATGTATCCACTGCTGAGACTGTTTAATATTCTTGACAACTAAAAAGCTATTATCTTAAATTTGAATCAGAGTCCTTGGAGGTGATAAAAAGTGAATAGGAAATATACTAAGCAAATAAAGAAACTTCATGTGTGTTACTTAAAATGTGTCTTGTTGGCATTAAAGAGCGCTGGATGCAAACTCAATAGTTGGATTCACGATGGGTTCACTTTTATTTCAAACGGTAGCCATCTGTATTGCACAGAACAGAATTCTATTTCAGTAACAGGCCTCCGACCCAAAATACATTATACATAAATTGATAGATAATTAGAGCACATGCAATGTATTTCATTTAGATTTGTGTTTCTTGTGAACATAGTATAAAAACAGACATACATCCTTGATGATATTAACATTTGTACTCTGTAAGATAGATATAAAATTAGTAATTGATGGACATTTACTCATTTCTAGTATCAGAATATACATCACAGATATAAAACATATGCCATTCATCCTCAACAACCAAAATACAATTTGATTTACAAAACAGGCATTTTCATAATATGCAACATTAATGTATCTACCAGTTTTAACTGCTAGTATAAAATTGTAACACCGAAATCGGGCATATATAATTTTAATATTGAGGGATATCATTATTTACCAAGTAGCTCTCTACGTTTAATACAGATTTGAATTGCTTCTAGTAAAAACATTTATGGCTGCTATCCAAAGAGGATTACCAAGATTGGAATATATTGTCATGTAATCTCTGTTTGATGATTTTCTAAACAGTTTGTGATCCCCAATTTCCTGGTGTATCCAAACAAATCCAAAGCCAAAGTGAAAAGAATAATTATTCTTAATCTTACTTTCCATGAATTACGACCTACACTGTCTAAAAATAATAACATAAACTAGCATTGTTTAGGTAAACTATAGTCAGGCATGTTTAGAAGTCCACACCAGTATTTCAAAGCACTGGTTGTATAAATAAACTGTAAAGGCACTCTTCCACATTCACCGAAGGCCATATTGTTACAGGTGGATTTAAAACATATTTACAAAATTTAATATGGACAGAACATAGAATAGGTATAGGAATTATTTGAATTTTAGGAAAATATTTGACATATACCAATCCATGCTGAACCCCAACATGTAGGGGAATGGTTGTCGACGATAAAACGTTTGCAAAAAGAAACGTTGAACAAAAACGTAACGTTACACTCTCGTCTGTAGTGAATCGTTAAAACGCACCCAACATGAAATGCATGTGCATTATGAAATGTTTATCACCTTGAGCTGAAGCCTATGACTGTAGGCTTTAAAAAGTCACGTCAATGGTACTCCACATGCATTGCTTTAAGCAACTATAGACGACAAGAGAATGAAAAGACTGACAGAAGCTCAATGACACAACGCCATTGGCCGTTTACAAGGGCGGGCATCGCAGCATGAGGTGCAAGGCACTTCAGCGTATCCAGACAGACCATCTCAAACCTATGGACCCGATACAACAATACTGGGAGTGTTAATGACAGACCCAGGTCAGGTCGACCTAGAGTTGCCACCACCGCCCAGGATCGTTACATCCGGTTGAGATATCTTCGTTCAAACACGACGGCCGTATCATCCACAACAATCCAAATCCCTGGACTGTGCCGAATCTCCGACCAGACCGTGCGCAATTGGCTATGGGAAGCCACACTTTTTGCCAGAAGACCAGTTCAACGTCACGTCGCTCTCTTTGGAGCATGCTCGACCTCATGCACAAGTTTGACAGGACTTCCTCCAGCAAAACAATATTCAGGTGTTACCTTGGCCTTTCCGAGCACCTGATTTGTCCCCCATTGAACATCTATGGGATACTCTTGATCGACGCTTGCGCCAGCGTAATCCGTCACCTCAGACACTACAAGAACTGCACACAGCACTTCAGCAAGAGTATCAAAACATTCCTCAAGACAGCATTCGGCATCTCCTTTCTTCCATGGGTCACCGCTGCCAAGCTGTTATCGATGCTTATAGTGGTCACACCAGATACTGACATTTTACTCTGACCAAGTGGCTTTGATAGGCCTCTGTGGTTTTATCAAACATTTTCTGGATAATCATGTTTTGGAAATTTGTAAAGTAATGATTTTACTGTTATTGAGCAATGATGTCATATTTAAATCAGTTTTATGCACTAAGTAAGTAAAATCCAAAACAACATGTATAGTTGGGTTTTTTTAAGAGTATATTTCTGTACAACTGATGCTGCCAAGTTTCCTTTGTAAATTTGGTAACAGAAAATATTGCCTTATTAGCTTGTGATGCATGTAGCCTTATTCCAGGCTAATTTGTATGGCGTAGCATGAGAAGTGTTCATCTCCCAAGGACTGTTTACGTTTTGTTCTAATCACCAGCAAATTGCGTGTTGGTGGAAGGCATTTTGAGAATGTGGTCACATGACCCCGCGACAATTCAAATAACATCATAGTTGTAAGTACTGCCAGATTACTACTTTCTCTGTAAAGTGCAGATTCAATAAATTTCATGTTGAGTCATCCGGGGTAGGAAAACTACTGATAAAGTGTAATCCCAAAGATAACATATTACATTGGACCACTTTCTGTTGTTTATTCAAAGTGGACTGGATAGCTGACTATATGCTGTGTATACACAACAGTTACGTGTCATAGGTACCTCTTTCAGAATTATTTCACGGTTTACATTTTAGCAGGGCGCTGGGGTAGCCTAAGGGTTAAAGCGTTAGGTCGTTACGCTGAAGACCCGGGTTGGATTCCCCACATGGGTTCAATGTGTGACGCCCATTTCTGGTGTTCCCAGCCCGTGATATTGCTAGAATATTTCTGAAAGCAGCGTAAAACTACATTCACTCACTGAAAAATCTGTCATTACTCATCCTAATGACTAGAATGTGGTGCTTGTCAGCGTAAACACATGACATTTGATCCTTTTATTGTAAATTTTGATCTTTATTGCGAAATTACTGAAACAGAAACTGTTGACCGCCATTATTCAGCCCCATGTGTCCGTTATGTGATGGCATTTGGTGCGTGTGTATTTTGTTGTGATGTTGAACCTGTCGCGTTCTTTCTGAAATTAAGTGACGTTAAGTATTTACTCATTCATACTAGTGAGTAGGAATCTAGAAGCCAGTGAGTAGGAATCTAGAAAAATCAATTATTTTCACTGACATAGTCACAGGTTACAGATCAGACCATTCAATGATTACCATGGAAATGGAAGTTTCAAAACTGGAAAATTGGGTGTCACAATAGTTTTCTGTAAAACGTTTCACTTTTAGATTCTTCCGTCACTATTCAGCTACAGCTTCAGAAAACATACGACCAAACCAACATGCAAATTGACGAATAAACATTGAAGTGGATCATTACTCATATCGATCTTTACAAGTCCACAATTGATTATTTACAAGCCACTGTCGAAAACATCTTTAAGTGGCATATTGAAGCGGTTATGATAAAGGGGAACACTTTTATCCATAGACAACTTCTTTATTGCATTGGATGTGAACGTTTCGGTGTAGACGCTAACACCGTTAATAAGCAGGTGAGGTGAGGTGAGGTGAGGTGAAATTGGGTTTTACGTCGTGCTTGAGAATATTTCGCTCATATGACGACGTGCATGCGTGTGTATGTGTATGTGCGGCTGCTTGTACTAGCCCAGACTTAAGCTGGTTTTATAGTGCTAGCCCTCTGAGATACCATGCCGCAGTGAAGCATGAATACCCCACTCAGACACATTATACTCACTCCGAGCCGACCAGTCTTTGATGTACCCATTAATGCCGAGCGCCAGGCAGGGACCAACAAGTACCATATTTTAACGTCTTTTGGTATGACACGGTCGGGGATCGAACCCGCGACCTTCCGCTCTCCAGGCGGACGCTCTAACCACTACACCACGGAGGCGGTTAACAAGCAAGTCATCGATAAGGGTGTTAGCATCTGCACCGAAACGTCACATCTATTGCAAGAAAGACATTGTCTATCAGTGAACATGTACCTCTTCACTGTCAAAATGCTGGAATAGTGCTAAGTGCATCGTTGAACAACTTCAAAGAAAGATTAAGACAAGAAGTTTGATTATGGCATTTCTTTCCATTTTCAAAATGAATTAGAATATTTGTACATTTTATCAACATTCACATTAACAAGCATATATGTACACTGGGAGCTGGTCACTCATTAATGAAGAGGGCACGAGAATAAGGTCCCTACTTCATGGACAGTGAGTGAGTATGGTTTTTACACCGCTTCTAGCTATATTCCAACAAGATTGCGGCAGGGGACACCAGAAGTGGACTTCACACATTACACCCATGTGGGGAATCAAACCTGGGTTTTCGGCTTGAGCGAACACTTTGACCACTAGGCTACCCCACCGCCCTTGCTCTCAAGGCTTCCCCTCGATGCCTAAATGTGAGTGACCAGTTCTTTAGGTATTGATTATTTCAAATGTCTCTTTGAACAAGAGTGAAAAGGATAAGTTCAAAAAACGAACATTATGCTTTGCTAACACAAATAAGCACTGTGGAAGAACTCTGAGACAAGAGCTGGAATATGTACAGGAGATATTTCAGATACAGAATAAATAACGTTAACATGCCATGGACATACTTATAGAACATTTTCTGAATATGGAAGCAACAGTCATGGTGTGAAAGATCTTCAGAACTTAATGTTTTCATTGCATCAACCACGTACCATAAGGAGTATGATTGGCTCACTGACTGAACTTACAATCAGATCTCTTTCCCCGATATGATACCTCTGTGAGAAGATCTGAGTGAGGACACATGAAGTGAACCCTGAGAAAATATTCACGCCCAAACCTGATAATTTATGCATGAGATCTTGAGCCAATCGGGTATGAGCTTGCTAAAGTGTTTTGACATCATTTCCTTAGAACCTGCTTTGACAACCTTGTTGTTTCTAATCTGCTCCTTATTGGCTGTAGACATTAAAATAGGATATTTGATATATCTACAATCTACGGGCATGGCCTTTCTCACTTACATTTGAAACTGACCGATTCACTTCACTTTCCGATATGCTGGTCCGATTAACTTCCTTAAAACACAACAGTCTAAATATTTTGCTGATTTGTACAAAAAAGTCTGATGCTAATGGCTCGCTGTATAGAAAGTGATTTGAAGGGACATGCGAAAGCTCATTTGATTTCCACAAAGGAGGCAGAAAAGTTGTGCAAAAGAACTGATTTTAATTAGACTCATTCCTTGCCAGGAATAGATGTTTCTGCTTAAAAGGTCAGGTGGCAACTTGTCGGGTAATCAACACATATTGCCTCCTCAATAGGACAATCTATCAAGGCCAAAAGTTATTGGTCAGCGATGGACAAGTAACTGTATCAGTAAATATATACTGAAAGGCAAGAGAAATGTCGCAATACTGGAAATGACATTTAAGTATCAATGGAGTATTTGAACATTTAAGTTGAATGGCAATCGTTCGCTTGGCTTTTTTCTGAACACAGCAGCTATGGCTAGGTTAACAAGAGATCAACGACATCAAGCCATTGGACGCCTAGACGCTGGTCAACGTGCTCGAGTCATTGCTAATGACTTAAATTGCAGCGTACGAACGATGGAACGTCTTAGACAGCGAAACAACGCCACCAACAGCACAGATGACCGTCCACGTAGTGGTCAACCCCGTGTAACAACACGTCGCCAGGACCGTCATATCGTAAATCAACACCTCTCGTTAACCTAGCCATAGCTGCTGTGTTCAGAAAACAAGTGAGAGATTGCCATTCAAGCCGGCAATTTGTGCCTGAATGCATGCATGATGCACGTGCATCTTGATTCCAATGTTGTGTTTGTGCGACCGCTTCCCTTTCCACAAACAAAAACATTTTTCTAACCTCAATCTCAAACAATACTTTATTGGGCAATACGGCCACGATTTATGTTTTCCTCAAACTCGACTTCCAGTGTATATTTAAAAGAAAATAGGTTCAAATACTCCATTGATACGTAAATGGCATTTTCAATATCACGTTTCTTTTGCCTTCAAGTATATAATCCTGGAAGACGAAACTCTTGACACAGTATTAGAGATGCTGCTTCCTTCTGGCAATGCGTCAAACAACGTACCATAAATAAAAACATGTAATGCTGAACCACAAAATATATTTCTTCTTTTTGTCTGTCTCCATAAAATGTGAAAATCCACAGGCATGAAAACAAACAGTGTCTCCTTATATCCCAGGTTATTGGGACACGTACACTGCAATACAGGTGAAAGCGAAACGTAAGGCAGGATATTGTCTTGAACATAATAAACTACAAAAATATATTGAGATTTTAAAACGAGCGAGAGCTGATTATGGAAAGTATTCCAACTAGATCTTTCCAAATGTTTTTATTTATTTTTTATTAAAAAATATTGAGTTGGAATATTTTCCACATTCAACATCCACAAGGTTTGTGATCTAATTACTACACACTGGACGGGAAAACAGTGTGATCCATCATGACAAATCAAGCAGACGATGACTGGTGTAAACAAAACAAAGGGAGATAACTCTGTCACAACTACTTTATAGATAAAACAAACAATTAAAAATATTCCATTGAAAAATAATACTAATCCCTAGGACACCTAAATTGATTTTTAATTATCCACAAATGTAGTGTTTTGTTTGGTTGACATTTTCGGTAAAAAACTGCTTGAATATAGTTGAATGAATGTTAATTGAAAATATAGAGGTGGCAAAAGAAAGTTCGGCACTATGACGTCACTATCGTTGAATAACCTAGTTTGATTACACAACACTCGTTGGATAACTTTCAGCTGGTTACACTACAACGGTTTCAAATAACCAAATTATCTCATAAAGATATTCAGAACACGTGTAATAAAAGTAAAAAGTGACAGCATTATGTGCAGAGGTATACAAGGAGAAATTAATATGTTTTAAAATGTATTTTTAATATAACTATAAATATACTATAATTAAAACTTCTTTGATATGTTTACTATGTTTTAATTGCTGAGTATATCTAACTTTTTAGGAAAAAGAAATATACTCTTGTGCCATTTTTTTGGTCAAAGTGTATTTAAAGCTGTTAAAGTGTGTTAAAGCTGCTGTTTCAGCCCAATTTAAGAAGAAAACCGAAATCCAGAACTGATGCCGGTCACACGTGTACCACTTTGGTGAAACAACCATGTACAGAGGTTATCAATATCGATCACAGACATCGATCATCGTTACATGACTATCGATCGATTAGGCCAGACCAATTTTATTTGAATGTAATTTTTCAAGAATAAGAAAAAAAAAGAAAATTAATTTTCCCCGCTCAAAAAATAAAATCCTAATATTTTTATTGGCCAAAAATGTAAACTTACAAGAAAAATGTTTCTTTAGATTGTTTTTTGCCCCATTTAAACTTCATAAATTGCCAAAAGTAAAATACTTTGAGTATTTACAAGGAATATTACTTTGACTGGTGATTTTATTTTATTTTTTTTCCCTCCTGCCTTTAGGTTTTCTGAGGACAAAAATCTGTAAAACAAGAAATAAAATTGGTCTGGCCTTATGGATAAATATCGGAGAAGTAACTGAGCAAAAACTACTAAAAAATATGAAAGACATCAACATATTACACATCAGTGGTGACATATAAAGGCTTGAATTACCTTAAAAAATGCTGTCCTGAATGTACTTTGGGAGCAGTCCATGTATAAAAACTTAACTTGGTGTATTTTTTGAGTGAATTTAAAAAAAATATTATATCACAATAGCTAATTTCTGATGTTATCAATTACATATTTTCATATCCATTATGATTAATAACGATTCCCATTGATGATATTTCCGATTAGCGATCTTTTTAACCAGCCCTAGGTTCTGTGGCTGACATACGTAGAAACAGGCAAATCTAGATTCGAACCGCCAATATGGTTCAGGTGTGCCGATGGAAAGCAAATCTGTAAAGTAAATTGTGGTGCCATGGGCTGCTGGCTTGTGTCCCTCACACGTTATGATGAAACATGGGGAAACATGGGGAAACATGGGGAAACAAGGGGAAACAAGGGCTGTGTCATGAAAGATGATTGGTTGGAATGTATGAGTTGAGTTGAGGCAGATCAGACGGCTGGTCATCCCTGCTCCATGTTTTGTGTCGTCAATGTTCAGTGTTCAACACTTGTCTGTCCATACTAGAACATCATCAGCTTAACACACACACACTTCACACACAACTACACTTATGCTGTAGCTGACCAGATTCACACCAAACTTTTGACTTTTGGCTATTTTTCATGTAAATAATTCATTTGTTTCATGGCTGCCAAGAAACTGTTCTGTTTGTGCATATTTCTGAATAAACCATACATTGAAAATATCTTCAATTTTCTACAATTTGCACTATCCCGCATAGTGACACCACATATATCCCACGATGCACTGCTAGCACCATCATTGATAGTGAAAGCACACATATCCCATGATGCTCTGCTTGCACCATCATTGATAGTGACACCACATATATCCCATGATGCACTGCTAGCACCATCATTGATAGAGACACCACATATATCCCACGATGCACTGCTAGCACTATCATTGATAGAGACACCACATATATCCCATGATGCACTGCTAGCAGCAACCAGGATTGTCACGCCCATACATCTATGATGCCCTATCCAGAATGGCGATGCTTGATGGAGGAACGAACCAGTTTGATCACCTTATAGGGATCAATATTTACGTTTGTACCCTGAAAAAAGGAAAAATATTTAAATAATGTATAAACCTCTCCCATACATTACAACCACCGGCATCACACCACTGCAAGCTCTGCCCCAATGAGTGGTGGTGGGGTAGCCTAGTGGTTAAAACGTTTTTTCACACCGAAGACCCAGGTTCAATTCCCCACATGGGTACAATGTGTGAACCCCATTCCTGGTGTCCCCCACCAACGTAAAACCAAACCCACTCACTCACTCTGCCCCAATGATGGCTCTAAGTAACATGAGAGAAACATAATGGCAATCCTGAAATGTTTGGCAGTTTCGGATAACGTGACCCATGTTCCTCAGGTTTTTTCATGACCCTCCCCGAAAAGACACAGAACTTTAAATTTTAATTCAAATCTCAATTTTGCATCTTCCTTCCTCTAGAGGACATCGGGGTATCTTGGTGGTTAAAACGTTCGTTTGTCAAACCAAAAACCCGGGTTATTCACCACATGGGTACAATGTGAGAAGATTATTTCGTGTGTCCCCCGCCGTGATATTGCTGGAATATCGCGGCATAAAACCATACTCCCTCACTCGCTCTTTCCTCTAGAGACAGTAATATTTTTGGTGACCCTTCCCTGATTCCCCCTGACCGATATATAAACAATCAGTCCCTGGGCTCCCCAACAGATCACTCACAGCGAACAGCTCGAGGGAGCTCATGTCTGTCCTGACATCTGCCACAGCGCCCCGAGTCACGACACGAGCATACGCTGGAATCGCACCTGCATCAGAACCCTGGAATTTGACAAAAATCATTTGGTAACATGACATAGAAAAACCTTTTCTTGCTTGTTTGTTTGTTGTTGAACACCATGCTCATAAATTCTCCAACTATATAATGGCGGTCTGTAAACAACTGAGTCTGGACCAGCCAATCTAGTGATTGATGTCATGAGCATTGATCTACATAATTAGGATATGATGACATGACATGAAAACCTTGACCAATTTTGTGTTAAAGACATTCCAACATACATTTTTGTCCCTTTTACTATATCTGGGCACTCAGTGGAAAGTAAACTTAGAACAAGCATTCTTCATGTTCACAGCCTCACCCAAACGGGGCGGTGGGTTAGCCTCGTGGTTAAAGCGTTCGCTTATCATGCTGAAGACCCGGGTTCGATTCTCCACATGGGCACAATGTGTGATACCCATTTCTGTTGTCCCCCGCCGTGATATTGCTGGAATATTGCTAAAAGCGGCGTAAGACTAAACTCACTCATCAGTAATATATAGTTCTATAACTGAGAAATCTGCCAGTCAAAATTGAAAATTGGAAATATATCCTGAGAATTACATGTGAACACCAAACAAACATAAAGAATAAAACCAATCTTCACTGCTGTCTCAATTCATCCTTTCAACAAACCAAACACACACATGGCTCAACTGATGCCTCTTCATGATCATTACCTCAGTTTGGGGTTATCTCCCTTTTGAGTGTTACTTACCAAAGGGGGGAGCCCAATACCCATACTGAAGCAGAGCTTGTCTATATCATCAATGAAGGCTGCAACGTAAAGAACACGTCACAGACACATAATCCTTGTAAGGTTTTCTTTGTTGTTTAATGCCACACGCAGCAATATTCCAGCTTTCCGGCAGGGTCTGTAAATACTCCATTCTTAACCAGGGCCTACAGTCCGTTTGAGTCAGAAACGGACCGATGAATTGCAAATTTTATCATTGTACAAAATTGCCACATAAATATAAATAATACACATGTTTATCATTTACTAATATCCAACAGCTTTCTTATATTTGAAAATTTTCCGGACTCCACCAGCCAGGTGTTAGAGAAACACGTGCACAAATGCCCACCAAGTTATTGATTCATTAGCCTGTGCTGTGCTGTCTCCATCCTTTCTCGCACACCTGGCTGTCCCTTTCTCTGCACTCCTCCCTCGTAACAAATAGTGAACTGTGTCAAAATTTTAATGGTAGTTTCATAAAGAACTTTTTTGGTGGAGTCCGGAAAATTTTCAAATATAAAAAAGCTGTTGGGTATTAGTAAAATGATAAACATGTGTACTATTTATATTTATGTGGCAATTTTGTACAATGATAAAATTTGCAATTCATTGGTCCGTTTCTGACTCAAACGGACTGTAGATTTTCGAAACTCTCTTCACACAAAAATAGTCGTAAGTTAATGTTAATGTATGGCACATACGACTATCTTAGCGCTAAGAGAGCTACGAAAATCTAGGCCCTGGCACTCCAGTGATCAACATCAGGTGCATCCATCTACACATTTGGGAACCGATGACATGTTTCAACCAAGTCAGCGTGCCCGACCACGTGATCCTGTTAGTCACATCTTACGACAAGCATGGGTTGCTGAAGACTCTCAATGAATCGACAGTTATTAAGAATCCACACCAAGAATTGCCAACTGACCTCGAAGTGTATAGTAGATAAGCTGGAAGAAGCTCTCCCCAGATGTGGGGCTAAAGATGATCACTTCATGGTCCTTCTTTGGAGCCTGCAACAAACCAGGAATGAAATGCTTCTCCATATTCTCCTAAATGATCAATTCTACAATACGGGGAAGGATGGGCTGGAATTTTTGTCAGACATGGAATAAAATAAAATTTCTGAGAGAATGATCTAAACAGGCAGTGTGCCCCACAACAGGTTAATTTTCAGAACATCCAACAGTGTATGAGTTATGAATTCAGTAAATGACATCGTGAGCGGCGATCTAATTTAATTGGGATATAATGAAATTCATCAACTAAGTCAATGATTCAGACATCAAGCCCATTTCTCTCCTACCATGACATTGCCTTTTTTAATACATAAGGTTGAATGCACTAATATGATGCTCTATCAATGTACTTGTACTAAAGTTGGGTGAAGTGATGCCTCAGTATTACACAACTGCCACAGACTAATTTCCATATCACATGACAAGATTTCTTTGTGTTTGCAAATACATAACAAGTGCATTTATAATGAGCTAAACTCCATTCACTAAACTCCGCTCATAGCGCTAACACTCCAACTTTTATTACCCCTTATAACCCAACCTGCCAGTGAGGCGCTAGGTTATTAGTCACATGACTTATCCCACCGGGTACCCATTTTCTGCTGGGTGAACAGAGGCAATTGTGAACAAACTCACTTGCCTCAGGTGAGACCACAGGTAGCACATGTAGATCATTGAGGGGCAGGACTGAAGTCCTGGAAACTCTCATGAGTCAAGCTGCCAAACTCAGTCACCCACCCAAGAACTCTCTGCGCCCAGCGTTGCTAAACTTCAACTGATTTGTGACCTGAGCTCTATGCACGGGACCACATGCACACCACAGAATACATACATGTATGCTTACTGTGACATCAGTACAGACTTGCCTAATGCAAGCCTCTCAGTGCACTCTACTCATTGTTTAGCACAAATATATAAATATGCTCGTACAAATGCACCACAGATGTCAATGACATTATACTTCTACATCACCAGGGTTTTACGCAACGTGCAAATGTGCATCCCGTACGCACAAATGTAGAGAATGGACGCATGATTAAATTTCACTGCATCCTGAGGGACGCACAATATTATTCATTGTACCCACAACACATCTATGACTCTGCTAAGTATTTGGTTGTTTCATTCAGAGCTAGTTACGAGCATCATTTCATCCACCAGTCCATATGATCAATGATTCATTCCAGGCTCTAAAGAAATTATCAAAACATACAGTTCTCTACACTGTTACTTCACAGGACCCTCATATTGTCTGCAAGGACCCCCTAAAACTGATAATTAGGGGTCCCTCAGACCCCCATGTTTGTGAGTCGAGGTAAAACCCTGCATCACAGTGACTATTTTGCTAGCTCTCCAACGACAGCATTTGGAGACGTCCGACAATGTACACAACAACGGGAAAGGAAATAGTGTTTCACGTTTGAGGACATTTTCACAGATTTTATCCAGTTGTGTAACTTGTCAAACACAAAACGGATGAAAATCATACACAATGTCTTGAATGTAAGACGTAACCAATGTACACCTGGCAGAGGTAATACGATGAAAGCATGGAACTCTGGGTAAGAGCTTTCATTAAAGATATCACTTTCAAAACAAAAAAAAGTTGTTTCGTCACTAAATGAATATAGGATACCATTTAAAAAGTATTGCAACATATGGAGAATCTCATCCAAGTGTCTCTGATGTTACATATGTCAACACAACAAACTTTTAATACTTTCATACAATTATTGACAAATGATATATTTGAGAACAAAAAACCACTGATCATCCTATATCTAACCAACAACTTCACAGAAGTAATCTTCAGACAAAATGAAAGTCATCAGAAAACATCATTGGTGAAATGGACGTGCAGGGTTTTACAGGACATGTAAATGTGCATCCAGTCCACACAGGGATTTACAGGACATGTAAATGTGCCTCAAGTCCACACAGGGATTTACAGGACATGTAAATGTGCATCCAGTCTACACAGGGATTTACAGGACATGCAAATGTGCATCCAGTCCACACAGCGATTTACAGGACATGTAAATGTGCATCCAGTCCACACAGGGATTTACAGGACATGTATATGTGAATCCAGTCCACGTAAATGTGCATCCAGTCCACCCAGGGATTTACAGGACATGTAAATGTGCATCCAGTCCACACAGGGATTTACAGGACATGTAAATGTGCATCCTGTCCACACAGGGATTTACAGGACGCGAATTCCTGCGTCCTATGCTCATAAAATTGACAGTGGACGCAACAAAATGTATAAGCGCGTCCACAGGGACTCTGAAAAAGCGGACCAATGAATTGCAATCTAACTCGAAAAACTAATAAACATAACATACTCAATGAAACGCTGATCATAATCAAAACATCATACCCACTCTGTGAGGTTTTTGCAGAATTTTTATCCTAAAAATAATAAAGTTGTTTAACAAACTATCATTAAAATATTGACACAGTTCAGTTTGTTACGAGGGAGGAGTGCAGAGAAAGGGACAGCCAGGTGTTGGAGAAGCACGTTCACAGACAAAGTTATTTATTCATTAACCTGTGCTGTGCCGTCTCCATCCGTTCTCGAACACCTGGCTGTCCCTTTCTCTGCACTCCTCCCTAACAAATAGTGAACTGTGTCAATATTTTATTTTACTAGCTGGGTTATGGTATCATTTTCAGTTTAATTACTGTAACAATGATATGATCATGATACATAATACAATAACAGTATCAATAATAATATATAAGTGTCTGGGACCCTCATTTTGTAGTCCAAGACCCCGGAAAATTAAGAGTATGAGTCCCAGGGACCCTCAAATACAGGACTCCATGTAAATCTCTGAACAAATGTAGAGAATGGATGCAGAACAACAATTCACTGTGTCCAGAGGGATGTATACTACTCACACTTTGCTAAGGATCACAAAATTTCACACCTTTACTTAAACGTAGATTTATAATTTGAAATTGTATCTCTACTCTGAATCAAGTAAAAAATCAGTACATATGTTGAGCTCAAAACACATATTGTCTACACTAACGGGCCAAACAGACCCATGACAACAGACCAGCATCACAACTGTGTTAACAGATCCAATGCAAAAGAGCCACCTAAATTCTTAAATATACTACTCACACTTTGCTAAGGATCACAGAAATTCACAACTTTACTTAAACGTAGATTCATAATTTCGAAATTGTATCCATTTAAAACTGGATAAATAATAATATGGTAACCTTATGCACTTGATACATGAGTAACCATAAAAATGGTTTTCATGGCACCAATCAACCATTTTGTAAATCATGGAACAAGTCACTGACAAATAAACAACACGTCAGTTGCAGGTATGGGATCCACAAGATGCAATGACATACTGAAACCTAGGAACCATGCTTACAATAAGCTTAGGTATTTAAACCAAATTTGACCCCACATAATAGTTTTCTGTTGAATACATGATTTGATCCTTAGCAAAGTGTGAATAGTACATTATTCATTGCACCCACAACACATCTATGACTTTGCTAGGTGTTTGGTAGTTTCTTTCAGAGCAGTAATGTGCATCATTTCAGCCATCAGTCCACATGATCAATGATTCATTCTAGGCTCTACAGAAACTATCAAAACGTACACCTCCCCACACTGTTACTTAACAGGACTCTCATATTGTCATCAATCCTCGATAATCTCCAGGGTATAAGTTACGATCACTCTCCACTATACCCTGGATGCATCCACGGCTTGGGGGCGATGATTTTATTACCTCCCTTTGCTGGCTTTTTATCCAGTCAGGTGCCTACGCTGGGAAGTTGAGCGTACCAATCACTACTCACTTTCGCGTCTTAAATTATCTAACTGTTTAAACTTGGCAACACAATTGATGCAGAGGTACTCTGAAAGAAATAGAAGAGTTCTTTCATATATTCTTTTTAAAGTTTCAGATCGGTGAATTTGTCTTTATTATTTCCCAAAAAATCTGAGTGGCACTGCGAACAAACCTTTGCAACTGCGACCGCAATCTTTGTTGACACTGGCAAGCTCGGTTGTAACGGCGGCTTAGCTGATTGGCTACTGTGAGAATGCGGAGCCAGCCAAGGGAGGTAATAAAATCATCGCCCCCAAGCCGTGGATGCATCCAGGGTATAGTGGAGAGTGATCGTAACGTATACCCTGGAGATTATCAAGGATGATTGTCATCAAGGATCTTTAAAACCAACAATTGGGGGTTCCCATCAACCCCATGTTTGTGAACCGAGGTAAAACCCTGGATGTGACATGTGCATGTTATACTTACTATACTCGCAACGGCCACAGCTTCCCCATGTCGGACTGACAGCCCCATCGCACTGTAGACGGAGACGAGGTCTGTGAAGTAGTTGTGGTTGAACCTGCGGTAGTACTCCTCCGCTCCTTCCCTCCACGCTTCCACCACACCTACACTCACAAGGACCCATGCAGATCCAGGTTAGAATTGGTTAAGACCCAAAAAAGTAATTGCTAAATGTCATAATGCATAGTACTGAACAGCGTATCTAAAGTGAAAATGTCAAAACCACTATTATTTCATTCATCAAAAAGTTTTAAAAATTGTCTTGCTATTGTTCTGAAGAGGGATCAGGTGCTTTACCAAAGAATCACAGGGGTGGAAATAACCCATTGCCCGATGCCCGAGTCCAGTGTTTTTTTCTGTCGGGCAAGCAAATTTGTATATCACACTGTACCAGTGTCCAGTTGATTTTCCAATATTAATTATGTTGTTTATTTTTAAAATCAACAAGAAAATGGCCGGTATAGTGGAAAAATTATCAGGGCAAGTGATTTTACATGTGCCACTGTACCGGAGTACACTAGCAATTTTAAAGTTATTTCCACCCCTGAATCAAATGAAACAATTGAACACAACAATGCTATTGAGCAATACTGACCGTGGTACATGTGTGGGGTGAGGAATCCATGTACATGGGGGTGTATCTGGCTGGCGCCGGCATGGGGGAACATGTCCCACACCATCTGGGGGTACTGAGCGACGGGGTCTCGTTTGTGGGCGACCTTGAACCTGGACAGACAAACATTATTAGGGACTGACAGGGTTGGTTGGTTTTTTGCCGCACTCAGCAATATTCCATCTATATGGCGGCCTTCTGTAAATAATCAAGTCTGGACCAGACCATCCAGTGATAAACAGCATGAGCATCCTTCTACAAAATATGATGAGTCGTGAGTCTGATCAACCGATGTTATTAGTCGCCTCTTACGACAAGCATGGGTTACTGAAGACCAATTTGTGATGAGTTGTAAGATAAATGTTATTTGACAATCACAAGTTCAGTGACCCGTTTCTTACACATCCTAAAACCATTTTACGATCAACGTAATACAAACAACAACAGGTGACATATGCCATTAGTCTTACAAGTTGTATTAAACATATCTAAGGGGTTAGATCAATATATTCTAACCTCGATCTTCACAGGTCGATACAGAGCGAAGGCTGGGACACACCTATTGTACGAGTCAACTACCTACCACTCTTGTGAGAGTTTCATGAGATCCATGAACTCAGCCCTGTTCCAGTTGAGAGGGTGATGTTTTTTAAACATGAACAGGGCGTGCCACTTCTCCATCTTGAAGGTGTTTGATGCTGTGTAGGACATGGAAGACTCGAGGCGGTGTGTCTCATGCTCTGCCGTGAAACTGGGAACATCACAGTATTGTTACCTGAGGCACGGATTGTCACTGGAATCGGGTTCCGCGGCTTCCACCACACCTACACTCACAAGGACCCATGCAGATCCAGGTTAGAATTGGTTAAGACCCAAAAAGTAATTGCTAAATGTCATAATGCATAGTACTGAACAGCGTTATCTAAAGTGAAAATGTCAAACCACTATTATTTCATTCATCAAAAAGTTTTAAAAATTGTCTTGCTATTGTTCTGAAGAGGGATCAGGTGCTTTACCAAAGAATCACAGGGTGGAAATAACCCATTGCCCGATGCCCGAGTCCAGTGTTTTTTTCTGTCGGGCAAGCAAATTTGTATATCACACTGTACCAGTGTCCAGTTGATTTTCCAATATTAATTATGTTGTTTATTTTAAAAATCAACAAGAAAATGGCCGGTATAGTGGAAAAATTATCAGGGCAAAGTGATTTTACATGTGCCACTGTACCGGAGTACACTAGCAATTTTAAAGTTATTTCCACCCCTGAATCAAATGAAACAATTGAACACAACAATGCTATTGAGCAATACTGACCGTGGTACATGTGTGGGGTGAGGAATCCATGTACATGGGGGTGTATCTGGCTGGCGCCGGCATGGGGGAACATGTCCCACACCATCTGGGGGTACTGAGCGACGGGGTCTCGTTTGAGGGCGACCTTGAACCTGGACAGACAAACATTATTAGGGACTGACAGGGTTGGTTGGTTTTTTGCCGCACTCAGCAATATTCCATCTATATGGCGGCCTTCTGTAAATAATCAAGTCTGGACCAGACCATCCAGTGATAAACAGCATGAGCATCCTTCTACAAAATATGATGAGTCGTGAGTCTGATCAACCGATGTTATTAGTCGCCTCTTACGACAAGCATGGGTTACTGAAGACCAATTTGTGATGAGTTGTAAGATAAATGTTATTTGACAATCACAAGTTCAGTGACCCGTTTCTTACACATCCTAAAACCATTTTACGATCAACGTAATACAAACAACAACAGGTGACATATGCCATTAGTCTTACAAGTTGTATTAAACATATCTAAGGGGTTAGATCAATATATTCTAACCTCGATCTTCACAGGTCGATACAGAGCGAAGGCTGGGACACACCTATTGTACGAGTCAACTACCTACCACTCTTGTGAGAGTTTCATGAGATCCATGAACTCAGCCCTGTTCCAGTTGAGAGGGTGATGTTTTTTAAACATGAACAGGGCGTGCCACTTCTCCATCTTGAAGGTGTTTGATGCTGTGTAGGACATGGAAGACTCGAGGCGGTGTGTCTCATGCTCTGCCGTGAAACTGGGAACATCACAGTATTGTTACCTGAGGCACGGATTGTCACTGGAATCGGGGTTCCGTGCTTAATACATCGCTCTACTTGGATCACATATCCCAGAATTAGGATCATACATTGCAGTGCTTGGATCATACATTGCAGTGCTTGGATCATACATGACAGTGCTTGTGCTTGTATCATACCTGACAGTGCTTGTATCATACATGACAGTGCTTGTATCATACATTGCAGTGCTTGTATCATACATGACAGTGCTTGTATCATACATTTCAGTGCTTGTATCATACATGAAAGAGCTTGGATCAAACATGAATGTGCTTGTATCATACATGGCAGTGCTTGTATCATACATGACAGTGCTTGTATCATACATGGCAGTGCTTGGATCATACATGACAGTGCTTGGATCATGCTTGCATCATACATGACAGAGCTTGGATCATACATGAAAGTGCTTGTATCATACATGACAGTGCTTTGATCATACATGGCAGTGCTTGTATCATACATGACAGTGCTTGGATCATACATGACAGTGCTTGCATCATACATTACAGTGGTTTGATCATACATGACAGTGCTTGTATCATACATTACAGTGCTTTGATCATACATGACAGTGCTTGTATCATACATGGCAGTGCTTGGATCATACATTACAGTGGTTTGATCATACATGACAGTGCTTGCATCATACATGACAGTGCTTGTATCATACATTTCAGTGCTTGTATCATACATGAAAGAGCTTGGATCAAACATGACAGTGCTTGTATCATACATGGCAGTGCTTGTATCATACATGACAGTGCTTGTATCATACATGGCAGTGCTTGGATCATACATGACAGTGCTTGGATCATGCTTGCATCATACATGACAGAGCTTGGATCATACATGAAAGTGCTTGTATCATACATGACAGTGCTTTGATCATACATGGCAGTGCTTGTATCATACATGACAGTGCTTGGATCATACATGACAGTGCTTGCATCATACATTACAGTGGTTTGATCATACATGACAGTGCTTGTATCATACATTACAGTGCTTTGATCATACATGACAGTGCTTGTATCATACATTACAGTGCTTTGATCATACATGGCAGTGCTTGTATCATACATGGCAGTGCTTGGATCATACATTAGAGTGCTTGTATCATACATGGCAGTGCTTGTATCATACATGGCAGTGCTTGGATCATACATTAGAGTGCTTGTATCATACATTAGAGTGCTTGTATCATACACTGCAGAACTAGGTTCATACATCACAGTACTAAGATCATACATCACAGTACTAAGATCATACATCACAGTATGGACATCATCATATTTTGCTCACACTCCCCCAATTTTATGTGAGACTTTTTTCAGCAACCCTACATACAGCTAAAATGTTTTCACCCATACCCCCAAACCACACAAAACCCCACTGTACAACCATTTCGAAACATTTGCATGCCTCTCCCATTCCCACATGAGAGTTAGGGAACAGGGCAGGTCCAGTGCAGAAATCTGCATGGAATACGTATTAAATGATAACAAAGATTCCTCAGAGTTTTGTTCTGTGTCGTGATCCAATGGTACTTACTTTTTATAATTGCAGAAATCGCAGGATTCCCTACTGTTGACAACCAGTCTTTCTACACTGAAACACAACATAACACAGTCAGGGATAGAAATAACCAACAAAGTCAACTCAGCCATACAGTGATAACATGTAGTGATAACTGTCAGACATTCTACTAGACTAGAATAGACAGATTTATCATTAATAAAGCTGTCTGGATAGTAGGCTAACTTTTATTCTTGCATCAACATAAGCTGTTAATAACAGCAACACAGATAATCTAAAATAATTACACCACTTGGATCTCAGGCACTGAATTATGTGTGTAAATTCTAACATCTAACCAGTATAGGTTTACCAATATTTCAGAATAATGATGAGGAGATATTTATTGAAGGTCATATCACCATGGTGATCATGGAAATGATTAACATATGTATACCACAGGTCACGGCACTTCACGAGACCTTCGTACTTCCGGGGACAAACGTTTCATACCTTTTTGAATGGTCTCATGGTTGTCAGTTGACAGTAAGGAACCGATAATCCTTGCAGGAATAACAAATTTCCGATCTACACATCCCCGAATCAGCTAACTATTATGACTGTCGACAGCTGTGACAGCCACGCATGGTTGTACACTTGGTCCGGTCTAGTAAAGTAATATTTGGTGGTCGCACAATTTGGAACCAGAACTTGTTCTTGAATATACGCCTGTCACCGGAAATCTGGTACCGGAAGTAAGTTGAGCCCTGTCTCACATATCGCAAGTTGGCGCGTGCAAAGGGAGCCGGGAACCAGATTGGTACCATAAGTAGCGCCTTGCGAGACTTACAGGCCCTATTGTACACAGGCTGATGAAATTAAGCGATGTTAACACTAAGATGCTCTAAACTCTGATACTTTAACACATCCTTACAAGAACCACTTCCCTGTCATTGCTTCGTGGAATGTGGCTCCAGTACTTTTGGTAACATGGATTTACTAGCCTCAGATCTATCAAAACATACCCCCCAGATCACAGGACTGGCCACTTGAAAATTTTATCTGTTTCGCTCCAAAGTTGCCTGTTCTAATTTGTCTGGACACAAAAGTGAAGACATGAAGATGCATATTTACTTTTCTTTTTATGTCTTCTGTAGTAGTTGTAGTAGTAGTAGTAGTAGTAGTAGTAGTAGTAGTAGTAGTAGTAGTAGTAGTAGTAGTAGTAGTATTCATTGTCTCCAAAAGTGAAGAAGTGAAGATGAATATGTACTTCTCTAATTATCTCTTTTGTAACAGTAGTAGTAGTGAGTGAGTTTGGTTTTACGCCGGACTCAGCAATATTCCAGCTATATGGTGGCGGTCTGTAAATAATCTGGACCAGACAATCCAGTGATCAACAGCAAGAGCATCGATCTGTGCAACTGGGAACAGATTACACGTGTCAACCAAGCCAGCCAGCCTGCCTGACCACCCGATCTACACAATTGGGATACGATGACATGTGTCAACCAAGTCAGCAAGCCTGAACCAAACGAACCAAATGAACCCAGGAGCAACCAAGTAATATGACTCATAGCACCGACTTACCTAATTGCCAAACTTTGTTTGGATGATATTTGTATAAAACGATTGTAACTAGATATGTGACCTGTCAACGTGTATGGCTTTTGTATAGAGTGAATGTACCTACTGATGTGAATAAAAAAATGTGGAAAAAAAAATAATTCAGCAAGCCTGACCACCCGATCCTGTTAGTTGCCTTTTATGACAAGCATGAATTACTGAAGATCAATTCTAACCCGGATCTTCTCGGGTCCAATGGTAGAGTAGTAGTGGTAGTAGTGGTAGTAGTAGTCATTGTCACATAGTAGTAGTAGTAGTGAGTGAGTGAGTTTAGTTTTTACGCCACTTTTAGCAATATTCCAGCAGTATCATGGCGGGGCACACAAGAAACAGACTTCACACATTGTACCCATGTGGGGAATCGAACCCGGGTCTTCGGTGTGACGAGTGAGCGCATTGACCACAAGGCTACCCCACCGCCCAAGTAATAGTAATAGTAGTTGTGATAGTAAAGTGAGTGAGTTCATATTCTTCTTCACATCGGCAATATTTCAGTCACAACATGACTAGATGTAGTGGTAGCAGTAGTATTCATTGTTGCATAGTTGTAGTTTTCTACAGGCAAGCCCAGATTCTGTGTCTTTCGCAACATTGCTTGACATAAGCGGCTAACAAAGCCTTGACCTCAATCTCAGGAAACTCAGAATACAGCATGGATTGCTGTTAATTTATTATCTGTTTGAAGAAAAGTCATGATCTAGTTCCTGCCGTCCATGATTCTTCACAAGGCTGAAGGTCATTGTCTGACTGACTGAGTTTGGTTTTACGCCGCTTTTAGCAATATTCCAGCAACATCACGGCGGGGGACACCAGAAATGGGCTTCACACATTGTGCCCATGGGGGGATTCGAACCCGGGTCTTGGGCGTGACGAGCGAATGCTTTAACCATTAGGCTACCACACCGCCCCTGGGTCGTTGTCTGATGATCAGGACCTAGTTGTATCAAACCTTCATTACTAATGGCGACATTAAGACCTACAGACTCATTAAATCCTTAATGAAGCAGTAATTAAGGGCATGGTGCAATTCATTTTTTATTCAGTACCTGCAGTGCAACCGGGCTTATTTGTTTGGCTGCACCAAAACATTTAGGTTGCACCATGAAATAATGTCACTGGTTCTAAAAAGTAACATTATAAGTTGTTCACTGGTCACGAGGAGGGACATGGGCTGATGTACCCTCTGTGTTTGTTTTTCTCACCCTTCAGGCTCAAGGTGAGTTGAGGTGAAATTGGGTTTAACGTTGTGCTTGAGAATATTTCGCTCATATGACGACGTGCACGCGTGTTTATTCTTGTATGTGCGGCTGCTTGTACTAGCCCAGACTTGAGCTGGTTTTATAGTGCTAGCCCACTGAGATACCATGCCGCAGTGAAGCATGAATACCCCACTCAGACACATTATACTGACTCCGAGCCGACCAGTCCTTGTTGTACCCATTAATGCCGAGCGCCAGGCAGGGACCAACAAGTACCATATTTTAACGTCTTTTGGTATGACGCGGTCGGGGGATCGAACCCGCGACGTTCCGTTCTCCGGGCGGACGTGAATAACTTATTTATCTTACCAAACACCTCAATGTTAATTTTGAACTGTTTGAAGCTCGGGTATTGGATCAAATATGGAATATCGGAGTTAGGCAACAGCCCAAACACTACTAACACGAAGTACCAAACGAATTCCACAGTTCGGCCTTTCAAGCAGGTAACATAGAAAATGTTACCCACGGGGCACATTGATTGACTCAGCCAATCAGAAAACGACATTAATTTGTGAGGTAAGATAAAACTCTTTGTTCAGCAATTTTCTTAACAAGTACCCCATGATGATAAGTGATAAATGATTCTGTTTCAATTTGACATTACCTTATCTATAAATCACAGATATATGATTACTGATAACTACACAAATATTTCTTGTGGAAAAAAACGTATTACTTCCAGTCACTTACTTCAATGTCACTACAAGATGTTGGAGGATCTTACCTGCACCCTGTTACTAAAGGTAACCTACACCAGCCATTTTTAACATGCACCTGTGCAGGTTGTAAATAGCAAAATCGCACCCTGAAGGGTATCCTTAAAATAAGTTGCATCAAACGCTTATTGGCGTTATCTAATGATGCAATAACGCGAGTCTTCTTATCAACCTGTCATCAAATTCAGGTTTCCCCTAAACACATCCAGCAATTCCCTGGCATAAAAATTGCGAACCGATGACATGTGTCAACCTGTTAGTCACCTCTTACGATGGGTTACTGAAGATCAATATTCTAACCCGTACCTTCACGGGTCGAGCTGGATAAGAAACCCATGTATATACTTAATAGTAAGTTGTGCAGCACAGTTACCCAAGAAAGAACAAAGGCTATTTGGGCAGACGTAACTTTGAAAGGTGAAGTGAGTGAGTTAAGTTTGACACCGCTTTTAGCAATATTCCAGCAATGTCACACCACAAATGGACTCCACGCAATGTACCAATGTAGGGATTTGAACCCGGGTCTTCAGCGTGATGAGCAAATGCTTTAACCACTAGGCTATCTCATCGCCCCTCAAAAGGTAAAGGTCACGCAGTTTGTCAGTGTATCATAAAAGTATTAAAAAAGATAAAAACAAATGGATGGCTGAAAGAGAATTGTACATGCATGAATTATATACAACTTCCACTAACCAGTTTGGTGGAAACAAATTAATAAGAGAAATCTTTACTATGCCCGCCAGACAAATGCCACTATATTAATTAATTTCAATAATGCAGGGCTTGACTTAAGAGATGTTTTATCCCACTTGCACCAGGTGCAACCTAAGATAAAAACCTAGTTGCACCAGTCAAATTCAAGTTGCACTGTTTTATTGCAATATGTAATATCAGAAATATGCTAATGAATTATTTAGATGTTTTATTCAGAAGTTTACCCACTCAAAAATTGACTTGCACCTGGTGCATGTTAGACTAATAACTAGGTTGCACTTTGTAATATTGGGTTGCACCAGTGCAAGCAACAAAGCACTAAATCGAGCCCTGTGATGTCACAAAAAATCTTCAAAATGTTCCAAGACTTCTATTTCCCAAAAATGTATTGTCACAGTTGAATTTTGTCTTTGTTACCCACCAACAATACCACACATGCTGTTACGGATGACTTTAGGACAAAAACTCTTCTCTTTAGAAATGATTTTTGACAACTGACCATAGCTGACATGAAATCTGTAAGCAAAATAACATGCAACACATTACTATTGTCTCTCCGGCTCAGCAGGTGTTTTCATCGGTCGTTTGTCCCTCAGAGGGTTGAAGATGGTGTACTCCCGAGTAATCCGGTTGAAAACATGAGTCACTTCCTGAGAGAGAAAACATTTATCATTTTTTGACGTTTTACAATTCAGCACCATTTCAGTACACAACGGCCACTAATAAATAACCAGATATGGACTCAACAATCTGTGAGGTTTGGTTTGTTGTTTTAGGCCACACTCAGAAATATTCCATCTATATGGTGACTGACCGTAAATAATTCAGTCTGGACCAGACAATCTAGTGATGAACAGCATGAGCATCGATCTGCGCCATTGGGAACCGATGACGTATCAACCAAGCCAACGAGCCTGACCACCCGGTCCCGTGAGTCGCCTCTTACGACAAGTATGGTTTACTGAAGGTACATTCTGACCTGAACCTACTCGGGTAGTAACAGGATTGGGTGGTCTAGCTTGCCGACATGTCATCATATTCTAGCTGTGTCGTAAGAGGCGACTAACGGGATCGGGTGGTCAGGCTCGTTGGCTTGGTTGACACGTCATCGGTTCCCAAAGGCGCAGGTCGATGCTCATGCCGTTGATCACTGGATTGTCTGATCCAGACTCGATTATTTACAGTCCGCCGCCATACAGCTAGAATATTGCTGAGTGCGGTGTAAAACTAAACTCACTCACTCACGATCCCGCTACTCGCCTCTTACAGCAAGCATGTCAAACCTGTGGGGAGGGCGGTGGGGTAGGCAAATGGTTAAGCGTTGGCTCATCACGCCAAAGACCCGGGTTCGATACCCCAAATGGATACAATGTGTGAAGCCAATTTCTGGTGTCCCTTGCCGTGATACTGCCTGAATATTCCTAAAAGCAGCTTAGTACCCACCTCATTCACTCACACCTGTGGTTGATCTCAGAGGCATTTTTAACCTGTCTTCAGATTAGTACTCAGACCAGTTTAGTTAACGCGTTACAACAAGCATGTTATAGTATGGAAGCATTTTGGATCTCCCTAGCAAGGATAATTATTTTGTCACAAATAGACAAATTATTAAGTTTATCATAAATAGCTCTTATAAAACCATTTTTATGTTTCAAGTAAATGAAATAGAATATTTATAAAAGAGCCTTTAGGGTCTACTTCATATTAAGAGCTAAAAGCCACCATAGGCAAATTACCTACAAATCACTTCTAAAACATATACAAAAAGGGTTTATATTGCTGATGTTTTAAGAAAGGACCACATGTATTGCAAGTCTGGTATTTGAGTGAACTAAAACAAATCAAATGAGACCTATCACATGAGGTCCATGAACTTTTTGTGAGCTCTATCATTGTCTGATATTGAACCAAGTTGTAGTGTCAGGATGTTGTATGAGAAATATTGCCAATATCATCTCTTGAATCCATTAGGCAATATGGATTAAGGTTTAAATGTTGGTATGTACACTAATACTTCCAACCATACCAGTCTGTCTCACAGTCCCTGAAGCACATTATTTGCCCTATCGCCTAGCCCTCTCTGCAATGCTAAGCCCTAAATGAAGCAGGTCTCGATTTCCTCAGGTTCTGAATCTCCCTTCTCACTTCATTCTCTTCCCACAGAGGTTACTCCTGTCATATCTTCCTACATAACCTCTGTTCTAATACGGCCCTTTCATGGTGTGAGCGTTCAAGACTTGTGATTGGAGGCAATCAGATTTAGTTGTGCAATCAGCGACGTTGTTTCAAAAGTGATCATTCGCAAGGCCTCGGTAATTTCCGTATACTTTAAGAAAACTAAACCTCTTCCCCTGCGCGATGCGCAAACGTTTCTTCTAGACAGAACTCAGTCATGTTATGGCGGATCAGTGGCGTCTCCATCGCCCTCGTTGACAACGGACAAGCTAGCCATTAAACGTCTTGTGTGTAACATCAACACAAGTCCCCGGCAGATTTGTGGCCTCACATTTGCTTGTGTTAGTCAAGTTGAATCTAAGTCGATGTAACACGTGTTCTGATTGGATAGAAAGAAGGGAGATAATTCGTGTTGCGATCTTTTGCCACTAGGGGATTTTACAAGAACCAGGAAATATGGCCTTATTAGAACAGAGGTTCGTAGGAAGATATGACAAGTAACCTCTGTTGGAAGAGAATGATCTCACTTGGGCGCCTTTTTAATCTAAATGGGTTTATTTGATACTATCAAAATTATGTATATTCAGAGACTAAGCGTTAGTCTACCACCATACCTGCTTATAAACCTGCTGAAATAACTCTTCACTGTCACCTAGCCAGTTCTTCACCTTGGCTTGGAATGGTTTGGGCAAGATAACTGGCGCTGGTCTCTTGGACACAGAAAACATAGCTGTAAAGCGTTGGTAGAGATCTCTGGGGAGGAATGAGATAATTAACATGATTAAATCACTTGGTATTCAGATACTCTTAATCTTTCGGGAGATGGAGAATGACTCCCTCATCAGATCAATTTAGTTACCTGTTATAAAGACCCAGCACTCATTGCTTTCCTATTATTAGGGCTCCTTGCCTCTAGGCAGGAGACCTATTGTAATCGTTCGGATTATTATTATTATTATTATTTATTATTCCGCAAATGCCAGTATGGTAGATGATGTCCTGGTGATTCCAGAACACTAATTGTTTTGAAAGTAGACCCAAGAACAACTGAGATACAGCCTTTTAAAGAAGGAACTATTTCTTCTCCGGAACTACTTAAAAGGTACATGACCCCCCGTGGCCCTGGCTGTATTTGGAAGATCCGCTCACCTGTCAAAACATGTGTTCTGGCTCCGTTTTGTACGATGATATCTAGCCCTCAGATACAATGGATAGAAAGTAAAGCCAAGGAGACCTCATCGTTGCCTGCAACTATATTTTTTCCTGTGTTCTATGATTTATTTGTTTGTTGTTTAACACTGCAAACAGCAATATCCCAGCTATATGGTAGCAGTCTGTAAAAATGTCCAGACCAGACAATCCAGTGATCAACCAAGTCAACCAGCCTGACCACCCGATCTTGTTAATCATCTTTTGTCGAAGACTAATTCTAACCCAGATATTCACTGGTCAGGGAGACAAAGAAGACTCCTTAATCAGACCAAGTTAATTACCTGTTATACAGACCCAGCACTCATTGTTTTTGAGTGAGTGAGTATGGTTTTACGCCACTTTTAGCAATATTCCAGCAACATCATGGCAGGTGACACCAGAAATGGGCTTCACACATTGTACCCATGCGAGGATTCGAACCCAGGTATTCAGCGTGAAGAGCGAACACTTTAACCACTTGGCTACCTTAACGCCCGTTGTGTTCTTTGAACAGCAAAATATTAACATATAGTGGATGCTATTCGGAATAAATATGAGTCTGCATCTAAATGCTCAAATCCAGCTTTGTAAATGTTTTAACAAAACC
Source organism: Haliotis rubra (assembly GCF_003918875.1). Taxonomy (NCBI): domain Eukaryota; kingdom Metazoa; phylum Mollusca; class Gastropoda; order Lepetellida; family Haliotidae; genus Haliotis; species Haliotis rubra. Next base: position 370,485 of record NW_025767133.1, on the reverse strand, counting down.
AAGATACAACATGTCCTTGACTCTGGTTACAACAACCATACCTGCATTCAGTCTTTGAAGACATTCCCCATTCCTTCACAAAGAAATCCAATTTGCCAATTGACATATCTGTCATACGGAAGCAGCGTTCATCAAAATATTTCTGAAATGATGAAACATATTTATAAAAACGTTTAGCACAGCACTTGGAGCAGGAACAGAACACTGCTGTACATTAGTTTATTGTTGATTCTAGGATATATATATTTGTGTGGAGTTTGAAATATATTAATTTTGTATATAAAATCTTGTGTTTTGTTGTCATGGTGGCTTCAAAGCCCTGAATTCTGCGGAGATGAGGACCGGGGCAGGATAATCTTGTTACACTGGTTTGCTGGTTCTAAGTTTGTCAGGATAATATCTGTACGAGTATGTTTTTCACCAAAATGACAAAATGTCTTTAACCTACACAACTCCTGGCTTTCCGCCCACATTAAGTTGACATGATATTAATGGAATACTGTTAAAACCAACACATTCACTCATAACCTCGTACCTCCGTGAACACTGTGTCTGCTGTGAACTGCGGCCACACGGAGTACACTTCGTCCGCTGTGATGGAGGTCGCTGTTTTGAGACCATGGCATGATGGGTAAAACCACATATACCCGATAATAATTGTGACTAAAATACACAGAATGAAACAATTCCGTTTATTCAGCATTGTGGTGCGCATCCTGTCATCTTTCATCGTTGTAAGAGAGCTTGTTTGTCACCAAACTGTTTTATGTCACCATAATGAAGTGTCATCCAAGAAGCTTATCTGGAAAAGGAAACATTTGGTACGAATTTGAAAAACATTCAATTCTATTTTAATAGAGTATCTACTGGAATATTTAACTTGCAAGATTACTGTTGATGTAGATACCCTATTTGCCATGGCTGCCTAAAAAATTACTGCGGTCGGAGGTGGGGGTGTGGGGTGTGGGTTTGAGGTATCATTTGGTTTCGTTGAACTCAGCAATATTCCAGCTATATGGCTATATCAGTAAATAATCGAGTCTGGACTAGTCCAGCATATAACTAGACGACTTTGCACTTTACCAAGGTGTGCTCGACCTTGGCTGGAATACGAGTTTATTCATATGAACTAAGTCTGGACTTGACAATGCAGTGATCAACAGCATGAGCATCTATTTAAGCAAGTAGGTGGAATACGAGTTTATTCATATGAACTAAGTCTGGACTTGACAATGCAGTGATCAACAGCATGAGCATCTATTTAAGCAAGTGGGATTCGATGAAATGTGTGAACCAAGTCAGCGAGCCTGATCCCCCAGGGTAAGAGTTCCGCCCGTTAATCGCCTTTTACCACAAGCATTGAAGCAAGGGTTGCTGAAGATCAATTCTACCCTTTATCTTCACCAGTTTTTGAGGTATCCTAATTATACGCATTTTGTATGATTTTGATATCTCGCCCAACTCCACCCCTGTCATAGAGGGGCAGACGAGTAGTTGTAGTTACTGTGCTTGGTGAGTGAAAACTTTGATTGCATTACGCACAAGGTACGGTAAGAATGTTTCGATTGCTAACTAATAATATTGCTGTATGATTTTCCAATGTGACAACAATGCTCCCACAACCTACCTTTCACTCAGTACACGACGGAAATACGTCGGTAGTCGACAACGTGGAAAGAGAGATATTAGATATTAGATCAGATATTAGATCTACCACTCAAATCGATCGATGCCAATCTGGTTTTCGGAGTATGTTGCGCATAATACTCCGGGAACCAGATTGGATCTAAGCAGGTTCCCGGCTCCCTTTGCGCGTCGTCAACTTGCGCCAAAGCTGGGAGCCGGTATAGCTGGTAAAGTATCTGTTATATTAAAAGTACCTCTCACAATTAACCACCCACCTAACAACAGGATTGTTTCCACACAATGTGGGTAAAACAAAACGCTACTTTTTGCTACTCTGCGTACCTTCAAGGGTCAACGGATATAATCAATTGCACCAAAATACACAACATTATTAATGACAGTAAAGTTTTTGTCCAAGATATTTTTTATGGATTAAACTTCTTTTTTAATTTCTCTCACAACGTTTCGAGACCATTCCAGGTCCCTTCATCAGGTGATGAATAGTTGTATAACTAATTAATACCTGATGAAGGGACCTGGAATGGTCTCGAAACGTTGTGAGAGAAATTAAAAAAGAAGTTTAATCCATAAAAAATATCTTGGACATCAATGTACAACTTCTAAATGCCACTGAAAGACAGTAAAGTTTTTGTTCACTATAGTGTAGAATGAGGATAATTTGCTGTCATAGGATGAAATTCTTTGAAAAATCCTTTTTTTAGGATTGTGTCCTTTACATTATGTCATTTGGCAAATGCAAGATAATAAACTGTTTCCTTAAAAATACGATTTTAGACAGGCTGGCTTAAGAAAGAGGTACTCTGGCGACAGCAGAATTTTGTACATGTTGTCTACTTTAGACAACTGCAAATATACAGCTGTGGAAACATTGTAGTTATTTTTTTATTTACATACAGTTCCCACCATGTTACATAACACGACTATTAATGGTAGTTAATATTTCTAGTTTGATATTGAAACGAAAGGGAGACACAAAATTATGGTATTGACGCTTGTGAGTGGATAATAAATAAAATGCCATTGGCGTGAGGTTCTAGAATCATTCAGACGGCTTTGTTCTGTGTCCCGATAAAGGTTTCAAGTCATTATTATGAGCCGAAATCAGAAGTGAGTATATTTACACGTTTGATTCTGAATAAATCATAATTAAGTGTACTTGTCATATATCTTAATCTTGTATGCAAAACATTTAGTTTCCTTTTCCCATATGAGAAATGTTTCAACAGCTGTATATTTGCAGTTGTCTAAAGTAGACAACATGTACAAAATTCTGCTGTCGCCAGAGTACCTCTTTCTTAAGCCAGCCTGTCTAAAATCGTATTTTTAAGGAAACAGTTTATTATCTTGCATTTGCCAAATGACATAATGTAAAGGACACAATCCTAAAAAAAAAGGATTTTTTCACTTAATTATGATTTATTCAGAATTAATGTTAGAAATGATGCACTTTGTCAGTGTGGCCATAATTGTGAAAATGCTTTTCATTATTTTCTTGAATGTCCATTATATATAATTCAAAGAGAACAAATGTTAACCTCTTTAGAAAATATAGTGAATAATAGAGCATGTATTGATATTAATCTCATCTTAAATGGCAATGCAGGTCTCTAGCTTAGCGAAAATCAGAATGTTTTTAAAAGTGTACATATCTACATCCATAACACTAAACGATTTAAATAACTCTGTCTGTACATATCTATACCTTTTGTCTGCCTCTTGTTGAACTTTTTTGTAATATACACTTGTAACTATGTGGAGAGGGCTTATTTAAGTTGGATAACTTGTGCCCAATCCGTTTCTTAATTGAATAAAATATGTTTCAATCAATCAATCAACACGTTTGATCTCTAATACAGTCCATTAAGCATAACTGATAATGTACTCTTGAAATATTCAAATAAGGTGAATTTCCTTGTTTTCGTGTTTGAACAAATCCCTTATATTCGAATACAGACATGTATAGAACAGTATTGCTATAAAAGACCGCTCTATTTTGGTTTCAGAGAAATAGTAGTTTGAACAGCGTTTCAAGCAGAAACTAAAACATGTAATTCGTTTGTCTAGTTTTCAATGTGTACGATCTTCCACATGGGCAGATCCAGTGTGTGTGTGTGGTGTCAGGGGGTCTTAAGTCATTTTCAAAAGGGGGGGGTCGGCTATTTCGGGATCGGCTTACTGACGCTTATGGTGGTATATAAGAGACGGGGCCCAGTTAAGTCCTTTGCCGGCGTTTTATGTAAAACTGGTTCCCTTTACGTGCGCCAACTTGCTTTGAGATAGACGGGGCCCAGCGTCATTCGTCACCACTCGCATCATTCGTCACCACTCGCCCCTTTCCGTAACCTCCAAGAAGACGGTATTCGGCTTGTCCCGGAATAACACGAGTGGGTCACGAATGCACTCGCATCTTTCCGTTCCCTGCGGAATGTCACGAGCTTTCACGAATGCTTCCCGGTAACTTTATGATTTATCGCTGTGAGGAGCTTGGAGAAGCACAATGTTTGATGTCAACAAATGCCGAATGCACATGTCACAGAAGCACGCTGGCGCGAAATCACAGATATTACCCGTCAACAAGGAATGTTAATGAAATGTCACAGTTTGCAACTAGATAAATAAGGTGCACAATGCGTCATTATTTTGCAATGATACGTGTTGTTGTCAATACGCGTGCTTTGTAATTCCCATACTGTGTGTGTTTATCCTGGACAACACCCAAAATACAGAAATGTTCACGATGAACTAGAAACTAGAGTTCAATTCTTGCTCTCATAATGTTTGACAAGTTATACAACTGTGCAGAAAACCTTTTAATATCAACAAAACAAAATCACCTCAAACGTTTCATCAGAGACCATACTCTGGTTTCATGCATGAAATTAACCATTAAAAAAGATGCCTTAACAAAGGAAATCATAACGGAATATGTCCTTATTTAAATTTGATCGATAGCACTTTTGACTTAAATCTGTGGCTCTTTTCACTTTTCTTTGGCCCTTTTTGACTTTTTCAATTTTGTCCCTGTTGTCCTATGGCCCTTCTGACTACAACCCCACAGATGACAGTCTAGATATATCAGTCACCAATAACTTTGCAATGTAATGATAAGAATCCTACACATTTCAACAGAACAGTAAATCATGCCAGAGACCATATATGGTCTGTGATCACGCACACTACAACAAATGATTTAAAAATTGAGTCTTTCTGATTTCCTGTGACCAATGCTTCACTGAAGTTTGTATGCACTATGTGTACGGGTTCAAAATCAAACACTAAAGAATGGTTTCTATTATATCTCCTGAATATTGTTATGACAGAAAATACCAGAAAATATGATGAACACACAATACCCCAATACTGCACAGGTTTGTATGCATTTGATTCAGGTGAGGTGAGGTGAAATTGGGTTTAACGTCGTGCTTGAGAATATTTCGCTCATATGACGACATGCATGCGTGTGTATGTGTATGTGCGGCTGCTTGTACTAGCCCAGACTGAAGCTGGTTTTATAGTGCTAGCCCACTGAGATACCATGCCGCAGTGAAGCATGAATACCCCACTCAGACACATTATACTGACTCCGAGCCGACCAGTCCTTGTTGTACCCATTAATGCCGAGCGCCAGGCAGGGACCAACAAGTACCATATTTTAACGTCTTTTTGGTATGACGCGGTCGGGGATCAAACCCGCGACCTTCTGCTCTCCCGAGCGGACGCTCTAACCACTACACCACGGAGGCGGTCTCATTTGGTTCAGGGGCTTGGAGGAGCAGTTCGTGTTGGTACTGAGTGAGACCCAGGTTCCCAGGGTGTCTCTGATCCTGTGGTTTGTTGTTGTTTAAAGAGACACTCAGCAATGTTCTGGCTATATGGTCCTGTCTGTAAATGATAGAGTCTGGACCAGACAATCTAGTTATCAACAGCATGAGCATTTTTCTACGCAATACGGATACAATGACATCTGTCGACCAAGTCAGCGAGCCTGAGCACCTGAATCAGTTAGTCGCCTCTTACGACAAGCTTGGGATGCTGAAGACCAATTCTAATGGGGATCATCATGGCTCCACATGTGAATGAAAATTATTACATCGAACTTCAACAATGGAGTAGTAGAGGGACTAATGGACTTGTCACTTGTTAATTAATCTTGTGTTGAATATAGATTTTCATTGTAATAACAATTTACATGTGAATAATTATAAGTAGCTTTTGTTAATAAATCACGGCACGGCTCAGTCACAGCAACAGTGAACTAGCACATGCTCAGGGGATTCTTTCACAAATGTCATTATTCGCCATGCAAAATGGTCCATTATCTTTAGTCTACGAGAAACTGAAAAATATAACTTTTTTAACTTATGCTGTCTCTAAGAGGTGGTTGTGATCAGGTTGTCAAGATCGGTTGTTGGTTGCCTGGTAACCAGACTGTCTGGGTCATTGCTCACTCTATTAAATTAATCATTGGATTGTCCTGTCCTGACTAATCAAACTTGCATGATAAAAGTACTACATGTATTTCAGTATGCAAATCGTATTGCGATGAGTGAGTTAAGTTTTAGCAATGTCACGGTGGGGGACACCAGAAATGGGCTTCACACATTGTACCTATGTGGTGAATCAAACCCGGGTCTTAAGCATGAAGGTCAAATGCTTTAACCACTAGGCTACTCCATGGCACAAATTGTATTGTACCCACAGTATTGGGATATGTATCGTGTAACATAATAACACCACTATTAGACAGCCATGACCTGAATTGATATTGTATGAAACGTGTTTGTTTTGTGATGTCGTTCCAGTGAAAATGGGGTCAAAGGTGAAGCAGAAGCATCTGCTGCTGCTCCAGAGGAAGGTTGGGGAGAAGATGGAGGCACTCCGAGAACAGCAGGACATCCTTCAGTCCTCGATTGCACAGTATGTTTCGCAGGTTAGTGGAGCAGGTAGCAAGCTGTAGACATCTCAGAACTCTCTCTCTCTCTGTCTCTCTCTCTCTCTCTCTCTCTCTCTCTCTCTCTCTCTCTCTCTCTCTCTCTCTCTCTCTCTCTCTCTCTCTCTCTCTCTCTCTCTCTCTCTCTCTCTCTCTCTCTCTCTCTCTCTCTCCAAACATAAAAGCATTCTCACTCATCTACATAACAGATAAAGAAGAATATCACTCTCTCTCTCTCTATCTCTCTCTCTTCAAACATAAAAGGCGCATTCTTTCACAATCACACATTATCATACATCAAGCACTCTCGCACACATACACGTCTACATCCAATCAAACTTCATAAACACGTTCTCACACCTACATATTCACTGCCACATGCACACACTAACTCACACGCAAGCACGCACACACACACCACACACACACACACACACTGGACGAGGAATCTACGAGAATACTCTCCTAAAGAAGGCAGCCACTCTCCTCAGCACCTTCCTCACGGGGTGAATATCCTCCACAAAACGGTCGTCGTCCTCATCCTCATAGACCCAGTAGTCACTGTCGTTGTCACTTGGGACAGGATAATAGTGTCTCTCTCTCTCTCTCCCCCCCAAAAAAACAAAAAACAAACCAACAACAAAAAACAAAAACAAAAAATGGTGACTGACAGCAGTTTCTATTTTCTGCCTGGACACCAAAACGTCTGTGTACTGTGGTATACAGGAATGCAGCTCCAGTCTATCTCTGATTGCTTGTATCTTCTTTCTAGGCAGAGTCCTCAGCGGAGAACCTGTTGTCGATATCTGACCCGAACCTGTTCATGGAACGCTACGTAGATGTGATGCAGGACTTGGATCGATGCCTCAACACCTGCACGCTGCTCACAGCCACTGCCGAGGACATGATAGGTGAGTTCAAGAGGTGGACACCCCAGTTAAAAAGGGGTGCTATGATAGAGGATATTTAAGAGTGAGCGAGTATGGACTTGCACCACTTTAAGCAGCATTTCAGCAATACACAGCAGGGGACACAAGAAATGGGCTTCATACAAAGTATCCATTTTGGCATCGAACCCAGACCATCAGTGTGATGAAAGAATGCTTGAACCAGAATAGTCTGGCAGAAGACTTTTCGTGACGGTGTTTGGTCACTTTACTCAAAAACTACAAGTACAATCGTTTTCTAATTTGGCATGATGCATTATAATTGTTCTACCATTGTGAATTTTGAATTTCATGAATTATGATTCAGGGGTGGAAATAACCCATTGCCCGACGCCCGAGTCCAGTGTTTTTTTCTGTCGGGCAAGCATATTTGTCCATCACACTGTACCGGTGTCCAGTTGACTTTTCAATGTTAATTATGTTGTTTATTTAAAAAATCAACAAGAAGATCGGCCAGTATATAGTGGAAAAATTATCAGGGCAAGTGATTTTACTTGTGCCACTGTACCGGAGTACACTAGCAATTTTAAAGTTATTTCCAGCCCTGTGATTTAATAACAAAAAAGTTGTCTATATGAGCTATCATTATGTCAAGACACAATAACATCTTAACTGTCAAGGGTGTTAGGCGACTACTTGGATCGGCCACCTGGCCATTCAAATGTGCATGTCACATGTCCTGACCTCACTCATGTGACGGAAGGTCATGTCACGTGCAATTGATTTTGTGTCATTTGACTTTATGTTGTTTCATGAACAAAAAGTGACTTTGGCCACACACACCTTCAGGCTACTTCTTGCTGACTGGCATATAATAGTCACATAATAGGGGTGGTAGCCTAATGGTTGAAGCGTCCGCTTGTCTCATTGAAGACTCGGGTACAATTCCCCACATGGGTACAATGTGTTAAGCCCATTTCTGGTGTTCCTGCATGATATTGCTAAAATGTCTTAAAACCATACTCACCCAATGAGACTGCCTCCGTGGTGTAGCGGTTAGAGCGTCCGCCCGGAAAGCGGAAGGTCGCGGGTTCGATCCCTGACTGCGTCATACCAAAAGACGTTATAATATGGTACTTGTCGGTCCCTGCCTGGCGCTCGGCATTAATGGGTACAACAAGGACTGGTCGGCTTGGAGTCAGTATAGGGGCGGTGGGGTAGCCTAGTGGTTAAAGCGTTCGCTCGTCATGCCGAAGATCGGGTTCGATTCCCCACGTGGGTACAATGGGTTAAGCCCATTTCTGGTGTCCCCCGCCGTGATATTGCTGGAATATTGCTAAAAGCGGCGTAAAACTAAACTCACTCACTCACTGCAGTCAGTATAATGTGTTTGAGTGGGCTATTCATGCTTCACTGCGGCATGGTATCTCAGTGGGCTAGCACTATAAAACCAGCTTAAGTCTGGGCTAGTACAAGCAGCCGCACATACACATACACATGCATGCACGTCGTCATATGAGTGAAATATTCTCAATCACGACGTTAAACCCAATTTCACCTCACCTCACCCACTGACTCATGTAATAGGGCTATCAGGGCTTGTCTTGCAGTATTGTGCTAAATAATGTCACTGGTCCTTTATTGTTGCCAATACAGAAAGCACCTCCAACAATGAGACAACATCTGTGGAAGAGTTCGTCAAGCCGCAAACCATCTCATCCTTTGAAACACAAGGACATGACCGGGATTATCATTCCACCTCCAAGCCGTCCAAGGACGTAGAAAGTGATAATGACGTAGAACCAAGAAGGTCAACTGAAAGAGTCCTTGAAAATGAACGTCTATCTAACTCGGCCATTTCCTTAAAACTCACAAAGCCCAATGTATTGGAGGAATTAGACATTGAAATTGATGGAGTGACCACCGATGAACAGGGGAAGAAGAACAAAGGAGGTAACTCTGTAGCCTTGGAGAATAAGGGAGACAACCCTGTCCGTTACAGTACACAAGCTGGATGTAGTGATGGTGCTGTGGATATGTCATGTGAAAGAGATTCTCACCAGTTAGAATTGTTAGCACAAGTAGGTCATGTTGCTGATGTGACAACTTTAGATCAGGCTGGAGATCAAGGAACAGTCCCCAAAGCTGAAGGTAGGCAGAAAATTGTTGGTAGTATTTGTTTGGAGGTATTACTGTGTGAAGTTCTCAGTATGGTATACTGACCAGTGTAACCCCTCCCTCCCATCCCCAAAGCTGAAGGTAGGCAGAAAATTGTTGGTAGTATTTGTTTGGAGGTATTACTGTGTGAAGTTCTCAGTATGGTATACTGACCAGTGTAACCCCTCCCTCCCATCCCCAAAGCTGAAGGTAGGCAGAAAATTGTTGGTAGTATTTGTTTGGAGGTATTACTGTGTGAAGTTCTCAGTATGGTATACTGACCAGTGTAACCCTCCCTCCCATCCCCAAAGCTGAAGGTAGGCAGAAAATTGTTGATAGTATTTGTTTGGAGGTATTACTGTGTGAAGTTCTCAGTATGGCATACTGACCAGTGTAACCCATCCCCAAAGCTGCGATATGATTAGGGGTGAAACGGTACGCTCTTACCACGGTACGGTACATATTGCGGTAACCTAAAACTCTTTTGTATCGTGTCCATTAAAAGATGTTTCGAATAATTTTAAACTTTACTGTTTATTTAGAGATGCCGTATTGTCATAATAATTGTATATTACTAGTCCTAAGGAAGAAGATCCATGGACTGTCCTGGCTAGCATTGGTCTTCAGCAACCCATGCTTGTCGTAAGAGATGACTAACAGGCTCGGGGTGTCAGGCTCACGACTTGGCTGATACATGTCATCGTATCCCAATTTGCATGGAAATTATTTTCCATTTAGATTCAACTTGACATCATGTCCTGGTTTGTCTTTATCAGAGACTGCCTCCGTGGTGTAGTGGTTAGAGCGTCCGCCCGGAGAGCGGAAGGTCGCGGGTTCGATCCCCGACCGCGTCATACCCAAAAGACGTTAAAATATGCTACTTGTTGGTCCCTGCCTGGCGCTCGGCATTAATGGGTACAACAAGGACTGGTCAGCTCGGAGTCAGTATAATGTGTCTGAGTGGGGTATTCGTGCTTCACTGCGGCATGGTATCTCATTGGGCTAGCACTATAAAACCAGCTTCAGTCTGGGCTAGTACAAGCAGCCGCACCTACACATACACATACACATGCATGCACGTCGTCATATGAGCGAAATATTCTTAAGCACGACGTTAAACCCAATTTCACCTCACCTTGTCTTTATCAATGACTTTGTGGTAATTTGTGTGTTGATACTTGGAAAAGTTTGACAATATTGTAAGCTGTAAAAACTTTATGGATAACAACTTTGTTTATATGTTGAGTGCGACGTTTCCATACACCTTGTTGTACTGTTCTTAAGCAGGAATGTCGAAACATGGCACTCACCAATTAAAGAAGTTGATATCCATAAAGTTTGTCTAGTTTGTACTTCCCAGCTTCTAAAATGCCTGAAAATATTGTAAGCAAATGCATGTCACCATTTCTGTGCTGTCCATACATTAGGCAGTACATAAATGATTCGACCGCCTCTGTGGTGTAGTGGTTAGAGCGGAAGGTCGCGGGTTCGATCCCCGACCGCGTCATACCATAAGACGTTAAAATATGGTACTTGTTGGTCCCTGTCTGGCGCTCGGCATTAATGGGTACAACAAGGACTGGTCGGCTCGGAGTGAGTATAATGTGTCTGAGTGGGGTATTCATGCTTCACTGCGGCATGTTATCTCAGTGGGCTAGCACTATAAAACCAGCTTCAGTCTGGGCTAGTACAAGCAGCCGCACATACACATACACACGCATGCACGTCGTCATATGAGCGAAATATTCTCAAGCACGACGTTAAACCCAATTTCACCTCACCTCACCTCACCTCACATAAATGATTCATTATTTTAAGATTCATACTGTTTAAGTATTTGATCATTTTATGTTTCATGGATTAAATTTATCATTGTTATTCACAGCTGAAGATGTTCCAGAGAAAGCATCTGACAAAGGTCCAACAAGTGTCTTCACACCAAACACACCTTACAGATCAGTTGTTGGGGGAGCATCATTTGACTACGGACTTGGTCCAACCATCTCACACTGTACACTCACCGTCGGACCAGTCATCCCCGTTATCGTCAGTGAGATAGCGACGCCCTGGTCCTTCTACGTCCAGCAGTATGGCTGTGCACTTGAAAAGCTCAGGATTGATATCAAGTAAGATTCTCTTTGGTCAATACAGTTTTTAATGACTACAATTTAAGTGGTGTGACTTTTTTGCATTTGTCTCAAAAAAACTATTGGACATTAAGTCTCACTGCCGTTTTCTGATATGACAGCTTGTTTGCATTGTTGCGAGATGTCACTGATTTTATGGTGGTTTGCCCCATTTTTGGTGTGTTTATTATTGAATGGGCTGTTCATGGAATTATCATTGTATCATTATCATTATTTATTTTTCGTTATCCTATGTTTCCCTCTCCCTTTGTCTGAGATATGTTGGAAACATTCTTTGTTATGTTCCCCATGAACATTACAACCATCATCGCGAATGCACCCCTCCATGTGCATGCACACTAGCCTCCCATGCAACCAGCTGGTGACTCGTCACTCTCTCTGTTTTCAACAGGAAGGACTGGGGAAAAGCTTCTGTGTTTCTAACCCAAGCCATCCTATCAAAATTTAGATAATGTTTTAAAAGAAAAAAATGGCCTTGGGTCTCCTATTTCTTTTGTTTGTCATATCCATCAATTATTTTTTATCCCACCGGCATGTAATGCGGTGGGATATAGTCGTTGCCTCGTCCGTCTGTCCGTCCGTCCGTCCGTCCGTCCGTCCATCCGTCCGTCCGTAATCATTTTGTTTCCGGAGCATAACTCAAAGACCGTTCGATATTTTTTAACCAAAATTGGTAGATATGTCAAACATAACCTAAGGTGGTGCCTTTTGCTATTTACAGATTATTGTCATTTTTATTTTCTCGGTTTGCATGGAAACGTTTTGGACTTAGTCTTAAAGAAGGGTGGGCCGTTTCGGAGCATAACTCAAGAACCGTTCAGTATTTCTCAACAAAACTTGGTAGATATATCAAACAGATCCTAAAGTGGTGCCTTTGCTATTTACAGATTTTTGTCATTTTATTTTTCCCGGTTTCCATGGAAACGATTAGGACTTAGTCCCAAAAGTGAGGGGTGGGAAGCCGTTTCGAGCATAACTCAAGAACCGTTCAATATTGTTCAACAAAACTTGGTAGATATATGAAACAGAACCTTGAGTGGTGCCTTTTTGGTATTTGCAGATTTTTGTCATTTTTATTTTTCCGGTTTCCATGGAAACATTTTGGACTTAGTCTCAAAAGTAAGGATTGCTTTTAGTTTCTCGGAGCATAACTCAAGAACCGTTCAGTATTTCTCAACAAAACTTGGTAGATATATCAAACAGATCCTAAAGTGGTGCCTTTTGCTATTTGCAGATTTTGGCATTTTTATTTTCCCGGTTTCCATGGAAACGATTCAGACTTAGTCCCAAAAGTGAGGGGTGGGCTTCGTTTCCGGAGCACAACTCGAAAACTTCTTAATATCTTTCAGCAAAACTTAGCAGATATGTGAGGCAGATGCTATTTGCAGATATTTGTGATTTATTATTTTCTCAGTTTCCATGGAAACAATTTGGACTTAGTCTAAAATCAAGCTGGACTTTAAGTAACTGTCAGATGATTTGTTCTTTCAAAGATGTCGGGGCCGGGGGGATATGTCATCTTCTGATGACTCTTGTTTCAATTTGATGTGTAATTCAGTTTTAATTCTGATTCTGAATTAAATTTGTGATGGTATATAGAAAAAGGGAAAGGACTCTAATTAAAAACATATTTTCCTGTCCAGATGCACATGTTATATATTACTTGGTATTGTTCAACCCCATGTTGCACCTTTCAGTGTAACCCATCTTGACAAAGGGAAACGACAATCATTATTTATTGTGCAATGAAAGCTACACATAGTTCACATAAACTTGTCTCAAATGAAACCCAAGGCTAGTCTAACATTCAGTGTCTTGGAAATAAATTACCATATATGACCAGAGATAAACCAGATGTTTAGGACTAGAACAAGCTGTCTGTGGAAGGGGATTGGCTTATCCACAGGTTACACTTTCGTCAAGCTTATTTTTTGGTGTAAGGAAATGACAACATATCTCTTCGTGTGAACGAACAAGAGAAACCGACTTTGTCAGTGTAGGCATCATATTTGCAAATAAACATCACTAGACAAAATGATTTACCTTTTCAGTTCTAATTTGTTTTGATATGCATTGTGTTATATGAATTTGTATTTGTCTCGTACACAGAGCTGGAAATAGCAATCAGCTGTCCACATGTTTTCCCTGCAATCTACCAGTGATTTAGTTAATACATACCCAATAATATAACAAGATGAATTCTGATGCAGTGAGTGTATTGTGTAAGTGTCCTTGTGTTCAGGGCCAAACCATACTTTATAACATTACGTATAACGGGAAATAGAATACGCGATTACTACGATGGAGTTTTTTAAATTAAAATTTCAACACATTTACGCAGGAGTTTCTTATCTCTGAAATAAAATTATTTTATGATTGCTTTGAATAATTTGTCATTAATATATTGTGGAAAGAATCTTTTAGAATCTTGTCATTTTCAAAAAGAAGTTATGACTTGTAGAATTGTGGATGTTCTGGGGATATGTTTATTTCTTGGTCTGTACAAGAGACAAAGGCTGTATTATAGAATTTGAAATCCAAACTTAAAAACTACACTATTATTAACTTGTTTGTCAATATCCAAATTACAGTGAAACTTGTGTGATCACACTATTCATCTGTGTCTTTGATTATTTCATCCACTCCATGCAGCAGTATGAGGATTTGTTGTTTTTTTACAAACTTCTGACATATAATGATGATAATAATGATAATGGATTTCTATGGCGCCTGGTATCCAACACGAAGCTGTTCAAGGGCAAATCACAAATTCTTTTTTATATATTCCTCCTTGGGGTACTTATAAGCATTTAAATGTCCATTTAAATTCCCTACGACAGTTGTAACAATATTTGAATAAAATATTTACAAAACAAAAACTACGTTTTGTCTTGTGAGACCACCCTTACAGGGCCTTCCGGCCCCCTACAGCCAAGAGCAGGTAACTCTAGACCGTAACCTCGTACCTCACTTTCCATGCTGTCGTTGTACCGACAAGACGTGGGTCCATACCAGAAGGTTTTTCCTTGCGACTAAGAGAGTTATGAGTGTTTCAGAAAGCGGCAACTGTATGTATGGTTCTCTTTTCCCTGCATGGCGAATTGGAGGTGTTTTCTGAATTTTTTCATTCATAATTTCGTTGTAACTTGGTACCTGTCGCCGGTCATTTCGCTAGTCGCGTGGCAAGATGGCGGACAGGTGCCTTGAAGCTAGCCTTCCTGTTCATTGGTTTCCCCTGTGGTTTTTCAATGTTACAGGTGGTTTTAGTGATTTTTTATTTGTATCTTTATGCGTGTAGGTGTATGTCTACTGCTCGCATTTTCTATATTACGCTAAAACCCGTAATTGTTGGTTATGCTGCAGTATGTACTAGGTTGTCAACTGCATGCTACGTTGTCGCATTAGTTGTGTCGCCTACGCGTCTTTTACATGTATTTGTATGTGGGTATAGGGTGGATTGCTGCACGGGTTTTCCTTGTTGCAGTTTAAACCCTGTACCGTGCCTTGCTGCAATTCCCGTCACGGGATACCCACAGTCTGCTTACGCTGTTTAGTGCAGAAGGAACATGAGGAAGAGGGTGTGCGGCATGTGCCAAGTTCTCGCAAGCCCAAACCATTCGGTGGCCCGGATAGACTGCGCTGTTTTACGGCAACCTGCTTGGTGGGGGTGATCTCTGGGCACAGGATCCCCGTCAAGCGCTCCCATAGTAAAAAGGGTCCACGGAGCCAGCTTCACGGAGCCGCTCCCAAGAAAGCTAAAGGCGACCAAGGCGGCTTCGTCTTCACGCACTCATGCCCCTTCTGCATCTCCTACTGCTTCCGTCTCTGTACCCGCCCACCCCCCTCTTGATTCAGCACCTGTAAAAGTGTTCCTGTTGATTCGTAACCGCGTTTTCTTCCAGGAGCAGATGCCGTCAGTCAAGTCCCTGATTGATACGGCGTTAGCGGGGTTCCGTAAGGAGCTCAGCGCGCCGGTGCGTCGGCGGGGCTGACACATCTGGGGTTAGCTGCGGCCCGAGCTCCGGCTCGAGACGCGCCTCCCCGGCGGCTTGATCCTGGCCGGCCCTGGTGACGGCATGCCCTTGGCGTCTGGTGGCGACCTGGCTTTATGCACTGGTCTGTCACAGGTGCCTGGTGCGGCGATACAGGGTTGCCCCTGTCATTGCCTGGTGTCCCGACTGGCGGTGCGCCTGGCGCCGACCAGTTCGGGGATACCTCGGCCCGGCAGCCAGTCGGGGTTGCCGGGGAAGCCTGTTGCGGCAGGTTCCTCTCGGTGACTTCGGCGACCTGGCTGAGTTCCTCCCGGCAGAGGCGATGTTTTTCCCCTGGCTCCTCTTGACCTTATGAGTTTTCTGGTCCTGCCTCTGGCGTCTCCTCGGCGCTCTCAGGAGTCTGAGATTATGGCGCCGAGGATTCTGCCGAGTCGATATGGAGGAGGAGGAAGGGGCCGGTGGAATCGGGCCGGGGAGTGCGTGCTCCTTTGCCTCGTCCCTGCGGCAGGTTGGGGAGAAAATCGGCGAAGTCCTGCCGCAGGTGGCTGTTCCGCCCCGGCACCCGACCCAGCGGAGTTTCGGCTCCGGGGGCGTTGCACCAACCAGGTCGCAGAGGCGCGCTTGCGCATTCTCCCATCACTGGTCAGTGAGGTGGTGAATCCGCTCCTGGCTGGTACTTCGATCGCGTTTTGATTTGCCTGAAGTCGCCGGCGGTACCAGTTGGAGTGCGGAGGCGCTCTTCGAACCACCAGTGGTGGGCCGAATCGCGTCTTTGCCTCAATCACGCGCAGGGGAGGTAGATCGCCGTCTTCCCTGGCCTCGGCCAGGCAGGGCAGGCGTCTCCCCTTTTCCGGCTAGTACGTCACTGCCGCTGAAGTCTGCCTACCGGTCATTGAAGAATGTTACGGTCTTGCGGCTCAACAACTTAAAGTAGCAGTCCATTCAGCCTACCTGTCGGCGTTGCAGGGACAGCTGGTGGCCCTGGCGCTGGCGGTGCCGATTCATCAGTCGGTGCTCGCCCGGCAGTTAACGGGCGTACACTCGCATCTGGCTCGGGACAGCATTCGGTGCTGTGCCAGCCAGATGATGGGAGCCGTCATGGGCTTGCGCCGTCTGTGGCTGTCTGTGGCGGTATTCGCCGCGACGCCACAGCAAGCTCTACTGTCATTGCCCTATACCATGGGATCTTCCCTGTTCCCTGGGGCCTTGCAGGTGGTAAGGGAGGCGGCGGAGGCTGTCTCTACCTTTAAGGACTCAAAGCCTTTGTTGGAGCAGCCCTCCGGCTCCTGCGCCATCGGCCCCCCGCTTGCGTCCGCTTACCCTTCTGCCTCGGCGAAGGATGTTAAGTGGGCTGCCCTTTGCAGTCCAAAGCGGAGCGAAGCCGACGAGAAGCAGGGGCAAGCCTGCTCCAGCGCCAGCAGTCTTTTTGGGGCAAGGGGAAGCCAGCCCGGCTTCCCACTGATTCATTCCCCAGAGCCCTTGTTGCCCCCACTCCATGGCGGAGACTTGCCGGCGGTGGGGTGCACTGCCTCTTACCACACGTCCCTGTCGGCCGGCTGTCCCTATTCCTCCGGGAGTGGGAGGCAGCCACCTCAAATCCTGGGTCCTGTCCCGCTCAGGGATGGCCATTTGCCACAGTGGGGCGCGATCCTCCGTCCTTCTCGGGGGTTCGGCTGCGCCTGTACCGACCCCAGCGATAAAGGCGGAAGTCCTCCGATGCGAGGTTCAGTCTTTACTGACCAAAGCTGGCCATCGAGTGGTTCCTGTGAGTCAGCGAGAAGAGGGTTTTATTCCACCTACTTCCTCGCGTGACCAAAGGGCCGGAGGGTTCAGACCCATTCTGAATCTCAGAGGGCTGAACAAATTACTGGAGGTGCGATCTTTCAGGATGGAGACACTCAGGTCAGTGATCTCCTCCGTCGAGACAGGGGATTGGCTTACGTCAATCGATCTCAAAGGCGCGATACCTCCATGTTCCAATGCACCCGAATTCAAGAAGTACCTCCGGTTCTCCTTCGGACGGGGACGTGCTACCAGTTTCAGCGTGCTCCCCTTAGGCATCTCCACGGCCAAGGGTGTTCACCAAACTTATGCTAATCCCAGCTCAGTTAGCCAGGTCTCGGGGCAGGTGTTGTCACCCGTACCTGGAGGATTGGCTTCTCACGGGCCTTAGGGCCTCAGTTAAGCAGAGCCTCCCACACTGTGCGTGCTGGATACTCTGGTGTCACTGGGCTGGATTATCAATCTCAAGAAATCAGACCTCGTTCCGCGCAGGATCTGATATTCTTGGGAGCCAGATTCAACACTGGCGCTAGAAGTTGTTTCCCTTGCTCCGGACGCATCGTCAAAGTCCGGGGACTGTGTTACAGTTCCTCCAGTACCCCATTGCGTCGGCCGAACATGGCCCGGTTGCTCCGGCAACATGGCGGCGACAGTGGACATGGTTTGGCGGCTTGGCGTTTGAGGATGCGACCAATTCAGCAAGCATTAGCTCAGCTGTGGTCCCACTTCGCAGGGCTCACGAGATTATGCTCATAGCGCCAGAGTGGTTAATCCCTCACTTGGCGATGGTGGGCCGGGCGTGAGGAATTTGTCCAGGGGATCCCCTCGACACCCGACACCTTCCCTCTCAGTTCAGGCGGACGCCTCCCCTCACAGGTTGGGGTCCTGGGCGAGCACTCAGCCTCCGGCCTCTGGTCGGAGCGGATCAGCCTACACATCAATGTGTTAGAACTGAGAGCAGTCCGCCAAGGTGTTCGAGTGCTTCAGGGTGTTGGTGCAGGGCCGTGTGGTTCGTCTAGAAATGGACAATCAAGCGGCCATGTCTTACATTCTCAAGCAAAGGCGGCACAGTGTCTCCGTCGGCTCCTTCAGGAGGCGTGGCAGTTTCTACTGTGGTGCGATCAGTTCAACATTCGGGTTTTGCCTGTTTATCTCCGGGGTAGACAATGTCCGTGCAGATGCTCTCTCACGCGGTATACTAGCCCCCACAGTGGATGCTCGACGGGAGATATTCGGGATTATCGCCCAGTTGTTCCCGGGTCGTTCCAGGTGGATCTGTTTGCGTCTGGGGTGGCGAACCAGATTCCTGTGTTTTGCTCCGGATTCGGATCGAGGTGCGTTAATAGCAGCGCCTTTCAGCTAGATTGGGCCGGACAGGGTACTGTGGGCGTTCCCCGATACCACTGATTTCCAGGGTCCTGTCGCAGCTGACCGCTGTCAACCAGCTTCGGCTACTTGTGCTTCTGGCACCTTTGATGGTCGGCACAAAGCTGGTTTCGGTAATTCTCAGGTTTCTGGCTCAGCCTCCTGTTCTATTACCTTTTTAGGCCGGACCTCCTATCCCAGAGCGGGCCCACCGAATCCAGGATTCAGTGGGTGGCTTAGCCGCTATCGGGATAAGCCTCCATGCTTGCGGAATTCCTGCAGTTGCAGACACAATTCTGGCTGGCGGAGGGATTCGACAAACGTTCAATATGAGGATAGATGGGCCTGTTATTGGCGCTGAATTATTGTCAACAGGGGATTCTTGATCCCTTTTCTACAGATTTAGTCTGTGTGTTGGAATTCCTCCAGTCTCGGTTGGAAGCGGTCTGGCGGCTTCCACTGTTCGAGGATATTCTACGGCTATTTCTGCGTTTCATATTCCTGTTGACGGTGCTCTCTTGGGGCAGCACCCTCTTATTACAGCAGCTTTTAGCAGCGTGGACAGAATCCGTCCGGTTGTCCGGCCGGATTAGTCCCCGATGGGACTTGTCAATGGATTCTTGATTGGCTGTCGGTCCACTGTTTCACAATCTGTCGGCTCTTTCCTCCAACTGTTGGCGTGGAAGGCGGCGTTTCTTGTGGCGGTGACTTCTGGCGAAGCGGGTTGGCGATATTCATGCAATGTCGGCCGATCCAGCTTACTGTTTTCACAAAGACAGAGTTAGCATCCGACTGCCTGGAGACTTACCGTCCTAAGAAGGATAGTCCCTTCCATGTGGCCATTTCTATTGAGCTCCCAGCTTTCACTCAGCCTTCCTGTCCGGTACCTCTCTCTGGCGTGCTCCACGGCTTAGATGTCAATGGAACACTTCGGAGGCTTATATCAAAGCGAACAAGGGTACCCGTAACGGTAACCAATTGTTTTGTTGTTATGGCGGGGTTCAGGCTGGTCTTCCGGCGACCAAGCAGACCATTTCTCGGTGAAGCTTGTCTCTGCCATACATATGAGTTATACTCAAACAGAGTATCCCGCCTGTTGGGTTGAAAGCTCATTCGGTTAGGGCAGTGGCTACATCGACAACTGCGCTGCAGCCCTGCCCATTGAGGAGATCTGCTCAGCGGCTATTTGGAGCCGTCCAGTGCGTTCATCCGTCATTACCAACTTGACAGACTCTCCAGTGGCGTGCTCGGTTCGTCAGTCAGTTCTCTCCAGTGGGCATGGTTCCACCTCTCTAGCCGATTGAGCTTTCGAGGTTTTTAAAAAACATTATTGTGTGAACCATTATCTGCCAATTTTTAACACTGGTGTTGGGTTTTACAAATCTTGTTACATTTTTCCCTTGGTGATGGGTTTTATGTGGTGCTGGTTTTTTATTCCCATGTCTCTTGCTTTCTAACCGAGAAGCTCTAGACTAAACTGCCCTTGGAAACTTTGCTGTTCATATTCGGCATTTCGTTTCTGGGTTTATTAGCGGGACCCTTATCTTCACTTCCGAGTAGATTACGGGAAGGAGGAGGGTGTCTCGCTCGATTAAGTTGCATTAGCGAGGTTTTAGCTGGACAAATTTGCATCGTTTTACTCCCTGGTTCCTGGCTCATGCCCCCGCCTGATTGGCTTTGGTGGACACGTGACCGGGTAAGTGTGCCTTTTCTGCTATAATTAGCTTGGGAAATTCCACTTCTTGTGGGGTGTTTAAGCAGACAGAATGCATCCTGAGATCCGTCTTTAGGAGTCTGTCTTATGCTTATAAGTACCCAAGGAGGAATATATAAAAAGAATCGAACTAACCTGTAGAGGTTTAAGATTCTTTGAATATATTCCTCCTTGGGGTAAATCCACCACCTCCCCGCATTCTGTCTGACTTCGTTCAGCATGGAAAGTGAGATGCGGTTACGGTCTGCAATCTAGAGTTACCTGCTCTTGGCTGTAGGGGCCGGAAGGCCCTGTAAGGGTGGTCTCACAAGACAAAGCGTAGTTTTGTTTTGTAAATATTTTATTCAAATATTGTTACAACTGTCGAGGGAATTTAAAATGGACATTTAAATGCTTATAAGTACCCCAAGGAGGAATATATTCAAAGTTTTACCCTGGATAACCCAAGCTGCCTGTGAGGCGTTAGAAGGTTATAGTCACATGACTTATCCCACTGGGTACTCATTTTCTTCTGGGTGAAAAGAGGCATTTTTTTTAACAAACAGGACAGCTTTACTTGACATAAAGCCGAAGTACGTTTCCATCTTACCTACCAACCCTAATTGTATAACTGATGTAATCAGAAACCACTACATTTTGTCTCTGGAGCCTAAGAGGTGAGGTGAGGTGAAATTGGGTTTAACGTCGTGCTTGAGAATATTTCGCTTATATAACGACGTGCATGCGTGTGTATGTGTATGTGTATGTGCCACTGCTTGTACTAGCCCAGACTTAAGCTGGTTTTATAGTGCTAGCCCACTGAGATACCATGCCGCAGTTAAGCATGAATACCCCACTCAGACACATTATACTCACTCCGAGCCGACCAGTCCTTGTTGTACCCATTAATGCCGAGAGCCAGGCAGGGACCAACAAGTAGCATATTTTAACGTCTTTTGGTATGACGCGGTCAGGGATCGAGCCCGCAACCTTCCGCTCTCCGGGCGGACGGTCTAAACACTACACCACGGAGGCTGCCCTGTAGCCTAAGACAGTAAAACATCAGTAAAGCTTCCATGATCCGATCAGATCTCGGCATAGGCTTCTCGCGATATCTTGGTTCCTGGCATTTTTTTTCTATATTCATATACCCGCATATCTCTAATTGCAGTGCACTTCAACCGGGCACTTTTTGTCTTCCGCACTAAATTTGTGTGAAACTCTAACTTTTTGGTGGCTGTGGGAGCCGAATTAGTCATTGGAGGCTCCTAGGTATGGTGTACCTATGCGTCTCAGAACTGTCATTCCCTATACTACTCCTCAAAGCTTGGGTTGTTTGTTCCCTAGAGGGCTGAGATTGAAATCTGAGTGCACATAGTTACAAAGACAAGGTAGAAAATAATGTAGAAAATAATGTAGCTGCGTATCCGGGTAAAATCACATATAAAATTTCCAATTACGCATTGAAAAGTAATTGTTGCATACCAACCACGATTTAAAATGTTAGATAATGCATAAAGTTTTAAAAAAAATGCGTACGGAATATATTTATAAAAATCGCTTGCGTTTTGAAAAAGACATCGATTGCTATCAAGTTGTACTGTTAGTATAGGACAAGTGCTGTACTGTCCATTTAGGATGAGTGATTTTTTATGAACTCATTTCCATTATATTTAAGTTGGTTTTGATTAGGTATGACATAGTCATAAGGCAGAACATACCTGCTTAGTAAACTTACTCAGTCACATAATACTTAGGTGAGTAAAATGACTGAAATACGCACATGTTTGAAAGCAGTGGGTAACAGAAAATGAAATACCCACTCAACATTCATAATACCCACTCCAAAAATACAGTGGGTACAGTACCCACATGAGCTAAATCTTATCTGGAGCTCTGATAATAAATGATCTTACCATTTCGACCCTTTCAGCCATTACATTTCCCAACTGCAGCCAGGGGAGGCAACTCTCAGTGATCCTCAGACGGGCATGTTGTGTCTGAGTCAGTTCACGGACAAGTTCTACTACAGAGCCAAAGTCATCGAAGTCCGAGGTACGACTTATTTCTTGGATTATCTGATTGGTCCGCAGTGTTGAAACATGGCTTACAGTCAATATCAGTGGATTTGTTAGTGCAATTGGCACACATCCAGCTCATAATGCATGACAAGATTTGTCCATGCTTTGGATAAATGAGTTCATATCATCTTTTGTATGTTTGTAATACAATGTAAGAGTGAGAATTCAAGCTGCGTTGACCAATGTATGAATTTATTTTGATAATTCACTGGCCAGGAGGGCTAGTTAAGTACAAATGTTGCTGGCCCACATCATACTTCACTGGACCTGCAAAATATCAGTATCAAAAAGCAAATTGGTCAGAATTGGTGTGATGATTGGTAATAAAAGATTTTAAGTTATTGTCGCCCCTTGGAAACAATATGTTTCAAATATGATAGTATTTAATGAACCTTTTTGCAGACAGATTTTTAACACCTTAAAAATTGACTTGATCACCTCACCTCACCTCACCTCACCTCACCTCACTGTATTGCAGTCAATGAGGCTGACATGGACTGTAACGTCATCTACGTGGACTATGGCAACTACGAGTGCGTCAAGCCATCCTCGCTGCTGCAGCTGCCAGCCAGTCTCTCCACCCTGCCGTCACAAGCTATATTCTGCTCCCTCTCAGGGGTAAGTGCATCGTTCACTTTAAACAAATATAATGTCATAATTAACGTTTTGAGTCATCATGACGCAAAATAGATTAAGGCTCTTAAATCATTAAGCCGAATAAAAGACATACTGTCTAGATGCATGTGACATTCAGCTGGCATTATTGTGGACATCCATGTTCTTTGCAAGTACCAGATCCTCATTTCACAATGTTCTCGTAAGCCTAAGATCCCGTAGCTTTTCTCATAGCATTCGTACCTCCTATACTGTAACATTGGAGGTACGAACTCTGTGAGAAAAGCTACGAGATTTAAGGCTTACGAGAACTTTGTGAAACGGGGACCCAGGGCGGTATAGTAGCCTAGTGGTTAAAGCATTCGCTCTTCACGCCGAAGACCCGGGTTCGATTCCCCACATGGGTACAATGTGTGAAGCCCATTTCTGTGTCCCCTGCCGTGATATTGCAGAAATATTGCTAAAAGCGGTGTAAAACTATACTCACTCACTTTGCAAGAACCACCTCAAATCAATGACGACCATCCTCCATGTTCAAATGTTTGGGTTGTCTGAAATAGGAAAGTTAAGGTCTCGTGAATGTGTGTTAGTTGCTCCACATTGTAAATGAATATGTGTTGCAATAAGTATTGATATACAGTGTGTGACAAAACCATGTGAGTCTTCTTCCCGGAAATGGGATCTTGGTGTTGTTTTTCGCACATTGAATCAGGGTTTTACATAGCTCTTCGAAACCTGGAGTCCTGGGAACTCAGGGCATATTTTTGGAGAGTCCATTTCCAAAATTTGGGGTCCATCAATTTGCATGAAATCAATGATTATGGATGCTTCCTCTTTGATAATGACTGTTATAATATGTGTTACTTTCAATGTCATTAGAATAATGATTGTAAACAGAATGTTTATATTTTAATATGGGATATAATTACAAATTTAGAGGTTATTTCCCAGAAAAAATATATTATTGCCTGCACGAGGACCCACAGGATTTTAGTTTGGGGGTACTTCATCAAATTTCTGCGTCTAATGTGCAGGAATCATGTGTCCCATAAAACCCTGACATTGTAGAGTTTTCACATGCACAATGTTAACTGAGCTTACTAGATCAAACTGAAAGCATGTATCTTGACTGGGGCTTCAGAATATCTGCTAAATTTGCAGACCTATACATGAAGAAGTCGATTTTTGCCTTCCCTGGGAGTCACCATCTTCAGGCGTAGTATTTTAGGACCAAATCACAGGATTTGCTATTGGAGCTAGTGATGATATGTCTCATCAGTTCCAAACTTAATATTTTTCTTTCATTTCTAAATTTACAGCTTAAAGATAGTATGTATAACTATTGTTTCAGCTGTGCCCAGTCAACAAGCTGGGTGTCTGGACGGAAGATGAAGTGAACGGTTTTCGTCAGTTTGTGAATGGTCAACAGCTGAACTGCAAGGCGACATTTGTCAGTCCCTACCAGACTCTTTCATTCCCACACCTGGTTGAGCTGCAGCTCACGATCCCACAGACAGACAAAGACGGCTGTGTGCTTCTCAGTCAGCTCAATCTGGCAGCCCTGCTGGTGAGGCAGAACCTAGCCAGACCCATCCCTGTGTCAGAACAGATCGCTAAATTACAGAACCTGTTTGGTGACCTTCCTGTTCCAGGGTCGAAACAATCGTCACCACGGAAACCGATGAAGAAGGAACAGGAGTCAAAGATTCCAGAAAAGAAGGCGCCGGATGTGATTGTAGAGAGCAGTACTGTTGTGAATCTTGATTCCGTAGATAATCCCAGCTCGGGTGATGCAACAAGACTTAGTACATATTGTTCAGATGAATCTGTCGAAGGTGCTGTTCAAGATAATGCAGGTAGGAAAGGAACCAGAGTTAAAGGTAAATCAGTGCCGCAGTCTCCCAGGACTGAATTGTCGGCTCCTTCCATATCAGACTCAAAGAAATATTCCAAGAAGAATCATTCCAAACCAACTCAGGATAAATGTTCACCTTCAAACCTGTTGTCTAGTGATCCAACCAATGAGAAATCTGAAACCGAATCTCCAACAAAGTCACAGACATCAAGCTGTATGGAAGGGGAGACAACTTCTTCCGGCGTGACAGATCTTAGTCTGAATCCATTATCTGTAGATTTATCCAGTGGCCAGACTGAAGAATATGAGGTCATGATGGCCCAAATCAACTCCCCCAACGATTTCTTCGTCCACAAGATGACTGAAGATGTAGGGAAAGACATTGGACAGGCTGATGAAAGATCTGAATCTCCACTTCGAACGAATGTCCCGAAAGAATTTATACAAACTCTACCGTAAGTTTTCTCCTCAGTGTAGAAGCTTATGTTGTGCACAGTTCTCCCATGACAACAACTTTTACAGGGCAATGATCCTAGAGATAACGGAGGTAGGCGATTCCTATTCCAGAAGTAAAACTGACAGAATAGATAAGATCTGTGTTTTCTATGTTGACTTTGGGGATGAGGAATGGTTGCCGAAGAATAAAGTGTTCCCATTGCCGGAGGAGTTTTCCACGTTACCGCCGCTCACGCTTTGGTGCTCACTGGCACACGTTCAACCAGTGGACGGTGACTGGACAGAGGAGAGTCTTCAAGACTTCCATAGGCTTGCAGGGGTTGAGCAGCGGCTATCATTGGTTGTGACTGAAGGGCGAATGCCAGAATGTAACAGGTGAAGAAATAGCTGTCTCTAATGTATTATGGTTGTGCATTAATGCCTAGTGTTTCGATGTTAACTTTCTGCAGGCCATCTGTTTTATATTCAGGAGTAGACACTGTGGGTCAAATCTACTTGGACTACCAGACTAGTTGTGGTTGAATAGCCTAGTGGTTAAAGTGTTGGCCCATCACGCTGAAGACCCGGGTTTGATTCCCCACATGGGTACAATATGTGAAGCCCTGGTGTCCCCTGTCGTGATATTGCTGGAATTTTGCTAAAAGCAATAGAAATCCAAACTCACTCACTCACTCACTCATCCTAGTGGGGTTGTGTACTTGTAAATATATACAATTATATTTTTTACGATACATATTGTGATGTCTTGGTAGGTAAAGTGATTGACAGGGACACTATTTGTGAGCGCAGATCCTTTTTTCTACATCCTAAAGCCCTAAAAATGTATGTTATTGTTCTGATAACAATCTCAAAATTAGGCTGGATTGTTAGGGATTCTTTCTTCCTGTTTTATGCTATTTATAGTATGCAAAGTATGCCATTATATTAAGACCAAAAAAAAAAATGTTGTGGTTCGAATACATCTCTTTAAAATTTATTTTTTTTTACATATTTTTTTTCGACGTAAAGTATAAACTAATAACACATTTATCAATGTGTAATTGTTTATTTAATCATGCTTGTGACCATCATGTCAACTTTTCTCTATCAGAATGACCGATGTCTGTCGGTGCTGAGAAAAAACAATGGTATCTGAAAGCGTATTTTATTCATACCGCTTAAAAAAATCGGAACCACAGCATGTTTTTTTAGGCCTAATTACAAAGGGAAATAGTTGAGAATGGAAGTCTCTGTAGATTTTAACTTAAGCCATAGACATGATCATGAAACGTGTTACATTCTTTTCTCCAAATATAACTCCGATCAGATATGGCCATATGTATTGTTTAGAAAGTGTATTGCAGTATACTGCTATAGCGGTAATATAGTGATTTGAGTGAGTGAGTGAGTATGGTTTTACCCTGCTTTTAGCAATATTCCAGCAATCTCACAGCAGGGCACACCAGAAATGAGCTTCACACATTGTACCTATGTTGGGTATCGAACTTGGTCTTTGGCATAACAAGCGAATGCTTTAACCACTAGTCTATCCCACCGAACCTGGTAATACAGTGCAGGCCTCGTTCCTAGATCATCTATGAGTGATGATCCAGTTTATTATCCCCCGCAACTTCGTTGTTGGATATAGATATAGAAACGATTTTCCGTCCGTCCGTGCGTCCGTCACACTTTGTCCAAAGCATATCTCCCAAACTATTCGTGATAGCTTAATCAAACTTGGTCCATATGTCAACCATGATCCCTAGATGTGCCTTTGGGTTGTTAGACCCAGATATGAATGTCATATTTTGCTGTTTCCATGGAAACATAAAACGTGACTATGAGGATGTCATCTTGTTGCATTCCCATGGCAACAAGTTAGGCTTCAACTGAATTTGGTGGTAGTGCTCCTTTCTGGAGCAGATCTTAAAAACCTTTCAATACTCTCCTTCCACTTTGCTATATGCACTCCAAAACATCTGACATAATTTTGATGACTTTGTCTTCTTGTTGTGTCTGTATTTGATCATCGGTGGGGTAGCCTGGTGGTTAAAGCATTCATTCGTCACGCCGAAGACCCGGGTTCGATTCCCATATGGGTACAATGTGTGAAGCCCATTTCTGGTGTCCCCCGCCGTGATATTGCTGGAATATTGCTAAAACCGGCGTAAAACCACACTCACTCACTCACTGATTCATGCCGCACCTTGTGTGATGTCCTCTCACTTAACCAGATTCTGTCAAAACAGGTCTCTCACGTAGCCAGAGTGGGATTTGGCAGACATGGATTAGTCAGATTAGCCATAGTTTGTTTCAACAAAATGCTCAATTAGTGAGAGTGAAATTTGTATTAGCAGCACAAACATTTAAACCTCTGGTTTCAAAAAGACGCAAATTGGACTGCACAAATAAATTCTGTACGTGATAACGTTTCACCAATGATAAATCGTTGAAGGAGTTACAAATACCGATTATCAAGAAAAATTATTTTTACCCAGTACTTTTGAAGTTTGGAATTCTTGGCTTGAAGAACTCAGACTTATACAATAACCAAGTGATTTAAACGATGTTTATTGTTCAATAGAGCATGTGCATATAATACATTAACAAAATGGAGTGGATTGGCAAACAAGCCTGTGGCTTATATCAATGCCTTTCCACATGGTGCAGAATATACAATGAGGGTACACTACATATTGCAATATATTAAGACAAATATACACAACAAACATAAAACATTCTAGAGCATGGAAGATCAATTTTAAATACGAAATGATAGTAGATGTTAGATGTGCGGAATCAAGTGAAATATTACAAGTTTTCTTAACGTGCACTTTTTTTTAGTGAAATAATAACTTAGGTGGCGACAGGGAAAAGTGTCTTCTTATTCAATGTTAAAGATTATCATCGCAACAGGAAAGAATAAAACTTGGAAAGAAACTTGTTGAGCAGAATAAAATGGATCTTGTCATGCAGGAAATCGCTCAGTTGCTGTAATATATTGAATAACGGACTCAATAATTTGTAAAGCGTCTTGTTTAGATGCACCTTTCCCATGTAGGATATCTGTGATACTTATATTATGTGTAAAGAAATATTTATCTTTGCGTATGTGTTGGTATACTGCGCAGGTAATGTAATAATAGACATCTTCGGTTGGATGGCCACATTGGCATGAAGGATTTTCAACTATGAATCTTCAGATCTCTCTCTGGGGTGTACGTTACCTGCCTTTAAGTCTCTTGAAGGCTAACAGTCAAATTAGTATTTCATTCTACCGGGTACCCACTGATTGCTGGATACTGAGCAGTAGAGTCAGATTAATGCTTATCCTCTGTATCTGGTACTAGGGCCCGGTTGTTCAACACTCGGTTATCTTAACCGCTGGTTAACTCCTAATGGCCAGTTAAATCCTTAACCGGCCGTTAGGTAACCGAACGTTAAATATGCGTTGTTCAAAACATGGTTAGTCATGCCGTTAGCTAACGTCGCCATCAAAGTTTAACAGTGTGGTTAACGTCACTGGTTAGCTTCCATATATCCCACAATTCCGTTTTCTGTTTCATTCCGGATTACCAAAAATGGAATCGCAAAATGTCACCTGCACCCCAAGGAAAAAGAGAAGTCGAAATGTCTTTGCTGACGATGAGAATGTAATCCAGTCAATGGTTGAGACCAACTCTATAGTTTATCATAGGCATGCGTAATGTCGAGCGCGCTCTGGCAGCTTAACGCTTGTATTGGAACACAAGGTTCCAGACGTTTGCATACATATTTCAAAGACATATGATCCCAGCTCTGTGTGGGACTTACTTCAATTCGACAACAGAAAAGACATTTTAATGAGAAACTATACCACAGCTATAGATAATATATGATGAATCCATGAAAATACATGTAATATTAATACTAGAAGCATGTTTTCAGTGGATAGAATATTTACAAATATTACACACAGGAGTTACGCTTAGACGGCTGCAGTCTTAATGAATCTTTGAATTCCCACAAGACCTATCGCTCACTTTTCACTCCTTAAATTGTCATGACTGTATGGCCAAGTCATTAAGATGCTATCAATATCATTTATTAATTATTTGCCAAGTCTGTCAAAAATTGTAATGTATGAACACACATTGCCAAATCTTTTAACATCAAACAATATAGATGTTGTGACAATAATACCATTAGCTTTTATCTGAAATATGCATTCAATGCCAATAGAAACTTAATATGTTACTAGCACCACGTGCAAGTAATCAAACTGTAATTGTACTATAGGCCCCAGGGCCAACACTGCTGAATTTAATCGATCTATTATTCGACCTTACTGTTGACAGGAATCTCATGAATAAAATTGTGCAATATCGTCATTATCTGAACGCCTTCACAAACGCATATTCCGGAAAGATGTCTTGAAAAACATGAAGCTGCGTTATAGATGAACATAATTTCCTCGATCCTCATTAATCAGATGAACCTTCATTTAGTTCAATTCACAAGTGACTGCAGAAAGTGCATAATTCTTTTTAATGACTTAAAAAACAGGTCGGAAAACATGTTGCATATTTCATCAGTGCATTATAGAACGCTGTAGTAGATGAACATAATTTCCTCGATACTCATTGATCAGATGAACCTCCATTTAGTTCAATTCACAAGTGACTATAGAAAATGCATAGATAGTTCTTTTCAATTTCTTCAAGGACGGAAAACATGTATTATATTTCATAAGTGTATTATAGAACGCTGCAACGATTCGGCAGAGAAATACTATTGTGCCATTGTATTCCTTATATAAAATACATCAGTGTATAACATTAGCTCAGATATTGTTATAAAATAAGTTTAAAATTCCAAACATTATCGTGTAAAATGACAAGAGATAGTGTTGTGTTAAAGCTGTGACAAAAAGGGTTTGATATTCAAATATAAAATTTAATCAAAGTGACTCACGAAGTGAGGCCTGCATATCACTCATAACTCACAACGTTTTGCGAAGGCCGGTATTGAGATGCCAATTACATCACATATATTTCATATTCAGCGGTGACAAATGCATCACTGAATTCTAAGGCTGGGGACGGGTACTCACGATTACTCGAATCCGGTCGGTACAGCTGGAATCGAGTCCTATTTCTAGGAATCTGGTACCGGAAAGGGAGAGCTCTGTAATGACAAGGGCAGACAGCCCTTGAGACATTTGCATGAAGTGTTTGGCATGGTGTTGTTGTAAGTCCAATAATACTGACAGGAACTTAAACAGTCTCAGCCCAAAGATTGCTTTGTGCAATAGGGTGAGTGAGTGAGTGAGTTTAATTTTACGCCGCATTCAGCAATATTCCAGCTATATGGCGTCGGTCTGTAAATAATCGAGTCTGGACCAGACAATCCAGGGGTCAACAGCATGGACATCAATCAACGGAATTGGGATACGATGACATGTGTAAACCCAGTCAGCGAGCCTGCCAACCCGATCCCGTTAGTCGCCTCTTACAACAAGCATGGGTTACTGAAGATCAGTTCTAACCCGGACCTTCACGGGTCTTGTGCAATAGGGCTCATGGCTTTGTTACTTGCACTGGTGCAACCCAATATTACAAAGTGCAACCTAGTTATTTGTCTAACTTGCACCAGGTGCAAGTCAATTTTTGAGAAATATATCAACAATAAACCTAAAATTACAAGCATAATTAAGTCAGCTCATTTTTCTTCTAAACTTTGAATAATTCAATAGCATATTTCTTTCATTACATGTTGCAATAAAAGCAGTGCAACTGGAATTTGGCTGGTGCAACTAGGTTTTTATCTTAGGTTGCACCTGGTGCAAGTAGGTTAACGTCTCTTAAATCGAGCCCTGTCTTTCAAACATACATTCAGCAATAGACCAACAATTATTACCTAGTTTGTGTGGAGTGAGTGAGTGAGTATGAGAACTAGAGTGTGAAGGTGAGTGATCAAGAGACTGAATGGGTCAATGAGTGCATAAGTTTGAAGTTGTTTTGAGTAAGATTTGTGGACAGGTAGGTAAGTAAGTGAATACAAGACCAAACTGTTGTTTTTCAGGAACCTTGAACTAAGAGGGCTGGCCATTGTTGGTCTGAACACAGACCCCAATTACCTCGTTTGTCATGCCATGTTTACAAGGACTATGTAAATGTGAAATATTTGACCATGTTGTCTGACCCATCCTATCCCTGCTCAGAGCAATCCTAGCTTATTGATCAGTCAATGATCCTCTGTAGTAATACAGGGGAACTAAATACTCAATGGCACGCAAACACATCGTTATGCAAGCATGGAAATATTACAGTAGCATAATCAATATTAATGAGGTAATTTAGCCGTTCTTATTTGTGAGTGCAGGTAACTGGTTTAGGGCAGGACAAAGTTTTAAGCAATAACAATTGAGAATGTTCATTATGAACAAGAGTGGTTGTAGAGAAAGTTTGTAGAGTTGTATAGGACAAACATGTTTTCCTAATTGGATGTTTGTAAAGGAGAATAAGAGTTTCCTAGTTGTGTGCAGTCATGTCCGGGTGGTGTACCCCCACTGTGCCCACTTTTATTAAAACAACAAACTGCAGTCACCTGTCAACAATAGGGGGATTAGTTAAGGTCTGTTGCAAGGTGGGAGTAAACTGGCCGGGGGTGTTGGAGTTTGTGAGAGACGGGATGGTTGGTGGAATCATTATCAATTGTAAAGCTAAACTATGACGATATTTTGGGAAGATGTTTCGTTTAGTGATTAGACACAAGAGTGAAACAAGCATTTAATATCTTATTGTTTTATTTGAAGAAAATGCTTGCAATATTGATTATAGATGCTTGGTTTGTTTTTATAGAACAGATCCATTTGAAAAGCAAATATATCTTTGCTGGAATATTTCTGGAAACAAGGTAGAACCATACTCATTTTTTTAAGCTTGGGGCTTTAAAATATTGTCATTTGAAGAAAAGGCTTGCAATAATTATTGATTATTGATGCTTAGTTTGGTTTACTAGAACAGATCCATTTGAGATGTAAATATATATTTTGTCACTTGGTGACAAAGTGGAACTTATTGACGAGTCAGCGAGGTCAAAACAGAAAGATCTCGCTGAGAAATACAAGATAAGCAAACAGACCGTATCAGATATTTTAAACATTACCGTCAGCTTTTTGAACATAAGTGAAAATAGCAAGCTGCAGATCAGCGGAAATTAACAAAGGGAGGTAACTCATTGTGGCAGTGTTTATGGTAACGGACAAAAGTTGTCTAGTCCGGACTGCTCTATAATCCGGACAAATGAGTCGGTCCCAGGCAAGTCCGTAATAGACAGATTCCATTGCAATATGTTCATCATTGTAAAATTCACTCTCGTATGACATTGATGACATTTTGAGTGAACCACGTGAGTGAACTATGTTCACGCCCTACGCGATGCTGACATTATTGAAAATCTTACAACAACACCTACTAGCGGATTAGCGTGACTCTAGCAACACCTTCAACATCAAAGTTTACCGCGGGTCAACTTCATGTCCATAGCGAAATTTCAAAATGTCGACTTCTTGTCCATAAACCAAAAGAACAAGTGGAGGAAACCAACTGTACGCGATGTGCTACAAAATATAGTGTTAATTAGAGATGCTGGCTGAAGTGCTATGTTGTTTTAGCAATTCATTTTTGGCAGATGGGATTAGGTATGTTTGACCTCTGCTGATTGTGGTCTTGTGTCCTTAGATTTGAATTTTTTCTGTTTTCTTTTGGTGGGACCGTGGAGCCTGTTTGATAAGAGTAGTACACCGTCCTTTTTAATGTTGTGGTTCGGGCAGTCAATGTGGTCTGAGACAGCTGATTGTTTTGCCTGAATGGTAGATGTTATGTGTACTTTGACTCTGGCAATCTTTCTGACTGATGAGAGATTTATTATATTAGAGTAAAAGATCTGATTGTCACAGCGGAAATGAGAAAAAAGGATTAACCAAGACTAATGACCGGTAAAATCATCACCATCATTTATGGTTGGCTTTTCAATAAAGAACTTTGGACTAACATATGTTAAATTTTGGATGACACTTTCTCCGTAAAGTACAGTTTCCAGAAGTTTTTTTTGTGTTGAGTGTCATTCTGGATTTGAATTCCACTCTCGGAGTCAGGCACCCAATCGTCAGCACAGGTCAGTGATCTAACGCCCTCAGCCATTGCAGCCTCCACAAAAATGGAACTCTGACAACAGGTTGTCTGGACCACAAAATGATTGTACCATTGTTGACTAGGCTGGTATAGTCATCTAAGGCCCTCTTTTCACTTGTCTCCTCATCATTTTAGAAACCTACCATCAAGTGATGCTGAAGGGGTCGTTGTTGGCACGGGTACTACAGATATGTACCTCAGGTACGTTTCTGTATACAGACATGTACCCTAAACAAAATCAGAATACAGAAACATACCCTAGGACGATTCCATTCTGCATTGTGCCGTTTTCTTGGTCGAAACTGTCATACTGTTGTATTAGATGCATTTGATTGCGTTATATAAGAGCATACACAGTAACGAATATTTCGCGGTGCACAACATACACCACTCGCAATCATCTTAACGGGAATAACTTCATTCGGTTTCGGTATTGGGTTGCGGAACATGGACTCGTCCGTCGTTTAGGGTATCGGGTACGTTTCTGTAGTTTGACTTTGTTAAGGGTACATGTCTGTATACAGAAACGTACCTGGGGTACATATCTGTAGTACCTGTGTCGACAATGACCCCTTCAGCTCAAGTGATAGCAATATATGCATTGTTTTGAAAATAACCTGAATTTTGGACATGTACCCTGAAAAGGTCCTAAATTCTCTTCAGCTATGAAAAGGTCTAATTGTCAGTGATAAGCCCTAAAAAGGCCCTATTTTCAGCAAAACTTGAAGGTCCAGGTTAGAATGAGCCTTTAGTAACCCATGCTTGTCGTAAGAGGCGACTAACGGGATCGGGTGGTCAGGCTCTCTGACTTGGTTGACACATGTCATCGGTTCCCAATTGCGCAGATCGATGCTCATGCTGTTGATCACTGGATTGTCTGTTCCAGACTCGATTATTTACAGACCGCCGCCATATAGCTGGAATATTGCTCAGTGGGGCGTAAAACTAAACTCACTCACTCACTCCTTAAAATTTTTTGTTGGGTCTTGAAAAGCCCCTAAGAAAACCTTAAATTTGATGGCTGATAATCTGTAAGAACTCTGGATAGTGTGTATCTATGTGTTTGTCAGCACTGTAATTATTCAGCAATCTAACCCACTCATCCACCACAGCTCCCACAGAAATGGAAGAATTTGACAACTGTTAATCAAGACATCTTGTCATACAAATTTCTCTACTGACAAAGTAAGTGACTATGTTGTTTTCTTACCCCTGGAAAAAAGTTTGACGAAAGCGTAACCCATGGATAAGTGACCCCTTCTACAGACTGCTTTTTGGTCCCTCAAAATCGGCATAGACGGTCATATACTGCTTCATGTGGTTTCCTAATCTTGTTTCCTAATCTTTCAGAAACCTAGAATCAAGTGATAGTGTGTGTATATTTGTCAGCACCTTAATTATTCTTGTGAGTAAATGTTGAAACATCTGCACCAGTTTGTCGTGTTCTCCCACGTGAAACACACACCAAGTAGTATGACTACAATGCTGTACCGAGCACAACAAAAGCCTACTCATTCTTCCCATAAAGAAGTCATGAGACTATTTGCTCCTATTTTCCCAAACTTACATTTTGTCTGCCGCAGATCAATATCATTTCTCTACAACATTAGTTGACATACTAAATGTCCCCATAAACAGAACATTGCTATTAAACTGTATAGAAGGAGACAATGGGTTTCTCCTTACATCAATTAGATTGCCAATTAACTCTGGTTAAATTTACATTGTGGCAAATTGTTTGGCTGTGAACACATTTGTTTAACCATCTCCAGCGCATGATTGACCTTGCTATTGCCAATACTTTCATCATAAATGGCGTTACCTGGCTGTCTATAGGCACAGTCCGTTTGTCCCCTAATGAGAACAATGAATTGCAAAATATCTCAATTTGGGAATAGTCTATAAAATGTCAATGTTGTTTTTGACAATGAATAACTGTATCAACAATGTTTGCTGTTTGTTATGGTGATACCTATCTCTGGAAAAGTTGTTTAACTTAATTTGGGAAAAGTCTGTCAGGGTTTTACGCGACTCATAAATGTGCGTCCAGTACACGCAAATGTAGAGAATGGACACAGAAAAACAATTCACTGTGTCTAGAGGGACTCACAATATTATTCACTGTACCCACAACACATCTATGACTTTGCTAAGTGTTTGGTTGTTTCTTTCAGAGCAGTTACGTGCATCATTTCACCCACCAGTCCAGATTATCAATGATTCATTCCAGGCTTTAAAGAAATGAGCAAAATGTACAGTTTTCCTCACTGTTACTTCACAGGACCGTCATATTGTCTGCAAGGACCCTTAAAACTAATAATTGGGGGTTCCCGAGACATATGACCGCCTCCGTGGTGTGATGGTTAGAGCGTCCGCCCGGAGAGCAGAAGGTCGCAGGTTTGATCCCCGACCGCGTCATACCCAAAGACGTTAAAATATGGTACTTGTTGGTCCCTGCCTGGGGTTCGGCAATAATGGGTACAACAAGGACTGGTCGACTCGGAGTCAGTATAATGTTTCTGAGTGGGGTATTCATGCTTCACTGCGGCATGGTATCTCAGTGGGCTAGCACTATAAAACCAGCTTCAGTCTGGGCTAGTACAAGCAGCCTCACATACACATGCATGCACGTCGTCATATGAGCTACATATTCTCAAGTATGACGTTAAACCCAATTTCACCTCACCTCCTGAGACATATGTTTGTGAGTCGAGGTCGAACCCTTGTTTATTAAATGTCAGTGGTGAGGTGAGGTGAAATTGGGTTTTATGTCGTGCTTGAGAATATTTCGCTCATATGACGACATGCATGCGTGTGTATGTGTATGTGCGGCTGCTTGTACTAGCCCAGACTTAAGCTGGTTTTATAGTGCTAGCCCTCTGAGATACCATGCCGCAGTGAAGCATGAATACCCCACTCAGACACATTATACTGACTCCGAGCCTACCAGTCCTTATTGTACCCATTAATGCCGAGCGCCAGACAGGGACCAACAAGTACCAAATTTTAACATCTTTTGGTATGACGCGGTCGGGGATCAAACCCGCGACCTTCCACTCTCCGGGCGGACGCTCTAACCACTACACCACGGAGGCGGTCATTTAAATGTCAGTATGGTACCAGACAATGAACACCCTGTTTCAACAATATCTGCTGTGTTATTTTGATACCTATCACTGGAAAAAGTTTTTTAAGAAACTGTCATGTTGCTAAGAATCTAAGTTGACATCTTTAACAGAGGGGGGCACAAAGGTGGGGAAACAGCATGAGGTCATATGGTACAGGGAATGACAGAAAAAAGGGGGTCATCTCAAATTTATTTCAGCTGCAATCTGACTCAACCATGTCACCATTGCTTGTATCACTACTGATTGTCACAGCTGTAGGTGGAATGGTTGCTTGCTGAAGTGCATCATTTGACCTGTATATGACTGTCTTGTTGACAACTTTGGTCAAACTACGCTGATATGTCCCTCTGTTACCCAACCATGGGATCCATTCGCAAGCTTTTCAACAACCCACATGTTGTGTTAGATCGTTAACGTTCCCTTTGATGGTACCCCATATCAACTCTATTGCGTTCGGATCAGAGTGGTATTTTGAGTTATTTGCCATTCATAAGTCTCGTTTGAAGACTAATGGACTGTACAGAACAGATGGTAAAAAATCCGGCACCAATGGTGTTGTGGAAATATTAACTGAATAAGTATTGATGTTTCAGTTCAGTCTGATATATTGTATGGAAACTGAGGCCAAAGTTAGGTTTCAATAATTTAATTTGCAGATTTGAGAAAAGAATGAAGTAGATAAATAATTTTGCAATGTAGTGTGTGAAGGTTGGTTAATGCAGGGCTCCAGATAAGGGCTGTATCGGCGTATGTACAGATATAAAATGTGCACGATACGGTAGGAAATAATTTAGAAAACATAGCAGATACGCACTACAACAATGGTGTACGGTCTTAGAATCATTTACAGATGTATTTATCTGAAAAATTTATTGTTTTATTATTTATTGACCTGTTTACACAAGAGTAGCAATGTTGTGGTGCATATATGAAACGAAACACAAGATTACTGATACTCCATTAAATTCCATTAAGTACTCTAAATGTACTTTTAAGGTTTTCCAGTACTCCTGCATTGAAACAGTAAGGAGTACGTACTCCTGATGTTGAAAATTTATCTGGAGCCCTGTTAATGTATGGAATGATTGTAGATTAAGGGTGAGTCATTCTAATGACATGAGAATCTATGTTGAAACGTCACCTAAACAGAATATAGAAGTTGTATATCCATAGAAATTGTCCTCATTCTTCATCTCCTCATTCTTCATCTCCTCAACTTCTGGAATGCCAATCAAAGAAGTAATCTGGGTCTCTGAAAATATGTAGCATAAATGGCCCAGTATATGAAAAAATAATTGTTTGTATGTAATACAGAAAAAAACATTATGTTTGTTTGTTATTTAACACTGCCCTCAGCAATGTTCCAGGTACATGGTAACACTCTGTAAATAATTACTGATGATCTTGTCGAATTCCATCCTTGATAATCTCAAGTGTATATGGGGCAAAAAACATCTAAAAAACCATTTTTCTTGTAAGTTTACATTTTTGGCCAATAAAAACATTAGGATTTTATTTTTTGAGCGGGGAAAATTAAGTTTTATTTGTTTTTCTTATTCTTGAAAAAATATGACAGGCGGATCCATAAAACAAGAAATAAAATTGGTCTGGCCTGATTATTATATACATCTTGAAATTATTATCTTTTGGAACAAATATCTGTCAGTGTTTCAATGTCCTAGTTTAGTGCTAGTGACAATTAAAATGTGTATTTCCCCTGTGGTCACCCATTCCATCAGCATCAGAATGTGGTGAGACAAATGGATTAATTAGCACCTGTGATGGCTGATAACTATACATAATGGGCAAGTTATCAATGGGTGATGACATCTTTTGTATATTTTGTTTCCCCTCTAATAGGCTCACCATATTGTGTTAGCACACAGCAGTGGTAGTTAGCATACATTTCTACTTCACAATTACTGAAGGGTATAGAAAGGTACATATGGTATTTCAAAAACAATTCCATAGACTCACCTGGATGTGTTAGCACCATGCACAGAGGTACAGATAAGCTGCGTATCTGCGTAAGTTACGCAAATATTTATGTGAAAACTCAATTCCTATTACGTCTGTTGCGTACAAGTACGCTTGTATTTTTGTAAATACTCAATAAATTTGATCGTATATGCGTACACAGAAAACTGTCAAATCTTAGCTTGCGTACCAGTGGATAGATAAATCAACTGAGGTATATTTAGATGTTCTATTTCGGCACATGAACACTCAACTAGCAGTCTTTCATATCGTTTCTCATATTACAGATCAAATATAAATAACAAACACTAACATTTAAACTTTATTATATTTTAACAATTAATGGAAAAAGGCAAAATACCCAATTGATTCTGAGTGAGGTGAGTACAATCTGTTTGGTTACTCAAAGGAAAATTAGGATACCCAATTGAGATGAAGACAAGCGGGTACATAACTCAATGACCCAAAAAGTTATCTGTAGCTCTGCATGCAGTTCTAAGCTAGCATACATTTCCACTTTACAATTACCAAGTGGTATAGAAAGGTATTGGTGGTATTTTGCTCTCTATTTACTAGACTCACCAAGTTGCATTAGTACCAAGTTGAGGTAAGCTGGTGTACATTTCTGCTTTACCATTACCAAGTGGTATAGTTAGGCACTAGTGGTATTTTGCACAATATTTAATAAAGACCGCAAAGATCGTCTCTGCCCATTCTGTGTTAGACCTACTATTGACTCTGAATTACACTTCTGTCTTGAATGTCCATTTTATCACGACCTGCGGTCAGATCTCTGGCAAGAATTGTATTATGTTTTTCCATTTTGCAACAAGCTTATCTTATTATTCACATCAAAAAACAATGTTATTATAAACAATCTTGCTAAATATATTTTTTTGGCTTTGAAGAAACGAAACAAATATTTTTCATCATGTTGATGCGATCAATGTCCATTATAATATTGCATTAAACATAACACCTGTATATGTGAATGACGTGGCGCTTCGTCAACGTATTGTAGCACTAATTTACATGTATAATGGGCCGGTGGCCCCTTTATCGTAATAAACTCTCTCACTCTCTCTCAATAGACTCACCAAGTTGCAATAGCATCAAGTAGTGGTAAGCAAGCTTACATCTTTCCTTTACATTTACAGAGGTACAGATGGGTGCATTTGTATGTTTCCTAAAAGACCAAGACGCTTCAGCCGTACTCATCACTGATATGGGGCGATGGGGTGGCATAGTGGTTAATGCATTGGCTTGTCTTGTCGAAGGCCCGGGTTCGATTCCCCACTTGGGTACAATGTGTAAAGCCCCTGTCTGGTGTCACCTGCCATGATATTGCTGCA
The DNA here is from genome assembly GCF_003918875.1 of Haliotis rubra. NCBI lineage: Eukaryota > Metazoa > Mollusca > Gastropoda > Lepetellida > Haliotidae > Haliotis > Haliotis rubra. The sequence goes on along the minus strand of NW_025767133.1, from coordinate 330,265 downwards.
ATATTGGTAAAAGCGTCATAAAATCATACTCACTCATCTCTGATAGGGTCAGTGTGGTAGCCTAGTGGTTAAAGCGTTCGCTTGTCACACTGAAGACCGGGTTCGATTCCCCACATGGGTACAATGTGTGAAACCCATTTTTGGTATCCCCCGCAGTTATATTGCTGGAACATTGCTAAAAGCGGCGTAAAAACATACTCACTCACTCATCTCTTATAATAAATTCAGTCATTCCCTTTAGGCTGATTTCAAGCGAAAAAACTCATTTCCTGTAAAGCATAACCCCCTCCCTGCACCTAGTTGTTCATCGGGAGGAAGCAACACATCAGCCATAAAAGTCATGTTAGTAATCAATAAATTACTGATTGAAAAGGGACTGACAAAACAGTTATAACTCTTTCCTGATTGATAAAAGCATCGTGGTGATAAAACAGCATGTACTGTCAATACATATTGTCAATTGAAGAATACGCACAATGGTCACACACAGCACGTGAAGCTTAATAAAACACCAAGACGAAAGAGGAAGTTTGAGAGTTGACTCGAGGGACTGGGTTTGATGGCAAGTTCCTGTTTGATGTTGTGTTCGATCACGTTATGTCTGCTGCATTCGTTTTTGACATATTTGTTACATCACTTAGATGCTTTTGGTTGTGGTTTTATCACTCCTACTAGTTGTGCTGTCATGTACGTTACTGATGACAACTTGTTAATTCACTTTTGTGGTACTGTTTCGGAAACATACCATCGTAGTTACTTTGATCGTTTACCAAATTGCCACAGTTTGTTTCCAGAATTGGAGTGGGACGTTTCTGAAATTGACATTGAGCATTAGCAAAATTAACACAGAACTGGTGAAAGAGTCCCGTCATGTGCTGTCTCTCTCTCTCTCTCACTCACTCACTCTCACTCACTCACTCACTCACTCACTCACTCACTCACTCACTCACTCACTCACTCACTCACTCACTCACTCACTCACTCACTCACATACATTCAGCCAGTCATACATTCATTACACTAAAAGACTCTCTCAGCTGGACACCCACTTGACCAATCAATCATGCATTAACATAACCACTCACGCAATCGTCGTTAAGTCACCGGCACTTGCCCAGTGCCAATTATCTCACTTACATGCATAGACTCATTCACTCAGCCACACACTCGTTCAATTACATGCATACTTCATCCGACTCCCCCCAATCACTACAACCCCATGGTACAGTAGGCTGATGGTTGAAGTGTCTCAGATGTGATATAACATAAGCCTTTTCACTAACTACCATTAAAGCATGGTATACATAGGCTCCATCTCATCAGATCAGATCTACTGATGCTGGAGGTTTGGAGTGAGTTTAGTTTTACGCCAACTCAGCAATATTCCAGGCATATGGCGGTGGTCTGTAAATAATCGAGTCTGGACCAGACAATCCAGTAATCAACAGCATGAGCATCGATCTGCGCAATTGGGAACCAATGACATGTGTCAACCAAGCCAGCGAGCCTGACCACCCGATCCCGTTAGTCGCCTCTTACAAGCATGGGTTGCTGAAGATCAATTCTAACCCGGATCTTCACGGGTCTTTGGAGTGTTGGAAATGTAACTGTCGTCAGATCGATTACACGGCTCACTGACTGTGTTTTCTTATGTAAACACCATCTATAATATGTTGGTATTCATTTAATCACACTTATCTGGGAGCATTGTTTGTGCACATTTTTTACTGCTCGCATTATAAAGTACGGAAGTGTTGCAAGAAATGAGCGAAAAAGATACTTTTCAAATTTCCTGAAGAAAAATAATGTTTGATTAATCGTCTTTGTCTTTAGTCTTTGTCCACAAAAAAACCCCATGAGCTTGTGTGAAATATTTGCTCAGGTTCAAATATCATAAAAACAGTTCCAGGAGACCAAATATTCCTGTTACCTTGGGTCAGGGAAACCAACTTCATTTTGACCATCATCATCAATATTAATCTGGTATTCTGTACAAGATATGATCATGTACAACAAATGAATATGAATTTCACAGGTAAGATATCGAAATATTAACCACATGGATATATTATTCCAATAGCCTGTATTAATTTGAAATCCAATAAGACTTACCTTGATTATCTGCTGCAGATATGAATCATGATCTAGCTGTGAAATATCTCATTAATAAATCTGATACCACCTGACCCCTACAGCTATCTTTCTGTCACCTACTGAATGGTCGGTTTATTGGACCGTCTTCTCAGGGTGTGGTCATGAAGCTTTTACTGAGACCAACTCTGATTATCTGCCATGCCATTTTCTAATTACACCTTTCTGTCCACAACTCCAGACACTGCTATCTGGCAGTCGATTGGCAGATCCTGCCATGTATTGATTGGTCCTGGGCCAAGTGACACAGGTACTGAGTGTGATTGTCGGAAGGCAGTGTGAATCGTGTATTGTCATTAGCGCGAGTGAACAGGTGGGATTGCGATGAGAACATGCTGGGCCAATGAATATGTGTCAGGCTAGACCAGTTTTACAATGGGGTGAAAATTACTGATATGACTGTGTTATAAACATCAATCTGTCAAGAACTTCTGCTGCGGCGGAGAGTGATTTTCAGTGGAGTGGTCTATATATTGTTTCAAGTGGATCGAAGTTATGTAAGTTGCAGTGTGTCGATCCTGTTCTGGAGGTGCTTATTGATGAAACAGTCTCAGGGTTTTAGCGTTGCAAAACTTTTGGACAAACTCTGGACACTTGTCAAAGTTGAGATATCAGTCTTGGTTCGTGACTGTTCTGGGCAAGTTCTGGTGTGTTTGTGAAGTTCTGAGGACTTTGTTCTAGAGGTACACAACCTCATAGAGTGAGTGTAGCAGCATGGATTGACCACCACTCAACATATCTGTCACGGATCAAGTTCCATCACAGATGCTGGCAATTCTTGTGTATATTACTGTATACACTTTGGATACTGATTTGTGTTCAGCGTGAAAACTTACGTGAGAATGTGATCAGCTTTAGAAAGTTTTAACATTTGAATTATATAATAATGTGCCGCTGTTGATCTAGTCAATCAGGGCTCTGTTCAAGGAACCCTTGTGATCAAAATCTGATTGTGCCAATGTTTTTTATTATATTTGAGGATTAATAGAGTGTTAATAGATGATTTTCTGAGACAGCTGATTGTTCATTGGAGAGTTTCAGTTATTTGGATTCACAAACAGTTGCACATGTGTGGTTATTTATCAGCTTGAAGTTTGCAAGATTAATGTTTAAATATTTTAAGTCATCACAGGACGTTGTGTGGGGAACGTGAATGTCCAGCCAAGATGACAAGCAAAGGCTTGTAGTTTGTGGAAATGAAACATTCCACTGGGTTGTTTGCATAGCTTGTAGAGGAGGTTGACATTCTTGAATTTAAACCAAAGGAAAATGTCAGGCTGCCATTGATGACAGTGGCAGAAAGGTATGAACTACACATTCTGTGGATGATGTATATGTGTAATAGTTTGCGGATCCAGCAAATATTTTAACACTGGATATAAACTGGTGTATGATAACATGGACAAAAGATGATTCTGAGTTTGTTGTGATACATTCAGCAGTTTGTGAAGTGTTTCGGGCAGAAATATTGTATTTGTCGTAATACAACAGAGTTGTCACAAGAAGTACCTGGTTGATGGGTGGAATTGATATGACTCGTTAAACTTCGTTACAGAGACTGTATAGAGTAGGGTCACAGAAGTTTGACTTTTTGTGTGAAATGAAAAAGTACTCTCTTGTCTGAAGGCTATCCTGGAAACATGGCTTCCCTGTTGTGAGATCCAGATGTCACGTTTTGTCTGATCACAAAAAGCTCTACAGCTGGTTATCATTAATGTCCTACGGCCAAATTTCTACTGAGAAGCCCAGATGGTGTTGTGTGTATAATGTCACAGTCTGTTATATTCTGTAGGTTTTATCGTTTGTTTTGTTAACGTCATACTGCATTGTGAAGAGTTGCAATCCTTCGGTCAAGGTGCAGTGAAGAAACCTCAGACTTCAGTGTGAAGAGTTCCGTTTCATTGGATGTGGTGTTTCCCGAAAACCTCAGACTTCACTGTGAAGAATTCCGTTTCATTGGTTGTGGTGTTTTCGAAAAACCTCAGACTTCAGTGTGAAGAGTTCCGTTTCATTGGATGTGGTGTTTCCCGAAAACCTCAGACTTCACTGTGAAGAATTCCGTTTCATTGGTTGTGGTGTTTTCGAAAAATCTCAGATTTTACTGTGCAGAGTATTTCCTTTGATGACTCAAATTTTATATGCAGGAATTGACAAGTAGATGTCCCTGTAAGGAGCTATACCTCCAAGGTCAGGAGAGGGCCGTATAATGCACACTCCACTTTATAGCAGATCTATAATGATGACTTGTGACGTTCCTTTACAAGATGAAATAGTAATTTATGTCTTGACAACTTGATAAATCCAATAGAAAGAAATATTTATATTTTTTACATATAAGTTGTTTATTCAGATAGCAATGACTTGGTCTTTAAAGTTTATATTTTCTTGTAAAATATTTGTCTATTTCATGATGCTTGTGTAGATGTCTGCCGTTATGATCACCTTCATGATGTATCAGTTAGAATTGTTCTGTCAGTAAATACATAGATTGTTGACAACACTTGCTTCCATTTGAGGTTAAAGTAAATCCGATTTGTCTGAGGCCATGTTCAATAAATACCTCGACACGCAACCAAGAACACGATGACCGATATTCCGAATGAATCACCCTTGGGCAAACCTTTGCACCTTGCCATGAGACTTCACCTTCATTAAGCGATCATTTATAACAGGCTTTTGGGAATGAAATTTTGGAAACCCCCATGTTATCTTGCTTAACGTAATCAAGGGCTTATGTGCTGTCGTCTCAGTAGCTAATGTTATGTGATGGACGTAAGTATCGTGTTAGTGTGGTAATTGTTGCAGGAGCCTTGTGGTAACGACTAAGAGAATCAATGATAGGATCATTTGATGTAATCTGGATGAGTAGTTTAATGCCTGTCTGATGTCTGTCAATGAGATCCTTTCTCTGGTACTGATGGACTGTGTGTTGTCAGTATGAGGAATGAGGCTAATAGCATGCAGATAAAACCTATTTTCTGGAAATTGATATGTATTTGTGACCGGCATATTGAGTATTTTTTTACATTTTTATATATTTGCCTGTGTTGATCGTCATATTTATGCTCTGTGTGCCAGTGATATGTACATGCAAGTATTGAACAGTTTCTCTGAAAGATGTGGATATTGATCAGATATTGTAAATATAGGTTAACTTTCCTTAATATTTGTTTTGTTATTTGAAACTGAACTGTTGCATTCATTATTAGGCCTTGATGTGTTTGATGATACTGACAAATTGTTAGAAAATTACAAGAACTTGTGAGAAAGATGACATAGTGAATGTATAAACAGTACTCATATTTTTGTCTGAGATGATAACTCATGCATGAGATGATAGTTGTGATATGTCTATGAATTCCCTTGGCAATTTCGGGAATAGTCTCAGTTAGACTTTCTTGTTCTGTCCATACAACCGTGTGATACGACCTTTATCCAGCATCGTGATACTGAGTTTATCCATTTGTGCCTTCCTCCAAGACATGCCATGTGGAATCGATACCACCTGTTACACCAGGGAAACACCAACTGACGTTAACGTGCAACCAGTCATTAATTCAACAGCTAAAATTACTTCTCCAGAAACCCTGCAGACTTCAACCTTGGCTGAAAACGGTTCTAGCACAACACTGCTTCCCAATCTGACCACCGTCCACTCAGCAATAAAATCAGCTCAAAATACTACAGAACCCTTTCCCCAAATCCCCAATGTTGAACTGAGTTTGATCCTGACTGCTGCCGTCTTGACAACAATGTGTAATCTAGTTGTTCTCATTGCATCCAAGTTCACAAGTGGAGGCAAAAGTCCAACCCTAGTGTTCATCCGAAGCTTGTGTGTCAGTGATTCTTTGATCGGCATTTACGGACTCTTCAAAATTGTGATGTATATGTCCATGGACAAACTTCTTGTGAACTTCTTCCTGGCTGAGAGCTTGTTCTTCACAGCATCCTTGGCTTCGGGATTGTCTCTTTTGTCACTGAACATCGACAGCTGCATGAAGCTTGCGGAACCTTTGAACTATGGACATCCGATGGACAAGAAGAATGTGATCACAGTGATGGTGATGCTGTGGAACTTGTCCTTCGTTATCGGGTTTCTCCCTCAGATGGGATGGTGTCAGACCAACGGGAAGTTCCATGTGTTGCGATTCTTCGTCTTTCATCCTTGGCATTACCTTCTGTTTTTCTCTCTGATATTGATAGTTATTTTTGTGTCGAACATCCTCATCACTGTGTACATGAAGAAGAAGATCACGCTGATTCAGTCACATCGCAGCTTCCTGTCGCCGAATAGTACCAAGTTTCAGAAATATCACACCTTGGTGATAACGGCAGTAATCGACATGGTTTTGTGGGTGTTGTGTTATTTGCCATTTTTTGCCTACCTGGCTGTTTACTGTGATGTGTGTTATTTCAAGGGCAGGATGGTTGCCGAGAGGAACATTGTGTATTTTATTCCAATATTCCTGACAAAATCTTTCATCAGTGGCATAGTCCATGGGTACAGAACTGCACAGATTCATGAAGTCATGACAAGGTTTTCGCGCAGCTTTTCAAGGATTGTACAGAGCTCGCGTAAAAGGAGTCAGAAAGCTGTTGGTATGATTTCCAATGGACAGAACAATAACCATAATGGTGAAAGCCAGGAGCAGGAAGCTGCCCAGTCTAACGCTGAACTGACGCAGTCTACGACACGTAGCATGGTGAGCGATGATATCGAAGTCATCTCCTCCCAGATGACACTGTATAGTACTGTTAATAGCTCTGAAGCCATTACCAGTGAGATCACCAGGTTGTAGGTCATGATGAATCGTACCTTTTGTCCTTGACCTTGAATGACCTCTGACCTTGTACAGGATACCTCACAATAGGTTGAAGTCATCAAATGTGAGATAACCAGATTGTAGGTCATCGTGTAACAGCCCATTTGTCCTTGACCTTGAAATGACCTCTGACCTTGTACAGGATACCTCACAATAGGTTGAAGTCATCAAATGTGAGATAACCAGATTGTAGGTCATCATGTAACAGCCCATTTGTCCTTGACCTTGAAATGACCTTTAGCCTAGTATGATACAGCTCCCAAAACACTGAAGGCATCAGATGTGAGATGACCAAGTTGTAGGTCATGGTTAACCAGACATTTTGTCCTTCACCTTGTATTAACCTTTGACCACTAACAGATCACTTCAGTATTGATTTGAGAAAGATTGTTTGCTATCAAGACAAATCATGTACATACATGCATTTTTCGAAGATATTTTCATAATGTCCATGATTTAGTATGTTCATTAATAAAGCAATTATGACAAATCAAAGGAGATTAATTATGTTTTTTCCCCAGACAGTTTTCATAAATTGGTTTGCATAATTTGATAAAACTGTTTATCTGAGTGTTTTTTTATCATTGTGTATATAATAAAGTTGCACTGAATGAACTGAATAAATGATTTAGCAAATGATGGTTCTGTGTACTAATTTAAATTATGAGTATAAGTAGTGGTGGTCCGATTAATTGAAATAATCGAAGATTGGTCGCAGTGATTAAACAACCAATCAAACGATCATGTTTTCTCATAATCGAACACAAACAATTCTGGAACATTTGTTTGCATTAATAATATTTTTCACAAGGCTGGTTTTGTCTGTCATTAAATTTACATTTCATAATCACTACAAGCTCGTTCCATGTAATGATTGAATTTATCTTAAAAACTTCAAGACATTTATGTTCCTAACATACTAGTCATCCTTTAAAGATGTGAAATTTACAAATGCATTTTGTGCAATTGGGAAAAAAACACCAAAGAACTACATGTTTTTTCTTTATTTACAAAAATAACCAGGAAAATTTCATAAATGACGCTAACCAATTATTTTCGATGATTGATCGGTTGTAATGAACCAATCATCAATTATAAGATTTTAACCAATTCCCAACACTAAGTATAAGACACACAGAACGACAAAATTGTTAATGTTCATGTTTTCCAGAACTTGATTGATAACCTTCAGGTTGGAAAAGCTGTTGAAATGAATAGCTGCTATCCCCCTGGAAAAGTTAAAACTCTATTGTCCTGCTAGGACCACTGGAATACATGTAATTGTTATCCTATTGATATAAGCTGTGGGAACTATTGTCATGATTTCTGTATCAATTCTTTAGGTGTTTACAGACATATACCAAAGTTGTTGCAAGGAGTTACATGTATCAGTAAGCATTTAACGAATGTATTTTCGTACCTTTTTCAAGAAATCTCTTTAAAGTTGTTGCTATGAGTTACATGTGTCAGTAAGCATTTAACCATTTTTTTATGATTGTTACAATGAAATGTGGCTAAAACCATTGTCATACCGTGAGAAATTTCTTTAAGTCTATTGTATGATTCTGACTTTATCATTTGTTTATAAATACTATGTAACTATCAAATGGTACTGCTACCATGATGTGTGTATCCTGCCCCACCAGTGGCACCTATCTCAAACACATGTGAGTGAGTGAGTGAGTGAGTGAGTTTAGTTTTACACTGCACTCAGCAATATTGCAGCTATATTCCAGGGGCGTTGTGCACGAGCTGGCTAAGGCGCCAGGCTAGTGATCCAGCAGGCATGAGGTGCCGGGATCGAGCCCACCTGTGACAGGGTGTGAAAACCTTGGAGTCAACTTTGTGTGCAGACTCTTTCAGTGTTGTCACAACCCCTAGTGTACAGTACACAACCCTGTGCACTTAAAAGAACCCATGAATCCGTTGGTAAATGACCAGATGGTGGCCACATGAATACGTGCAAACGCCTAGTTGCAGGTATAGCAACGTGCAGTAAACTTGGACAAAATACTGTGACTATGTGTCCCAGTCCACCCAGCTGTGAATGGGTACCTCGTAAGGATGGGAAAGCCACATAAACCTTGTGCGCCTTGTGGCGACAAGAGTTGTATGATCCCCAGGGAGTTGAGATTGATAATAAGATATGCCGTTGAGATTGACATCCAATGATTGAGGGAAAAAATACCAGCTCCAAGAGCATGCATTAGTGCATGGATATGTGTGCTATCTAAATATCCAATAATAATAATAATAATAATAATAATAATAATATGGCAGCGGTCTGTAAATAATCCAGTCTGGACCAGACAATCCAGTCATCAACATCATGAGCATTGATCTGGGATACAATGACATGTGTCAACCAAGTCAGCGAGCCTGACCACCCGACCCCGTTAGTCGCCCCTTATGTTGCTGAAGATCAATTCTAACTTGTACATTCGCGGGTATCAAGGTGTTAAACAACAAATAACTGCAAGCATAAGAAACAAACATGAATGGTGGGCTGATGAAATGTAGTGAACCAAGCCTGATCATTAAGTCTCCTATAATCAGCATTGGTACTGACCTATTATAAGCCTGCATCCCTATGGGGCACATCCTACACCATGCTGAGTGATGACAGTGAGAGTAAAAGTGGTTTAATTGATCTCTGGTCATGTTTCAGGAACTCAATCAGGTGTAATAAGAAAATAATTAACTCAACTTATTTCTAGAGACAGAAGCCATTTAGCTGCTCTCCTTGACCAGAAGACAGTGAAGGCCTAGAAGTTAAATACTGGACTCTTGGAGATTTCTGGAGCACAATGATTAGGCATCCTAAATTAGATGTAGGCCAGCCTACTTGCCCAGGACCACGATAATAACTCATCCAAAAAAAGGTGTATGTAGTTCAGTCTGTAGTAGTCTGATCAGTCCTAAATAGAACTGTATGAGTAGTCATGAGTAGTCTGATGGTAAGTCATCCTAAATAGAACTGTATGTAGTTCAGTCTGTCCGCCGAGTAGTCTGATGGTAAGTCATTCTAAATAGAACTGTATGTAGTTCAGTCTGTCCGCCGAGTAGTCTGATGGTAAGTCATCCTAAATAGAACTGTATGTAGTTCAGTCTGTCCGCCGAGTAGTCTGATGGTAAGTCATCTAGAACTGTATGTAAGTCATTCTAAATGGAACTAATAGAACTGTATGTAGTTCAGTCTGTCCGCCGAGTAGTCTGATGGTAAGTCATCTAAATCAGAACTGTAATGTAGTTCAGTCTGTCCACGAGTAGTCTGATGGTAAGTCATCCTAAATAGAACTGTATGTAGTCAGTCTGTCCGAACTGTATGTAGAGTAGTCTGATGGTAAGTCATCCTAAATAGAACTGTATGTAGTTCAGTCTGTCCACCGAGTAGTCTGATGGTAAGTCATTCTAAATAGAACTGTATGTAGTTCAGTCTGTCCGCCGAGTAGTCTGATGGTAAGTCATCCTAAATAGAACTGTATGTAGTTCAGTCTGTCCGCCGAGTAGTCTGATGGTAAGTCATTCTAAATAGAACTGTATGTAGTTCAGTCTGTCTGATGGTAAGTCATCCTAAATAGAACTGTATGTAGTCTGATGGTAAGTCATTCTAAATAGAACTGTATGTGGAGGTCAGTCTGTCGCCCGAAAGTAGTCTGATGGTAAGTAGTCTGATGGTAAGTCATTCTAAATAGAACTGTATGTAGTTCAGTCTGTCCGCCGAGTAGTCTGATGGTAAGTCATTCTAAATAGAACTGTATGTAGTTCAGTCTGTCCGCCGAGTAGTCTGATGGTAAGTCATTCTAAATAGAACTGTATGTAGTTCAGTCTGTCCGCCGAGTAGTCTGATGGTAAGTCATTCTAAATAGAACTGTATGTAGTTCAGTCTGTCCGCCGAGTAGTCTGATGGTAAGTCATTCTAAATAGAACTGTATGTAGTTCAGTCTGTCCGCCGAGTAGTCTGATGGTAAGTCATTCTAAATAGAACTGTATGTAGTTCAGTCTGTCCTGCCGAGTAGTCTGATGGTAAGTCATTCTAAATAGAACTGTATGTGTCAGTCTGTCCGAGTAGTCTGATGGTAAGTAGAACTGTATGTGTCAGTCTGTCTGCCGAGTAGTCTGATGGTAAGTCATTCTAAATAGAACTGTATGTAGTTCAGTCTGTCCGCCGAGTAGTCTGATGGTAAGTCATTCTAAATGTAGAACTGTATGTAAGTCAGTCTAAATAGAACTGTATGTAGTTCAGTCTGTAGTAGTCTGATGGTAAGTCATTCTAAATAGAACTGTCAGTCTGTAGTTCAGTCTGTCCCGCCGAGTAGTCTGATGGTAAGTCATTCTAAATAGAACTGTATGAACTGTATGTAGTCTGAGTCTGTCATTCTAAATAGAACTGTATGTAGTTCAGTCTGTCCGCCGAGTAGTCTGATGGTAAGTCATTCTAAATAGAACTGTATGTAGTTCAGTCTGTCCGCTAAGTAGTCTGATGGTAAGTCAGTCTAAATAGATGTAGTTCAGTCTGTCCGCCGAGTAGTCTGATGGTAAGTCATTCTAAATAGAACTGTATGTAGTTCAGTCTGTCCGACGAGTAGTCTGATGGTAAGTCATCCTAAATAGAACTGTATGTAGGTCAGTCTGTCCGCCGAGTAGTCTGATGGTAAGTCATCCTAAATAGAACTGTATGTAGGTCAGTCTGTCCATGAGTAGTCTGATGGTAAGTCAGTCTCAATGATGTAAGTCTGTCCCCTAAATCATTCTAAATAGAACTGTATGTAGGTCAGTCTGTCCACCATGAAGTACAATGATAAGGCACCCTAAATACAACTGTATGTAGGTCAGCCTGTCCACCATGAAGTACAATGATAAGGCACCCTGAATACAACTATATGTAGTTCAGTCTGTCCACCATGAAGTACGATGATAGGGCACCCTGAATACAACTGTATGTAGGTCAGCCTGTCCACCATGAAGTACGATGATAAGGCACCCTGAATACAACTGTATGTAGTGTCAGTCTGTCCACCATGAAGTCACGATGATAAGGCACCTGTTCACCATGAATAATATGATAACTGTATGTAGGTCAGCCTGTCCACCATGAAGTACGATGATAAGGCGCCATCAAAACAACTGTATGTAGGTCAGTCTGTTCACAATGAAGTATGATGATAAGGCACCCTGAATACAACTGTATGTAGGTCAGTCTGTTCACAATGAAGTACGATAACTCACACTGAATACAACTATATGTAGGTCAGTCTGTTGTATGTAGGTCAGTCTGTTCACAATGAAGTACAATGATAAGGCACCCTGAATAAAACTGTATGTAGGTCAGCCTGTCCACCATGAAGTACGATAAAGCATCCTGAATACAACTGTATGTAGGTCAGCCTTTCCACCATGAAGTACAATGATAAGGCACCCTGAATACAACTGTATGTAGGTCAGTCTGTTCACAATGAAGTACGATAACTCACACTGAATACAACTATATGTAGGTCAGTCTGTTGTATGTAGGTCAGTCTGTTCACAATGAAGTACAATGATAAGGCACCCTGAATAAAACTGTATGTAGGTCAGCCTGTCCACCATGAAGTACGATAAAGCATCCTGAATACAACTGTATGTAGGTCAGTCGGTTGTATGTAGGTCAGTCTGTTCACAATGAAGTATGACTATAAGGCACCCTGAATTCAACTGTATGTAGGTCAGTCTGTTCACAATGAAGTATGATGATAAGGCACCCTGAATACAACTGTATGTAGGTTAGTCTGTTCACCATGAAGTACAATGATAAGGCACCCTGAATACAACTGTATGTAGGTCAGTCTGTTCACCATGAAGTACAATGATAAGGCACCCTGAATACAACTGTATGTAGGTCAGCCTGTCCACCATAAAGTACGATAACGCACCCTGAATACAACTGTATGTAGGTCAGTCGGTTGTATGTAGGTCAGTCTGTTCACAATGAGGTATGATGATAAGGCACCCTGAATACAACTATGTAGGTCAGTCTGTTCACAATGAAGTATGATGATAAGGCACCCTGAATTCAACTGTATGTAGGTCAGTCTGTTCACAATGAAGTATGATGAAAAGGCACCCTAAATAAAACTGTATGTAGGTCAGTCTGTTGTATGTAGGTCAGCCTGTCCACCATGAAGTATGATGATAAGGCACCCTGAATTCAACTGTATGTAGATCAGTCTGTTCACAATGAAGTATGATGATAAGGCACCCTGAATACAACTGTATGTAGGTCAGTCTGTTCACAATGAAGTATGATGAAAAGGCACCCTAAATAAAACTGTATGTAGGTCAGTCTGTTGTATGTAGGTCAGCCTGTCCACCATGAAATACGATGATAAGGCACCCTGAATACAACTGTATGTAGGTCAGTCTGTCCACCATTAAATACAATGATAATGCACCCTGAATACAACTGTATGTAGGTCGGCCTGTTCACCATGAAGTACAATGATAAGACGCCCTAAATACAACTGTATGTAGGTCAGTCTGTTGTATGGAGGTCGGCCTGTTCACCATGAAGTATGATGATAAGACGCCCTAAATACAACTGTATGTAGGTCAGTCTGTCCACCATTAAATACAATGATAAGGCACCCTGAATACAACTGTATGTAGGTCAGCCTGTCCACCATGAAGTACAATGATAAGGCACCCTGAGTACAACTGTTTGTAGGTCAGTGTGTCCATCATGAAGTAAATACAACTGTATGTAGGTCAGTCTGTCCACCATGAAGTACAATGATAAGGCACCCTGAATACAACTGTATGTAGGTCAACCTGTCCACCATGAAGTACAATGATAAGGCACCCTGAATACAACTGTGTGTAGGTCAGTCTGTCCACCATGAAGTACAATGATAAGGCATCCTGAATACAACTTTATGTTGATCAGCCAACCCACCAAGAACTTTGAATCACATTTTGGGGAGCATTTAGTCTATATTTGGTTTTGTTATAATGGTCTTATTTCATTTTATGGTTTGTTAGTCATAGTGAGTGAGTGAGTGAGTTTAGTTTTACGCCGCACTCAGCAATATTCCAGCTATATGGCGGCGGTCTGTAAATAATCGAGTCTGGACCAGACAATCCAGTGATCAACAGCATGAGCATCGATCTGCGCAACTGGGAACCGATGACATGTGTCAACCAAGTCATCGAGCCTGACCACCCGATCCCGTTAGTCGCCTCTTACGACAAGATAGTTGCCTTTTTATGGCAAGCACATGGGTTGCTGAAGACCTATTCTACCCCGGATCTTCACGGGTCTGTCAGTCATAGTGAAAAAAGCATAACTTATCATCTTTCAAATATAACTCTTAAAAACTTAACAATTGTGGTCATATAAGAGGATATGTAATGGATCAGACCCATTAGATCTGTTTGTTGTAATGATTAAATGTTCAGGGTTGGTGACTTTATTGAGGTCATTGTACCCAAATTGGGTAAATCTGCTGCTCATGATGTCAATCACTGGATTGTCTTGTCCGGACTGAATCATTTACAGATGACTGCTGTCACAATGCTGGAGTATTACACAGTGTTGAACAACAAACAAACAAACTTAACGGATTGCATTGTTAGGCTAAGTAACCTTTATGTGAAAATCCCGAAAGATCAAGATATAAAGAAAAATTGTTTCCATTTGTAATTGCTTCATTTCTAAAGCCATGAGAAGCAGATCTCTTTTTTTCAACATTAGCAGCTTTCATACTTACCTACAAGTATATGCCTATTTCTGTGCATCCCATTTTACCTGAAACATAAATATTTCACACCTGGCATTTGCCTCGTTAGTCACCATGCAACATAACAGACAGGTAAACGTTTAGTGTCGCTGAAATGTTCAGGCTGTAACAGCCTTTGTGGTGATATATCATGAATATTGATGCATCTTTTAATGTTTACTGTCGTGTTGTTTTGATCCCCGGTATTTGTTTTTGCAACACAATAAAACAATTACTTAAAAGCATGGAGACGCAAAACAGCTGTTGTCCTTCATCGGGATCCATAAATGGAATTGATTGACCACAGGCAGTATTGAGTGATGTATAGCACTTGTTATGGACACCTCGTGATGGCGACTCGTGGATGTACATGTCGTCATGAACATAGATCCGTGGGGTCACAGGGTGCACATTGATCCATGCATGAATGTGCAGGTTTCAGTATATAGTCAAACACCATTGTGTTGAACATTGTTGTGTCAAACTTAATTAAAATAATAAAATTATAATTGATAATTAAGAATATTTATTACATGCCTTTCCAGGCATTATATCCTGTGCAAAGTGCACAAAGATGCTCAAAGCCCACAGTCTGATTATTATTACCCAGGATAGCCCAAGCTGTGTGGCGCTAGGTAAGTAGTCACATGACTTGTCCCACCAGGTACCCATTTTTTGCTGGGTGAACAGAGGCAATTTTTAACAAACTCACTTGCCTATGGTGAGGCCACATGTATCACATGTGCTTCTTTGTGGAGCAGGACTGAAGACCTAGAAACTCTGAAGAGTCAAGCTGCGAAACATGGTCAACCATCCAAGGACTCTGTGCCCAATATTGCTTAACTTCAACTGATTTTAAATGTGTCCTTTCTTTGACTGTAATGGAAAATGAATGAGTGAGTGAGTGAGTGAGTGAGTGAGTTGGGTTATACGCTGCTTTTAGCAATATTACAGCAATATCACAGCAGGGGACACTAGAAATGAGCTTCACACATTGTACCCATTCGGGAATCGAACCCGGGCCTTTGGCATGATAAGCGAACGCTTTAACCACGAGGCAACTGGGACTGGACGCATATTTGCGTGTTGCGTAAAACCCTGAGTATTATCAATTTCCAATTTGTAGCAAACATTTAGTATTGAGTACTAATTCAGAATAACATCCCTCAAATACTACTTGTCAGTGAGTACTCCCATTACTGGACTTTCACTTGACCTTGGCACAATTTAGTTGTCTCAAGCAAGTGGACCAGCTCATATTTTGAAGTCTCCGTACATATGTCAGCTTCGATCTGAAGCCCATCCTTTATTCAGTGGACATTACAGGCCACACATGGTCCATTACATTAATGACAAAGAAAACCAGTCATTAGGAACGCATTATGTTTGAAATATTCCATAAAATCTAATTATCGACGTTCAATCATCACTCCATTAAGGAACTAGAAATAATGGATTGCAGATGATATTACTGAGCAATCTGAAAAATGATTCTTGTCAAGTGATCAATGCCTTGATGAGGTTTCTGTGACCAAATATATCAAAGACATCTAGATGCGAAACAGGCCATCGCTAGTGCTTTGGGACAGCAATCAATTGTGGTTTGGTTACTGCATTGTGTGGAAACTAATAAAGAAGATGAGGTCATTAGTGTCAGCTGGGGTGAAGAAAAACTCGCCATTATAATTATGTAGACTTATGGTTATATTGATTCGTAATATTTGTAGAATCACGCCCAGCATTTGTCTTGAGATGTGTTTCTGATTCAACCAACTGGAAATTAAAGTTCCGAGCAGAATATATTAGAACAGTTGAAATGTATTTGTACAAATGTACGTGACTGACAATTGATTTTATCTGATGATTTTGTAGAAAATGAGTGAGCTTGGTTTAACACAGCTTTGCAGTCATCTCAAGACGTGCCAGTCTATTATTGAATTAACAGTCCATAAAACGATAAAATTCAAATTTAAGAAAAGTACAACCTAATGTTTTAGGGACAATTTGATCAAATAGATACAATTTGGCCACTGGATACCCCTTTTATACAAAGCCTTATTTCTTTGATGGAAGTCATCAGATTATTTACAATGTCATTCAACCCGCCTTGTTGTAGACCGAGGAAACACTGCCGTCCGAAAACAAGTGACATCCGAAAACCCTTAATCTGTCAGTAATACCTTTTCCAAAGTTGCTGAATTGGATTTTATTGAATATTACTTAATTAATAGAAAAATAATGAAATTCATTCAGTAAGTGTCACAGAAATTGATATTGGTATAATCCTTACTTTTTTAAACTTCAGTTGCTATTCAGATTCATTTGACATCAATCACCTGTATGTTCCACATGTCACAGGCCATTGACACTTTGATTGACAGGTGTCAATCAGCATGACATGCTAATCACACATGCTTTCTATACCACACAGCTTGTCTGATCACAAAACACAGAGGACCTGTGTCATCCTTTTCATTCATAATTCCAAAACAAGATCAGAGCTTCCATATTAATTATCCAATTACGTGGATAAGACAATGGAAGACAAGCAGCATTGTTTTTAGCTAATACTGTACTTGTCAAATACTCCTGTGTCTCAGCAGCAAATGTAATCTTGTAAGAAACAATTGTACTAATCCATGCTTATGGCACTAGACATTGATTTTCATCTTGAAAGCAAAATCATTTTCTGCCTGATCTATTTGAATCGGATGAACATGCTTTCAGTTTGCACAACAGAATGCAATGAGTTTTACCTGTTTGTACGTAATAATATTTCATAGGCAAGATACTGTATGGATGACAACTTCTTTTTTTGTTGTGTATAGATCCTTGTACTGTTGCCAAGCAACTATGCATTGTCACACTGCACTCAGTGCAGGTAGCATTTAAACCAAATATACATGGCAGCAATTTATTGGCTTGAATTTGCTGCATGAAATAGGTCTTTTCCTATTGTGTGTATCAGGTGAATTGATTCCCAAAGTAAAAAACTGTAAAAAGATCTGTTTTCATGCTCAGAAATCAGTTACGTAGACCACACACTGTGTACACAATCTTGTGATCGAAGCTGATTTAGCTGAATGCCTTCAAGCGGAAGAGTACAATGTGTGAAGCACATTTCTAGTGTCCCCCCCCTCCGTCATATTGCTGGAATATTGCTAAAAGCAGCATAAAACCATACTCACTTACTCACTCAAGCGGAAAAGAAATTAAACTTCTGAAAGAAAAACGTCAGACATGCAATAAGGTGAGATGTACTGGCGATAGTGAAGTTGGCTATGAATATCCTTCCTGGTCTAATTAAAAAAATAAAATTGTACCCTGCCTTAGATTAAGTACTAGTTTAGCCCTATGCTTAAAATATAATATAAACATAAAATATAAGCATGACAAAGTTAAAAGTTACCCGGTAGATGAAAGTTGAATTTAATGAGGCATTTGATGACACACCTTTGTACATTTAAGCACGATTTCAACAATAGCAATATTTTCTCCATGGATGGAAAGGTTAGAAGGCTAATGAGACAGTAAATCTGTTGCGTACCTTTAAATTGGTGTCAGGGGCAGTGGGGTAGATTAGTGGTTAAAGCGTTTGCTCGTCACACTGAAGACCTGAGTTCGATTCCCCACATGGGTACAATGTGTGAAGCCCATTTCTGGTGTCCCCCACCGTGATATTGTTGGAATATTGCTAAAAGCGGTGTAAAACCAAACTCACTCAGTCACTAAATTGGTGTCCTGTGTATAAGACCTATTGGACGTGACAAGTATGCCTCAAAAATGAAGATTGGCAGTGTGGTAGCCTTGTGGTTAAAGCGTTTGCTCGTCACGCCAAAGGCCCGCGTTAGATACCCCACATGGGTACAAATTAATGTGTGAAGCCTGTTTCTGGTGTCCCCTGCCATGATATTGCTGGAATATTGCTAAAAGGGGTGTAAAGCCATACTCACTCATTAACTCACTCACTCAAAAACAAGAAAGCCTTTTCCACAGTTTGGAACCCGTGAAGATCAAGGTTATAATTGGTCTTCAGCAACCCATGCTTGAGGCAACTAACAAGATCGGTTAGTCAGACTTGCTGACTTGGTTAATGTATGCTATCATATCCAAATTGTGTTTATTGATGCTCCTGATGTCAATCACTAGATTGCCTGGTCTAGAATTGATCAACAGAATTGCTTAAAACTTGCTGAGTACAACGTTAAACAACCAACAAACAACCTCTGTGGAACTGGCTAAATATTTTAAAGGCACTAGTTTGCTGTAATTTCTTTCACTCAGACATGATCTCTCTGTCAAGATGGAGCATGAGTGTCAAATTTGTTAAAGGCCACTGAAGTTCTCTATGGACAGTTGCACATACTCCGGAAACCTCATAGCTTGATTCTGTTTATTTCCAAAGCTTATCAGTTCCATACCATGGGTTTCGCCATGAACAAGGAACAAACGAGCCATCAACAGCCATCAACCATGAACATCCATGAACAATGACGAACCATGAACAACCGTGAACAAGGAACAAATGAACCATGAAAAACCACAAACACAGTGACACACAGAAAGAATTGGGTGGCCAAAAACTTTTTGTCACAATTGAGATTGGGTTCGGGTTGAGGAGAGATGAAAGCACACAGTTCTGTTCAAATATAATGAAAAAACTATAGAGCCTCGAGTCATAAAACTGGTAGGTCTGGACTAGGGCTGCAATGATTCGGTTCGATTCATCAAAAATTGAATCTGACGCGTTAGTTTCAATATTTTATAACCATTATCACTATTTCGATTTGATATTTGAATACCTATTTAAATTGTTTCCACACAGCCAGATAGAAATTTTGACTCCAACTTGAGCAGTTTCGAGCTCTGAAAAAAGGCGAAATGTGATTGGTTGACGCCGGACTGACTCTGAGAATGAAATGAAATCTGATGTTTTTACTTGTATGAAGAATCGAATCGAAAATGATCAAATTGAGGGCCCAATATCGAAATTGAATTAAATTGAGTAGTGGTGTTCCGATGATCGAAAAAATCGAAAATCGATCAAAAGAAGGATTAAAAATGATTATCGAGTGTAAAAAAAATAATTTTTATTAATTGGAATTTTGTTGTTTTTGTATAACACCCTTGAATTATGTATACTTACCATTTAATTTGATGAATATTCACGAACAAACATGCGCTCAACAGCGTAAAGTTATGCGCATTGTAAAATTTTAACCACTTTTATTGTTTAATTACAATTCCAGTGCATTTCATTGCATGACAGTATTAGTTATAAAAAACCCATTAACTAGAAAAAACCTGGGCAAAACCCTTAAAATTGGTGATTACATTAAAAATGTATATATTTCGATTATAATCGATAATCGTTCACCACAAGTCCTCTGATAATTGATAGTGGATTTGGTTTCTGATTCCCAACACTAGAATTGAGGTCTGAGTGAATTGTTGCAACCGTAGTCTGGACAAGATGTGACTATTTAGGAGCTACCATGACAAAGCTGGAATATAGCTGTTGACTCACACCTCTGTTGGTATTCAAACACTACAGGATAACCACAACAAAAACACACCAGTTGAGCACAACTCCATAAGCATTGAGGTATTCTTGACAGCTTGAGATTTTCTTGATTTTATTTGACCTCATTATCGAACATGCGACTATGTTCATGATCACATATGAAGCATCCAGCATCCTGAAAAGGTTCCATCAGATTGAGATGACAGAGTGTAATTATACATTGCCGTTAGTCAATACCATCTGTCCGGGACATCACGTTGTCAGTCCCACGTACAAATCATCCCGATTTGACTCTGAAATAAGCAAACCTTGGTCCTACAAAGTGGTGCATGCCATGTTCGTACTCAATACATAACTTGAAGGTGATGTTAGATCGTGTCTGAAAGGCTTCCAGTCAACATCAGGCAACATTGGTCAACATCAGGTAACATCGTTATTACAGGTGTATGGCCGGAACATCAAGCTGGGACTCTGATATTATTAACAAGCGTTTATGACGTAACCATAGTAACAGCCAATCATTGAGGCTGACTATACACTGGAGAAGACAAGATTAACAAACTGTAGGCTTGTGAATAATTTATGTAGTTTTGTGTGTATTATATCAGTGATAGTCCAATAGTGTCAGTGTGTATAGTGTCTGCATCATGTTGGATCAAGACTGTGTGGTACAGCAGATGGGATGAGTTTGCAGTTTTTTGTCATTTCGATAGCTTGGTTATGATTATTCTACTGTTTTGTTACTTCTGTTGAGTTTTCCTGAGAAAAAACATTGATGGGTTTTGAGCATTATTTGTGTAGATATTATAACATATCAATTCAAGTACCCTTGAACACACTGAGTACCAGTACGCTTGAACACACTCAGTATCCTGGAACACACTCAGTACCCTTGAACACACTCAGTATCTTTGAACACACTCAGTACCTTTGAACACACTCAGTACCCTTGAACACACTCAGTACCTTTGAACACACTCAGTACCCTTGAACACACTCAGTATCTTTGAACACACTCAGTACCCTTGAACACACTCAGTATCTTTGAACACACTCTCCCCATTCTGGTGTCCCCCTCTGCCGTGATATTGCTGGAATATTGCTAAAAGCAGCGTAAAACTAAACTCACTCACTCACTCATTTGAACACACTCAGTACCCTTGACACACACACAGTACCCTTGAACACACTCAGTACCTTTGGACACACTCAGTACCCTTGAACACACACAGTACCCTTGAACACACTCAATACCTTTGGACACACTCAGTACCCTTTGAACACACTCAGTATCTTTGAACACACACGGTACCCTTGAACACACTCAGTATCTTTGAACACACTCCCCATTCCTGGTGTCCCCGCAGTACCCTTGATATTGCTGGAATATTGCTAAAAGCTGCAGTAAAACTAAACTCACTCACTCACTCATTTTGAACACACACTCAGTACCCTTGAACACACTCAGTACCCTTGAACACACTCAGTACCCTTGAACACACTCAGTACCCTTGAACACACTCAGTACCCTTGAACACACTCAGTACCCTTGAACACACTCAGTACCCTTGAACACACTCAGTACCTTTGAACACACTCAGTAGTACCTTTGAACACACTCAGTATCCTTGAACACACTCTGATTCTTGTACACACTCAGTTTGAGACACACTCGGTACCCTTGAACACACTCAGTATCTTTGAACACACTCAGTACCTTTGAACACACTCAGTACCCTTGAACACACTCAGTATCTTTGAACACACTCAGTATCCTTGAACACACTCAGTATCCCTTGAACACACTCAGTACCCTTGAACACACTCAGTACCCTTGAACACACTCAGTACCCTTGAACACACTCAGTACCTTTGGACACACTCAGTACCCTTGAACACACTCAGTATCTTTGAACACAGTACCCTTTGAACACCCAGTTCCTTGAACACACTCAGTATCTTTGAACACACTCCCCATCAGTACCTCCTGAACACCCCAGTATCCTTGATATTGCTCAGTATCATTGAACACACTCAGTACCCTTGAACACACTCAGTACCCTTGAACACACTCAGTACCCTTGAACACACTCAGTACCCTTGAACACACTCAGTACCCTTGAACACACTCAGTATCCTTGAACACACTCAGTACCCTTGAACACACTCAGTACCTCAGTACACCTTGAACCCTCGAACACACTCAGTACCCTTGAAACCTTTGGACACACTCAGTACCCTTGAACACACTCAGTACCTTTGAACACTCAGTATCTTTGAGCACACTCAGTACCTTTGAACTTGACCTTGAGCTTATTTTCAAGGTCACCATGACACTTTGACCACTTTTCTAACTCCTGTTACCGCGATATCTCATGAACTATTTTACCCAATGTCTTCAAATTTGGTAACAGCCTACATTGGGGGATTATGCAGACACCAGTTGATTTGGGTGACCTTGACCTTATGTTCAAGGTCATAACGACACACTGACCACTTTTCAAACTTATGTAAACGCGATATCTCATTAAACATTGCACCCAGTGTCTTCAATTATGTCAACAGCCTACATTGGGTGATTTTGCAGACACCAGTCATTTCTTGTATGTGACCAAAAAATAAACAGTAGTAAATATGTTATAAATATTTCATTCTTCTTTGTCCCTGCCTGGCGTTCGGCATTAATGGGTACAACAAGGACTGGTCAGCTCGGAGTCAGTATAATGTGTCTGAGTGGGGTATTCATGCTTCACTGCGGCATGGTATCTCAGTGGGCAACTGAGCACTATATAACCAGCTTTTAGCAATAAGTCAATATCACGCATGGGGCAGAAATAGCTTACACATTGTGCCCATGTGGGGACTGGGCTAGTACAAGCAGCCGCACATACACATACACACGCATGCACGTCGTCATATGAGCGAAATATTCTCAAGCACGACGTAAAACCCAATTTCACCCCACCTCATTCTTCTTTAGCGGCGGGGGACATTGCCATATTAGTCACAAACATTTGTTTTGCTTGGTTTGTTTTTTTGTTTGTAATTGTGATTACCTCTATAACTGACAAGGAATAGTTTTGAACCTGTGTACTGATGATCATTGTGTATGTTTTCAGAGGCCAAGGATGAAAAGAGGATCTGCAGGTACTTCAACACTCCTGGCAGATGTTGGCGTGGAATACATTGCCCATACAAACATATTGAACATACTTCAGGTGAGGGGAGAAAACTTTACTGTGTATTCTTTGGTAGACAGGGCAGTGGTAGCCTCGTGGTTAAAGCGATCACTCGTCACACCGAAGACCCGGTCTCGATTCCCTGGGTACAATGTGTGAAGCCCATTTCTGGTGTCCCAGCCATGATATTGCTGGAATATTGCTAAAAGCGGCGTAAAACCATACTCACTCACTCACTCCTAAGTAGACAGGGTTGTGGGTAGCCTTGTGGTTGAAGTGTTTGTCTGTCACACCAAACACATTGGTTTGAATCCCATATAGATACAACATTTGTATCCTATTTCTAATGTCGCCTGCAGTGATACTGCTGCAGTATAACTGCAGGTATAAAATACATTACCACTGTTTTTAATCATTTAAACACTTTAATGTTAAAGTAACTGTTTAGCACACCATGAAGATCCGGGTAAGAATTGATCTTCAGCAACCCATGCTTGTCGTAGGAGGCAACAAAAGGGATTGGATGATCAGACTCGCTGATTGGGTTGATGCATATTATCGTATCCCAATCGTGTAGATTGTTGCTCATTATGCTAATATCTTGACTGTTTAACATATTTTGGAAATACATTTACTGAATGCCCATTCAGAAATATACTCGTATGGACTCATCTTGGTGAGCGAAACAAAGACATGCACATCCAGACTATTAGGGCTGTAATGATGCATCGAATTGTCGATGGATTGCAATTGTTGAGTCTCCGATAGCAGTTAATCGATGGTAGAAGCGACAAACTATCGATGCATCGATAGTATGTGTGACTATTGATAGTTTAGTAATTGACTTCCATTGATAAATGGGCAGCGCAAAATACAGGAAGTACCAGATTCATTCACTTTGATGTAGAGTTATCCGCCCCTGTTACCTCTTAAACTTTATGTGGGTTTCAAGTTTGTCAGTTATTAAAAGAGACAGAAACTACTTCAACTTCGACTTTATATTTTATATAAACTATACATTCATTTGGGAAATGACTTTAAATGAGAGAAAAATCTATTACAATAGTATTGGTCGCAATAGTATGTTGCAATAGACTATCACTATCCCAGTAGTTGTTTCCCCCTCAGTAGCCACCCTTACATACCATTGACTTGATCTGTGTTGAGGCTGATACTACGTTCTACAGCAGTCAATGAATTTACCTCATTATCTGTTTGACACATCTTTATTATCATCTTTTATTGATTGTCCAATTTATCTAAGATGACTAACACTTGTGAATGCCACCAGTTCATTAACAATATATTTTTAAATCTGACCTGTCACGTTTATCGTGCGACCATTTTGACATCATTTGCTTGACCTACTGAGGGGGGCGTTTCTCATCTTATGATGAGAGTTTATGAATTTGTTTATTGTAACCAAACAGATGTTCTTCTGGAGCAAGTTGAGCATATATACAACAATAATTTGTAGAACTAGTGTATTCTGTTACACAATTGGAAGTCGTATGGCTGTAAATGTGAGGACAAAATTTAACCTAAGGAAAAAGTGTGTATTGACATTCAAAACTGATATTAAAATTTTAAGAATTCATATTCACTTTGGGTGAGTTCGTTGGAGTCTCATTTGCTCATCACACCGAAGACCCGGATTTGATTCCCCACATGGGTACAATGTGTGAAGCTTATTTCTGGTGTCCCCTGCCGTAATATTGCTGGAATATTGCTAAAAGTGGTGAAAAGCTAAACTCACTCACTCACTCATTGGAGTCTGAACCATCACAGAGATAGGGTTTGACTCACATTCCAGTGTTTGACTCACATTCCATGAAAGTTAATACTCCAGTGAACTCACTCGAAGAGACAGTCTATTGTTTAATATTTAGGGCTACTTGTGTGCACTCTCCAATAGTTTCAATTAAAGATCACCCTCCTATTGTTTTCATGTAAAATACGCTCTCCAACAGTTTTACCTAATGTTCAACCTCCAATAGATAGTCATGTGTATGCTGTAACTCACTAAGGTCATTGCTAGTTGAATGCAGAATGTATAGCAATATTCCAGCTATATAGTGGCGGTCCGGACCAGACAATCCAGTGATCATTGGCATGAGCATTGATCTACGCAATTGGGATACAATGACATGTGTCAACCAAGTCAGCGAGCCTGACCACTCGATCCCGTTAGTCGCCTCTTACGACAAGCATGGGTTACTGAAGAGCATTTCTAACCCACATCTTCACGGGTGTCAGATCATCACAAAAAGAGATATACTATTGATGTGACATATGTGATTTTTACGAGATTGCCAGCAAACATCCCTCTTGTAAAAGTCAATATGGAATCTCAGGCTGGAATGATATGAGTGACAAGAAGATGGTATAAATGTATTAATGGAAATATCATCTCGGACAATATTTGCCTGTTCAAGCTCGATTTCACTCGAGCGTAACCGGATAGATTTCGTAACCGGATAGTCGCACTGGAAAATCCAAATCAGAATCTATGCCCAGTATTCTGATCTGGTCATGGAGAGAACCAATATGGGACACAGGTTAGAATGAACCTGTCTGATAAATGTGTCAGTTGGTGGATTAGATCTAATGCTCTCTGCTAATGGTTCTTCTGTTATAGAATCAATGATATTCCTGGGATTTATTCATGTCCAGCAGATACACTTAACCCCACATCTACAGTGGAGCAGTTAAAGATCTCATGTTGGAATGAACAATTTCCCATATCTGGCTTCGATTTCTCAAAACAAACTTAAGTCTGAGTTTTGACTTAAGTTAGAGTTTTTACTCAAATTTGAGAAAATGCAGGATAATGCATTTCCCAGAATAAACTGAAATCGATATTAAACTCAAACATAGCAAACAATTTGAGTTTGGTGGATAGATTACTAAAGTTCTTTGGGCTTTTTTTATTATAAAAAGTTAAAAATTCAGCTGTTTCAATTTTCAAACTCAGTTCGAAATTTGAGTAAAAACTTAAGTTTGTTTCGAGAAATCGGAGCCTGGTGATATATACTCATGGAAACATATGACTAAAAAGATATGCTTTCTCGACAAGTATTATAAAATTGAATTATCACATTTAATAATATTGCAATGTCAAAAAACACCTGTATTTAAGATAATGATTAACATGTTATTCTGAAGTTAGATAGAAATGATGATTTTCTTTCCTGATTTGCTTGTAGAGATCATGTTGTTTAGATTCCTTCATAACGCTGTGTTACACAAATGTGTGATGTAATAAGTGTTTTATCATATAATACACTGTGAGATAGTCATCAATCAGTAAACTAATTCCCCCATCTCATCCATATGATCTTGACTTTATACATAATGTATTCATCTTTTAATATCAACAGAGGCCCAGATAAGCTGCGTATCCGGGTAAAATACGCATAGAAAATTTCAAATTACGCATTGAAAAATAATTGTTGCATACCAATTACGCATTTAAAATGTTAGATACTGCAAAACAGTTTAAAACAAATGCGTACGGAATATATTTATAAAAATCGCTTGCATAATGAAAAAGACATCGATTGCTATCAAGTTGTACTGTTAGTATAGGACTAGTGTTGTACTGTCAGTATAGGATGAGTGATTTTTCATGAAATCATTTCCAATATATTTAAGTTGGTTTTGATTAGGTATGACATAAGGCAGAACATACCTGCTCAGTAAACTTACTCAATGACATAATACTTAGGTGAGTAAAATGAGTGAAATACGCACATATTTGAAAGCAGTGGGTAACGGAAAATGAAATACCCACTCAACATTTATAATACCCACTCCAAAAAAATACAGTGGGTACAGTACCCTCATGAGCTAAATCTTATCTGGAGCTCTGATCAATACTTATTTTTATATTGTCCCTCTTGAGAATGGAAATACAGGGTTTGCCCAAGGCATAGAAATTTAGGAGTCATCATGACTCCCTGGTGTCATGAGAGGGAGTCATGAACATGATTTTGGGAGTCAACTTCAGTTTGGAACATTCATCAAGACATCAACTGTGATTGTTTAATAAGGCCACACCAATTTTATTTCTTGTTTTACTGATGTTTTTCCTCAGAAAACCTAATGGCAGGAGGGAATAAAAAAAAAAAATAACCAGTCAAAGTAATATTCCTTTTAAATACTAAAAATATTTTACATTTGGCAAATTATGAAGTGTATATGGGGCAAAAAAACAATCTAAAAAATTTTCTTGCACATTTATAATTTTGGCCAATGAAAATATTTAAATTTTATTTTTTGAGTGGGGAAAATTAATTATTATTATTTTTTATTATTCTTGAAAAAATACAACCTGTGGATCCATAAAACAAGAAATAAAATTGGTCTGGCCTAATGACAAAAACAAAACAAGGCAAGTCAGGTATTTAATCAGCACTAAGCAGTTAACTGGCAAACATTTAGTTTTAGAAGTTTAGATTATCTGAACTAAGGGCCCAACAGCATTGCGTCAACAATGACACAAACTTCTAAATTCACTTCGTATTTGAGATAATATGTGCGTCAAATACACAGGTTTTCTGCATCATGGCAAACACTGGAAATATTGTATATCTCAACACTAGTTCATCATCATTTGTTGTTAGGGTCCTTGATGTCAACATTGACTGAGGGACTTGAACCTGGTGACTTGAAACTGTCTCCTGAATGTCTTTTTTGAAGTATAATTTCTGTTTAACACTGGCTTGTCTATTGATGACACACGCTGAATGTTAACGAGAAATTGATTATCTTTTCGAAAATAATGACTTTTGTAATTGCAACAGTATACCTACATGTTCGTGACTGCCTTAGAATAGAATTTGTGAGATTTTCCAACACAGTTTTTACCAAACATGATAAACCAGCCTCCAAGTACCAATTTAGCATATTTTGTAATTTCAGTGCAAATAAATACAAATATATGTATACCTATTTACAAAATGTATGCCTTGCAATAGATCTTCTGTGAAATAGTTCCTTTCTTGATATTTTTAAACTTTTATTTCAATTTGAATGTGTTTGAATATTTAGTGCATGGAAATATAATTCCAAGGATACTTGTCCAATCTTAAGCATCTCAATTTGCAATTGACTGTTTTGAGTCAGTTTTGAAAAACATTTTCCTTAAGTTGGAACCACCATGATTTCAGCTTTCAAATTTTATTTCGGTGGGCATTTGTGATTAAACATGCCCCAAAGTATTAACATGTGAAAAGTTGCCATGTTCTTAACTTGCCCATTAAACATGGTACATTTTGTGTTATGCTGCCTGTGTTGATCAGCTGGTGATAAAGCAGGGATAGACTGGTCAGGCTTTATTGTGTCTAAGGGCGGTGGGGTAGCCTAGTGGTTAAAGCATTCGCTCGTCATGAAGAAGACCCAGGTTCGAATCCCCACATGGGTACAATGTGTGAAGCCCATTTCTGGTGTCCCCTGCCATGATATTGCTGGAATATTGCTAAACTTGGCGTAAAACCATACTCACTCACTCATTATTGTGTCTTGCTAAAAGCGGCGTAAAATCATACTCACTCACTCCTTGAGGGCCATTTTTACACTTTCTTATTTGATAAGCCACCTAGACTTTTTCCTTGAATCACTGTCTTTTTGATTCCATGAATAACTTTATCCTTGACACACTCCTTGAATCACTTTCTCCTTACACCACTTTCCCCTAGACTCATTCCTTGAATCATTGTGTCCTTGGATCACTCCCTTACTAACTTCTTGACTAACATTTAGACTCACTTCTTGACCCAGACGATCAACCCTCTCCATGTTCCAGGCATCACTCAGGACCAGGAGCCTGTTGTAGCCCTGGAGGATGACCAGACGGAGCTGCTGCCAGACGAGGGATGCATGGTTGCTGTGGAGGTCACCAGCATCCTCAGTCCACGGCACTTCTATCTCACCCTTCCCTTCGGTGGCAAACCCATCGAACAGCTCAAAGAACAACAGAAAGGAGGTGAGTAGTGTGTCCAGAAATATGACCTTTTGGAATGTGTTTGATGAGACTTTGGAATGTATTCAGTTCCACATTCCACATTTTGTGTTGTTTGTTGTAACTTTGTTCAAATGCATTTACTTTCTAAAGCTGCCATATCGTCTTTGTGACAGTTGATGATGAAGGCTATGAAGAAACCTTGGAGGACCTCATCAGAAGCATGAAGTAAGTCCATCCTGGAACCTCACAGGTTGCCTTCTTACAGTCAGGTACATGCTGCAGCCTTGCGAGGGAGATGGTGTTGTAAGGGACATGGTGTAGAGTTGTTAGGGACATGGTGTAGAGTTGTAAAGGACATGGTGTAGAGTTGTAAGGGACATGGTGTAGAGTTGTTAGGGGCATGGTGTAGAGTTGTGAAGGACATGGTGTCGAGTTGTAAGGGACATGGTGTAGAGTTGTAAAGGACATAGTGTAGATTTGTTAGGGACAGGGTTTCAGCCTCTTGAGGGGCATGGTGTAGAGTTGTTAGGGACAGGGTTTCAGCCTCTTGAGGGACATGGTGTAGAGTTGTTAGGGACAGGGTTTCAGCCTCCTGATGGGCATGGCGTAGAGTTGTTAGGGACAGGGTTTCAGCCTCTTGAGGGACATGGTGTAGAGTTGTTAGGGACAGGGTTTCAGCCTCTTGAGGGACATGGTGTAGAGTTCTTAGGGACAGGGTTTCAGCCTCTTGAGGGACATGGTGTAGAGTTGTTAGGGACAGGGTTTCAGCCTCTTGAGGGACATGGTGTAGAGTTGTTAGGGACAGAGTTTCAGCCTCTTGAGGGACATGGTGTAGAGTTGTTAGGACAGGGTTTCAGCCTCTTGAGGGACATGGTGTAGATTTGTTAGGGACAGGGTTTCAGCCTCTTGAGGGACATGGTGTAGAGTTGTTAGGGACAGAGTTTCAGCCTCTTGAGAGACATGGTGTAGATTTGTTAGGACAGGGTTTCAGCCTCTTGAGGGACATGGTGTAGATTTGTTAGGGACAGAGTTTCAGCCTCTTGAGGGACATGGTGTAGATTTGTTAGGGACAGGGTTTCAGCCTCTTGAGGGACATGGTGTAGATTTGTTAGGGACAGGGTTTCCAGCCTCTTGAGGGACATGGTGTAGATTTGTTAGGGACAGAGTTTCAGCCTCTTAAGGGACATGGTGTAGATTTGTTAGGGACAGAGTTTCAGCCTCCTGAGGGGCATGGTGTAGATTTGTTAGGGACAGGGTTTCAGCCTCTTGAGGGACATGGTGTAGATTTGTTAGGGACAGAGTTTCAGCCTCTTGAGGGACATGGTGTAGATTTGTTAGGGACAGGGTTTCAGCCTCTTGAGGGACATGGTGTAGATTTGTTAGGGACAGGGTTTCAGCCTCTTGAGGGACATGGTGTAGATTTGTTAGGGACAGGGTTTCAGCCTCTTGAGGGACATTAGTAGATTTGTTAGGGACAGGGTTTCAGCCTCTTGAGGGACATGGTGTAGATTTGTTAGGGACAGAGTTTCAGCCTCTTGAGGGACATGGTGTAGATTTGTTAGGGACAGGGTTTCAGCCTCCTGAGGGCATGGTGTAGATTTGTTAGGGACAGGGTTTCAGCCTCCTGAGGGGCATGGTGTAGATTTGTTAGGGACAGGGTCTCAGCCTTTTGAAGGACATGGTGTAGATTTGTTAGGGACAGGGTCTCAGCCTCTTGAGGAACATGGTGTAGATTTGTTAAGGACAGGGTTTCAGCCTCTTGAGGGACATTAGTAGATTTGTTAGGGACATGGTTTCAGACTCCTGAGGGACATGGTGTAGATTTGTTAGGGACAGGGTTTCAGCCTCTTGAGGGACATTAGTAGATTTGTTAGGGACATGGTTTCAGACTCCTGAGGGGCATGGTGTAGATTTGTTAGGGACAGGGTCTCAGCCTTTTGAAGGGCATGGTGTAGATTTGTTAGGGACAGGGTCTCAGCCTTTTGAAGGACATGGTGTAGATTTGTTAGGGACAGAGTTTCAGCCTCTTGAGGGACATGGTGTAGATTTGTTAGGGACAGGGTTTCAGCCTCTTGAGGGACATGGTGTAGATTTGTTAGGGACAGGGTTTCAGCCTCTTGAGGGACATGGTGTAGATTTGTTAGGGACAGGGTTTCAGCCTCTTGAGGGACATGGTGTAGATTTGTTAGGGACAGGGTTTCAGCCTCTTGAGGGACATGGTGTAGATTTGTTAGGGACAGAGTTTCAGCCTCTTGAGGGACATGGTGTAGATTTGTTAGGGACAGGGTTTCAGCCTCTTGAAGGACATGGTGTAGATTTGTTAGGGACAGGGTTTCAGCCTCTTGAGGGACATGGTGTAGATTTGTTAGGGACAGGGTTTCAGCCTCTTGAGGGACATGGTGTAGATTTGTTAGGGACAGGGTTTCAGCCTCTTGAGGGACATGGTGTAGATTTGTTAGGGACAGGGTTTCAGCCTCTTGAGGGACATGGTGTAGATTTGTTAGGGACATGGTTTCAGCCTCTTGAGGGACATGGTGTAGATTTGTTAGGGACAGGGTTTCAGCCTCTTGAGGGACATGGTGTAGATTTGTTAGGGACAGGGTTTCAGCCTCTTGAGGGACATGGTGTAGATTTGTTAGGGACAGAGTTTCAGCCTCTTGAGGGACATGGTGTAGATTTGTTAGGGACAGGGTTTCAGCCTCTTGAGGGACATGGTGTAGATTTGTTAGGGACAGGGTTTCAGCCTCTTGAGGGACATGGTGTAGATTTGTTAGGGACAGGGTTTCAGCCTCTTGAGGGACATGGTGTAGATTTGTTAGGGACAGGGTTTCAGCCTCTTGAAGGACATGGTGTAGATTTGTTAGGGACAGGGTTTCAGCCTCTGAGGGACATTTGTAGATTTGTTAGGGACAGAGTTTCAGCCTCCTGAAGGGACATGGTGTAGATTTGTTCGGGACAGGGTTTCAGCCTCTTGAGGGACATGGTGTAGATTTGTTAGGGACAGGGTTTCAGCCTCTTGAGGGACATGGTGTAGATTTGTTAGGGACAGGGTTTCAGCCTCTTGAGGGACATGGTGTAGATTTGTTAGGGACAGGGTTTCAGCCTCTTGAAGGACATGGTGTAGATTTGTTAGGGACAGGGTTTCAGCCTCTTGAGGGACATGGTGTAGATTTGTTAGGGACAGGGTTTCAGCCTCCTGAGGGGCATGGTGTAGATTTGTTAGGGACAGGGTTTCAGCCTCCTGAAGGACATGATGTAGATTTGTTAGGGACAGAGTTTCAGCCTCCTGAAGGACATGGTGTAGATTTGTTAGGGACAGGGTTTCAGCCTCCTGAAGGACATGATGTAGATTTGTTAGGGACAGGGTTTCAGCCTCTTGAGGGGCATGGTGTAGATTTGTTCGGGACAGGGTTTCAGCCTCCTGAGGGACATGGTGTAGATTTGTTAGGGAGAGGGGCGCTGGGGTAGCCTAGTGGTTAAAGTTAGCAGCTAAGACCACCAATGTATGAAGCCCATTGTCCCCTACCGTGGATATTGCAATTGTGTACCAATTGGACAGGGTTTCAGCCTCCTGAAGGAAATGGTGTAGATATGTTAGGGAAAGCAGTTAGCAGCTAAACACCATGTATTGCCAATGTACAATTAACCTGAAATGATTGTGATAGTAGTATATCTGCTGAGATATCTTTCCTTGTCAGTGTTACTGTATTGAAATCATACCTTAATACAGATCTGTTAATTCTATTAAGGGTTATAATTGCATTCTAAATTATCTATTGTTGTTTGAAGTATCCATTGACCACTGTTTGAAGGTATGCATCATGAATCACCGTTTCTTGACCACAGTGTCCACTACAAGAACAAGTCCTTCAGTGACCGAGACATCACGCTGCTGGCACCGGGCCAGGCGATCGCAGCCAAGTTCAACAATGGAGATGTGATTGGCTGGTACAGGGCAAAGGTCACTGACACCTCACCAGAAGATGAAAAAGTGGAGGTTTGTGGAGATAATTCTGTCACTGTTGTATACTGTAGGTCATGATCTTAATGAGAATATGAAATAGATAATCCTTGATCATTTACGCACACATTCCTTTGACATGTATGGAATGTCCTTGACTATTCCATGACATGCAGTAAACTACACTCCTAACAAACACCTGTTAAGATCCGGGTTAGAACTGAAAATGCATATTTGACACTGGCAACTTGCCTGACTGAGGAAGTTAATTATGGCTTGCATCTTTCTTCACGGTATATTTGGTTCCTGTATTTTTTTATTCCAGTATACTGTACTTTTAGTTCCAATATAAATATTTAGTTCCAGTATATTTGGTTCCTGTATGTTTGGTTCCAGTATATTTGGTTCCTGTCTAGTTTGGTTCCTGTATGTTTTGGTCCAGTATATTTGGTTCCAATATATATGGTATCAATCAAGGCTCTTACTGTAAGTTAATAGTCCTGAGAACTTATGCAAAAATAATTTGGACACCAATTATGTAAAATTATTGTCTTTACTGAAATCTGTCAAATCCATATGAAAGGTGAGCTACAGTGTTGTGGCACTGTGCTTATCTGGACTTCCTGGTGTCTGCTGACTCATGAGTCACTACGGGTCACCTGACAGTTCAGTAAACAACTCAGGTAAACCAGGTGTTTCTCTATGTACCAGATCAAGCATGGTCACTGTTTGTTGACACAGTTGATCATACAGGTGATTCATTAAAGGCAAATGCTGCCATGTACACAGTGAAAGTACAGCAACAGCTGATGCTGTGTTGATTAATTACCTGCCTATGCAGGTTCAAACAATCATGCTATTAAACACATATATCAAGCAGGAAAAATTGAATTTGTGATAAGAGTGAATGCTTTGTCACTTTCCACTCACAATACCATTTTGTTGAACTTTCATGCATCAAACTTGTCTCTGTATGAGATTCCCTCCATAGTCCTTTCTTATTCATCATTTTTCAGTTGTGTAAAACCTCATTTTACTAAGGGGTGCTGTGGGGTAGCCTAGCGGTTAAGCGTTCGCTCGTCATGCCGAAGGCCCGGGTTCGATTCCCCACATGGGTACAATTTGTGAAGCCCATTTCTGGTGTCCCCCCGCCGTGATATTGCTGAAATATTGCTAAAAACGGCGTAAAACCATACTCAGTCAGTCATTTTACTGGGGTAAATAGATTCTTTCAACTTTGACAATATCTTGTTTAACTGTGCCTGAACATTGGTTATAGGGTTTCTCTTGCCTGGCGCTCAGTCTTGAGGGTTAAACAAGAATTAGTTGGCTTAGAGTGGGTACTCTGTGTTTGAGTGGGTACTCTGTGTTTGAGTGGGTACTCTGTGTTAGAGTGGGTACTCTGTGTTTGAGTGGGTACTCTGTGTTAGAGTGGGTACTCTGTGTTTGAGTGGGTACTCTGTGTTAGAGTGTGTACTCTGTGTTTGAGTGGGTACTCTGTGTTTAGAGTGGGTACTCTGTGTTAGAGTTTGTGTTAGAGTGGGTACTCTGTGTTAGAGTGGGTACTCTGTGTTGTGAGTAGAGTGGGTACTCTGTGTTAGAGTGGGGAGTGGAGTACTCTGTGTTTGAGTGGGTACTCTGTGTTTGAGTGGGTACTCTGTGTTGAGTGGGTACTCTGTGTTTGAGTGGGTACTCTGTGTTTGAGTGGGTACTCTGTGTTAGAGTGGGTACTCTGTGTTTGAGTGGGTACTCTGTGTTTGAGTGGGTACTCTGTGTTTGAGTGGGTACTCTGTGTTTGAGTGGGTACTCTGTGTTAGAGTGGGTACTCTGTGTTAGAGTGGTACTCTGTGTTTGAGTGGGTACTCTGTGTTAGAGTGGGTACTCTGTGTTTAGAGTGGGTACTGTGTTAGAGTGGGTGGTTAATTCTGTGTTAGAGTGGGTTACTGTTGTGTTAGAGTGGGTACTCTGTGTTTGGAGTGACCTGTGGAGTACTCTGTGTTAGAGTGGGTACTCTGTGTTTAGAGTGGGTACTCTGTGTTTGAGTGGGTACTCTGTGTTTGAGTGGGTACTGTGGGTTGTGTTAGAGTGGTTACTCTGTGTTAGAGTGGGTACTCTGTGTTTGAGTGGGTACTCTGTGTTTGAGTGGGTACTCTGTGTTAGAGTGGGTACTCTGTGTTTGAGTGGGTACTCTGTGTTTGAGT
Organism: Haliotis rubra; assembly: GCF_003918875.1. Taxonomy (NCBI): domain Eukaryota; kingdom Metazoa; phylum Mollusca; class Gastropoda; order Lepetellida; family Haliotidae; genus Haliotis; species Haliotis rubra. The sequence continues at coordinate 294,707 of NW_025767133.1, read as the reverse complement.
GGGTACTCTGTGTTTGAGTGGGTACTCTGTGTTAGGAGTGGGTACTCTGTGTTTGAGTGGGTACTCTGTGTTAGAGGGCACTCTGTGTTAGAGTGGGTACTCTGTGTTTGAGTGGGTACTCTGTGTGTTTGAGTGGGTACTCTGTGTTAGAGTGGGGGTTAGAGTGGGTACTCTGTGTGTTTAGAGTGGGTACTCTGTGTGTTAGAGTGGGTACTCTGTGTTAGAGTGGGTACTCTGTGTTAGAGTGGGTACTCTGTGTTTAGAGTGGTTACTCTGTGTTTGAGTTTGGTACTCTGTGTTTGAGTGGGTACTCTGTGTTAGAGTGGGTACTCTGTGTTTGAGTGGGTACTCTGTGTTAGGAGTGGGTACTCTGTGTTAGAGTTGGTACTCTGTGTTTGAGTGGGTACTCTGTGTTAGAGTGGGTACTCTGTGTTTTTGAGTTGGTACTCTGTGTTTTAGTGGGTTATCCATGTTAAACTACAGCATGGTATCTCAGTGTAGGGGTGGATCCAGGATTGAGGAGAAGGGGGGTGCACATATATCATGAAGTCCAAAGGTTAGAGGAAAATGCTCCTCTGGGAATTATTTTTCAGGAAGAAGGGGGGTTTCGCAGTATTTGCAATACTTTAATTTGCCAGTTGGCCATCAGGACCTGCTGCCGCCTGCAGGCTTTAAAACCTACAGGCCTTGAATGAAATCCACAGGCCCATTTTGTTGAAGTCAAACCAATAAAAACAAAATAGACTACACTGTACACAGTTTCACACTGTTTCTACAAAATCAATTAGCGAAGCCTATGGCGCAGAGAGGTTTCTATTTGTTAAAGATTGGTGTTGACATTCCTATACGTAAAGTGCTGAAATACCAAGATGTGAAACTTTAAGTTATTGTAACATGATGGATCATGCTTGATTCCCGAACATTGATAAAAAAAATAATTATGGGAACGATTCTAGTTGAAAGAAAGATAAAATGACAGATAATTCAGTGAAGGCCACAAGGGCCTGCAAATATTTGAAACTGCTGGCCGGATACAATAACAACCGGCAGTTATTTAGAACGCTGGGGGTGCACCTCTCTGTATCTGCCCCTGCAGTAGTATAGCGATGTACAACCTCAGTTAGTCTGGACCACTACAAGCAGAAGCACATTCACAATAAATAATCTTGAACGTTACATTGACACACCACAGCCCCCATTTCACCCCACCTCACCACACAAGCACCTCACATATGAGGGTCAGACATGTTGACATCGATATTTGAAACTTTGGTGTTGTTTCTACAGGTGTTTTTTGTTGACTTCGGCCACACAGAGTGGGTGAGCGAACGCGACATCCAGACCTTGGAGGACCAGTTCCTCCACCTCACCCCCCAGGCTGTTGAATGTTTCCTGGTGGACACTGACCCAGCCGGACAGGAGGGTCAGTGGACGGAGGAGTCCAGGTGAGTCAAGGCCAAGTTAACATTTCACGCCCCCTGCATGTGAGTGAGTGAGTGAGTTTAGTTTTACGCCGCACTCAGCAATGTTCCAGCTATATGGCGGCGGTCTGTAATTAATCGAGTCTGGACCAGACAGTCCAGTGATCAACATCATGAGCGTTGATCTACACAATTGGGATAAGATGACATGTGTTAACCAAGTCAGCAAGCCTGGCCACCCAATCCCATTAGTCGCCTCTTACGACAACATGGGTTACTGCAGATCAATTCTAACCTGGATCTTCAAGGGTGACCCTGCATGCGTGTTGGTGTTATATTTTATTACAGACATGTGCCCCTGCTGCCTTTCTGTACACTGAATGCACCCTAACCAATAGCTGAAAACACAAATGCACCTAAACTTTGCGAACTATGCTCAGCATTAACTTTGCACAAGGTGACTATTATACAATAATAGACTGGTGATGAGGTCAATACCTGTTTTTATGGACCCGCGAAAAGCAATATTGACAATGGTTAAATCATATTCTATGTTGTTATTGCTAAATATTGACTTCGTCCAAGGTCAATATTGCTTTTCGCGGCTCCATAAAAACAGGTATTGACCGAATTCACCAGTCCATAATTGTTTTATTATGTAATTACTAAAAAAAGATTCTAAAAACCAAAACATGTCCATTTAGTCTAGAAAAGTAATTTTATTTTCGCTACAAACCAATAACATTATGTCAACAATAGAATGACGTCATAGCTTGACGTCAAAATCTATTTTTAGTAGCTCAAGTCAATATGACTTTTGGTCGGACCTGGGTTGGAGTCAATATGCCTTTCTGTTGATGGTCAAGTGACTGCCTTTAGACCAATTAGGTAGCCGGAAAAATATGCTTGCATAATAATTCACAATACTCATGAAAGTCCCCATAAGAATTGGTCTTTAATAACCCAAGTTTGTTATAAGAGGCGACTAACAGGATCAGGTTGTCAGACTTGCTTCTCTTGGTTGGCACATGTCATTGTATCCCAATTGGGTAGATTGATGACGATGATGTCAATCACTGGATTGTCTGGTCCAGACATGTTCAGAGTGTGATCATATAGCTTGAAAAATGCTGTGTCCAGTGTTAAACTGTGAGCAAACAAACTGCTTCGGTATTTCCCAATTTTCGGAAAGCTTCAGGAGTCAGAACCCTGGAAGTGTTCTTCAGCCACTGTAGATCTAACTCATCCTTGCTTCAGTGTTGTATCTTCTTAAGCTTGGGTACATTTGTGATTTCCAACAAGAGCTATTCTACAACAACCCCCTCAGCCGGAGTGGTAATAACTTCACACAGTTAACATGTGGTTTTTTACATTCCAGGACCTGTTTCCGCGAGCTGGTTGATGGGAAAACGTTGGTAGCCCTGATCAGGATGAAGTAAGTCTTTGTAGTTTTCTTGAAATTTGTCAGTAACAATAAAAACACAAAGCAGCATTTCATCAGTGGTTTGAACCATCATGACTCGAGTCCCAGACGTCCTCATGAACCTTTACACCACACCGTGACCATCAAAAATGTAAATGTCCAAGGGCTATACCACTTTTATCTCTTTGGGGTGGTGGGGTAGCCTAGTGGTTAAAGCGTTCGCTTGTCATGCCAAAGACACAGGTTCTATTCCCCACATGGGTACGATGTGTGAAGCCCATTTCTGGTGTCCCCGCAGTGATATTGCTGGAATATTGCTAAAATTGGCGTAAAACCATGCTGACTCACTCACTCAGTAAAATAAGCAGGGACGGTAGAGTAGCCTAGAGGTTAAAGCATTCACTCGTCACGCCGAAGACCTGGGTTCGATTCTCAATATGGGTACAATGTGTGAAGCCCATTTCTGGTGTCCCACGCAGTGATATTGCTGGAATATTGCTAAAAGCGGCTTAAAACCTCACTCACTCACTGAGTAAAGTGAGCAGGTGTCTGTGAGCCTTGTGAAATGGGCAGCCTTGACAAACATACACCATGGACCATGCATAAAGCTTTGTATGAATAATCACCACTACTAATGCTCACATTATCCATGAAGTCGCAAAAATTGATTCACAATTCAGATGAGCTACAAAGTCTTCATGTTCTCCTGTTGGCTATGCTTCCAGATCGTGGAGTGGCTGTCTTCACGTGGATCTATACGACACAACAGGAAACATCGACATCAACATCGCGGAGGAGTTAGTGAAGGCCAAACATGCTCAGAGACCTTTTGTTGAACTGCCTGTCAAAGCCAAACCGCGAGGAAACTCACCCATCACTTACGTCCCAGGTTAACAACATATCAAGCCAGGTTTCACATGTTCAATGTTCAAGGAGCGATCTCAAGGAGTGATTTCCATTAAGCCGTAACTTTTAGGGGTGAAACGGTATACTGCGGTATTAGTAGAACCGCGGTATTTTGCCTTTGGTTTGGTATACCGTAATGCAATCCAAATTTCAATATTTTCGGTTTTCGTACCGTCGTTTTCATAATTCTTTTAAACCTTTTCTAAAATGTCTAGAAATCGAATCTATGCATTTCTTTGCTTGACGGCCGCTATTTTCATGGATGTGCGAGATCCCCTCAAGTCGTCTACTTACAAAGTCAGCAAGGCAGCAACTGCAGATACCAGTGGTACCAGTAACTGGGTTCTGTATCTTTTTTCAGTTATTTCAAATCAGATGAACAGCGGAACATCGTAATAACTTGTAAGAGACAACGTTTTCGTAAAGACACACCATCAGCCGAGTACATACGATGTTTGCTGTGATGCAACACAACACATTATATAGCGCGAGTAAACACTGCCATCCGAAAACATATAGTATGATGTCAGAAAACTCATAATGAAACGATCTTCATTGATTTCATTTTTACCCCCGCCGCAACGCGGAACGGGGGACTATGTATTTAGCGGCATACGTACGTCCCGATTCTTGTTAACGCGATATCTCATGAACTGTTATACCCAATGTCTTCAAATTTGGTGACAGCCTACATTGGGGGATTACGCAGACACCGTTCAATTTGGGTGACCTTGACCTTATTTTCAAGGTCACCACGACACTTTGACCACTTTTCAAACTCTTGTTAACGTGATATCACATGCACTGTTGTATCCAATGTCTTCAAATTTGGTGACAGCCTACATTGGGGGATTACACAGACACCAGTTGATTAGGGTGACCTTGACCTTATTTTCAAGGTCACCACGACACTTTGACCACTTTTCAAACTCTTGTTAACGTGATATCTCATGGACTGTTGCACCCAATGTCTTGAAATTTGGTGACAGCCTACATTAGGGGATTACGCAGACACCAGTCGAGTTGGGTGACCTTATCTTCAAGGTCACCACGACACTTTGACCGCTTTTTAAAGGCGATATCTCATAAAACATTGCACCCAATGTTTCAAGTATGTTGACAGCCTACATCGGGTGATTATGCAGACACCAGTCATTTCAGGCATCTTGTATGTGACCCAAAATAAAAAGTAGTAAATATAGATATTCCATTCTTTAGCGGCGGGGGACATTGCCATATAAGTGGCAAACACTTGTTGTTGTTTTTAAGCATGAACATTTTCTGGGACGTGGTCATTTCACTGCTGTAAATGCTGATGTGATGTTAGTGACTTTTAATCATACTTGGCTACTTGCTATTGTGCCACACAGTCATGAAATGACAGTTTTGTTCATTCAAAATAACAAAGATTATGGTTATTTTTTTCCATGTTATTAAACAATGTAAGGTTTGGCTCTTGTTGTCAATTTTCTGCATTATGATCATATCTCATATACCGAACCGAAAGCCTTGTACCGCGATACGTACCGTACCGTGGTAAGAGCGTACTGTTTCACCCCAAGTAACTTTATATTAGTCTATCACAAAATTCTGTATAGAATGTAGAAAAAATACCAAACAAATAATTGAAACCTTCCAGTGAGTAATTCCACAAATGACAAACAAAACGTCTCAGAATAGCTAGATACCAAAAGATAATTGTTTGGTGTTTTATTGTAAGAATGCATAGCTTACCAAAAGATACATTGTCAAAAGTCTCTATATTTTTCTAATTTTAGGTATTTTTGTTGTTTTCCAAAAAAAAACTTAAAATATGTATACGGGCTAACTACCAAAGCACAATCTTGTTAATCAAACTGGTATATGGTCAACGATGATAGCCTTTGGTTATGGCAATTATAAAACTAATTATCATTTGGTGACATTAAGGTTGCTATAGTAACCCTCAGGGTGTTGTGATCATCCTCTTGTGATATATAATCTTTGTGGCTTGACACTTAGGTATTAACAGCTATAATCTGGAGGTGATCAGTATTATTGTATCACTGTTACTAAAGGTATGGACGCGGCGCATTAAGGTGTCATTAACTGTCACCCAACACCTGCCACCCTTCTCTTCTTCATTACCAACAGTACTGTAACCCTTGAAGATCCTGATTATAATTGGTCTTCAGCTACCCATGCTTGTCTTAAGAGGCGACTAACAGGATCAGGTGGTTAGGCTTCATGCTTGCTGACTTGTTTGACACTTGTCATTGTATCCTAATTGTGTTACCCGTGAAGATCCGGGTTAGAATATCGATCTTCAGTAACCCATGCTTGTTGTAAGAAGCAACTAACAGGATCGGGTGGTCAGGTTGACGCATGTCACCGTATCCTAATTGCGTAGAACGATGCTCATGCTGTTGATCACTGGATTGTCTGATCGAGACTTGATTATTTACAGACCGCCGCCACGTAGCTGAAAAATTGCTGAGTGCGGTGTTACAACAAACAAAACAATCATAGCCCTTTTAGATGAGGGTTTAGCCTAGTGGTTAAAGCGTTCACTCCTCATGCCAAAGACTGGGGTTCAAATCCCCCCCATTGAACACAGTGTCAAGCCCATCTCTCAGGTCCCTTGCCATGACATTGCTGGAATATCAATACTGTTAATGATACTCAGGGTTTTTTGCAATGCACAAATGTGCTTCCAGTTCCAGTAGTCTAGTGGTTAAAGCGTTCGTCGTCACGCCAAAGGCCTGGGTTCGATTCCCCTCATGGGTACAATGTGTGAAGCCCATTTCTGGTGTCCCCCGCCATGATATTGCTGGAATATTGCTAAAAGCAGCGTAAACCCAAACTCTCTCACTTTTAGATGAGAGAAATCATTCAATTTAATAGTATTAGTTCCGTACTTGAATTTCACTGAATATATGTACATGTGTATGCTTGAACATTTGTCTGAACACTTGTGGATACCATCCTGACTTCTGGAAACAAACTTAAGTTTTTACTCAAATTTCAAAATGAGATTGACAATTTGAAACAGTTAAATTTCTAACTCAACTGCATTTGTAAAATCAAAAAGCCAAAGCATCTTAAGTAACCTGTCTACCAAACTATAATAGTCTATGCCTTAAAGATTGATTTAAGTTTATTCCAGGAAATGCATTTTCCTGTGTTTTCTCAAATTTGAGTAAAAATTTAAGTCAAAACTCAGACTGAGGTTTGTTTCAAGAAATCGGGGTCGATATGTGTACTGTGAATTAATACATACACATATGTATGTTAACATTCAATATGTTTAAATGGATACTTGATGTATGTGAATGCATTTTTTGCCATAGTTTTCTGCAATACAGTTATAACACTGCTCCCCAATGCATCACATCGCCACAAGCCAGTGTATGTAAAAGACCAAGGATATCTCTTTGTGTTTCAAGGAGAGTCTGGGCTCATACCTGTTTTTATCTGGTGCAACAATTTCTGTCAGTTCATTTTTTGCCATAGTTTTCTGTAATACAGTTATAACACTGCACCCCAATGCATCACATCGCAAAAAGCCAGTGTATATAAAAGTCCAGTGATATCTCTTTGTGTTTCAAGGAAAATCAGGGCTCGTACCTGTTTTTGTCTGGTGCAACAATGTTATTACCTAAGGTTGCACCAGGTGCAAGTATTCTTACAATGTTGTGTATCACTTCTAAAGAACTTTCATAAAGAGTTTACATGGATGATACAAACAGGGCTCGATTTAAGCATGGTGCAACATTGTGCAACCTCATTTATACCAACTTGCACCCAGTGTATATAAATATTCTGCTGTTCAAAGGATACCAACTTCAGCTGGAAAACGGAAAGATGAGGAACTGGCTTATCAGACCCAGTTTAATTTTGTTATACTGTTCTAAGTCATTAAAACCAAAACGCAAGCATTATATACATTGAGCAGCAGGTGCAACCTGTTTTGTCTTGTGCAACAAGGTTATTGGCCAAGGTTGCACTGAGTGCAAGTAGCTTCTTTGAGTGGCATTTAGAAGTTGGAGTGATGAACAACAGGGAGAGTTCTATGGATATACAACTTTTTCATTTATTAAAGTGAGTGATGTTTTGGTGTAGCTGCTAACACTGGCGTGATAACTGTATTGGCATTTATACCGAAACATCACTCACATTAATAATAAAGAAGTTGTATATCCATAGAACTCTCCCCGTGTTGAGTACAAGTAGGTTTTGTTTCCTCAAGCCCTGAAGGTGCATAAATGCTCAGGATATCTCTGTATGTTTCAAGGAATGTTTGTGTGTTTGTTGGATGAATGTGGACATGAGCGCAAAATAAAATTGTCTGCTCATTTTTTACCACACGACACCACAACCCTGGTGAGACATTTTGTTCCGCTAATGAAAACTTGTGTGTTACATCGAAGTGTATTTGTATATAAGTTTGGGTCAATCATTATGTGACCATTTTTACTCGATTTACAATGTTTTGAGATGTGTCTCTTTACGTCACCAGAATCTGTTTATTTCAGAAATTAATTAAATAAAAAAAATTTAAATTGGGATGGAAACCTTGATTTGTTTCTTTTCTTTTTTTGGTGTGAGTTTTATTTTATGAAACATACAAATATTTTTAAGTGAATACTTTTAACATACATGTTCAAAGTGTGAACATTGGTTGTTGTGTTGAACCTGAATCAAGGAATTCTGATATATTTATGGTCACTTCCTTTGCTTGTTTTTGGTGATTTTATTTACTTTTGATATATGTTTTATTAGATTATGGATCTCTCAGTGTTTACATATTAGATGGGACAAGTGTCGCCAAATCCATCTTTAAGGACAATTTGCAATGCAGAGTTACCTCCCTTAGGTATGCCAGATCCTGAGTTCAGATCCCAGGTTCAGATTTAATTCTTGGGTTGTCGGCATCATACACCTGCTCTGGGGTTTACCTCAGTGATGTACATGGAATGTCAGTTTGAGTTGTCTTCTACATTCCATGGAGATGTGATGTAACTGATATACTGCCAAAAACTGCACTTAGCTCACTCACTCACTCACTCACTCACATGACCTCACTCACTCACTCACCACTCCCTCTTTTGACTATCAGCTGCCATACAATCCTATTGTAATGATAGTATTTTGTTTTAAACACATATCATTATCTGACTAAAAGAAAACTCTTTGTCAGTTCTTTGTATGCAATGGAGGACAGAGGTTTCTTCTTGCAATTAGTATATTGGTTCACTATGTGAACATTACCAGTGTCTGTCATTTTAGTTTTTAACTTCACAGCTCAGTGTTGTTCAGTTTTAGTTTCATAATAAATTCATTCCATTAAGTTGGTTCAGGTGCTGTAAAAGCTTTAGTGTGTAAATGGATATTTCATTAACAAATCAATTCATGTTGTACATCTAATCAAGCATTGTGACATCATTTACCCCTTAAATGTGTTTCATATTCTTGTAAATAAACAAGCAATATTTGATGTCTTCTGTGGTGGTGTTTGTTATTGATGTGTTCTGCCATGGTGTGCCCACTCACATTTTGGATGTCAACTTATTTTGAGGAAAATGACATTTGGGAGTATATTCTTACTCCTTCATCAGGTGAATGAAAACAGTAGGAAGCAGATAGCTGTTATAGGGACTCATTCAGGACAGCCATCGGCCAAATATTTAAAAGTAAAAACTATGTACTCAAGACATGTGAGACTTTACTGTAATCATTTATATGATGCTAATCTGTATTCTATGCAATCCTTATCACTCCGCATTGTACATTGACTTGTCAGGCAGATTATACTCTAGCTTGCACTGGCAGCCAGTGCAAAGACTTCAAGACAAGGCGTGATGTGACAGTTCTTCTTTGTTCTGCTGATGATCCTTGCACAGGTGTTCTGCACCTTCTGGAGCTTTGTGAGGAGTCTCTGGCAAGCCGTAATACAGACAAATATGATGAGAAAACAATGGTGAGGGTTTAACAAGGGAAGTCAGAAGGTGATTGGCGCTGATTGGTGATGACGATAGACAAATAGAAGCCAAGGACTAATCCAGGCATCAATGATGAGAGAACAACCGTGGGGACTTAACAAGGCAAACTAGTGGTTAATGGCTCTGATTGATAATGGCAATAAACAAATAGAAGCCAGGAACTAATCCAGGCATACATCATCCTGTAGGTGATAAGCACTGATGATATGGAAGCCATCACAGATAATCAATTTAATAAGTCTCAGGAGCTACCCTGGTCATGGTTGATAGCTGGCTGGGATCTCCTGATGTCTATGGCCTCTCGTAGAGGAAGTTGACATCCATAAATTCTTCTTTTAAAAACAACTAAAGAAAGGGAGGGCATGCAGGTAATATAACCTGGATTGGTTGGTGCTTCCGGAGATAATACTGCTCCCAGTGTTGCCATAAGGAAGAGAGTTTTTGTAGATGTCAACGTCTTTATTATGCAGAACACAATGGATTCGGAGTGTATCCTTACTCCTTCATCAGGTGGATGAATGGTATGAGGCAGAAAACATATATAGGTACATGCAAGAACAACGAAAGTAATAAGACAGCAAAGATTCAGGTTAAACAATGGAACACATGGAAGCCAGCACTTAACAGTAAAGTAGCGCTGAATAGAGGCCAGCACTTAACAGTTAAGTAGCGCTAAATAAAAGCCAACACTTGACAGTTAAGTAGCGCTGAATAGAAGCTAGCACGTAAGAGTTAAGTAGCGCTGAATAGAAGCTAGCACGTAACAGTTAAGTAGCTCTGAATAGAAGCCAACACTTAACAGTTAAGTAGCGCTGAATAGAAGCCAGCACTTAACAGTTAAGTAGTGCTGAATAGAAACCAACACTTGACAGTTAAGTAGTGTTGATAGGTGATGAACAATGGACAACTGGAAGCCGGGATTAACTTATAGAGAATAGACAAAGGGCTGCATTTATTATCCGCAGATAGCAACAGATGAGACGCAATGGAGATTGACAAATAGAGGCCAGAACAAACATATTCAAAGACCTGAGTGTGCTACCAGTCGATCAGGTGTTCAGTCTCGTTAGCTTTGTTGATGGTGCATCAGAGCATTGTTCGTTTATTAGATGGACACCAATGTATGAGGCGAGTGTGGATTGGATGACTATTGGTAACGTGACATCTTGAACCAAGTTCAAGGATTGTTGATAACAATTTCAGTCTGTTACCTGTCTGGGAATAATTTGATTCTTTACAAGATGTGGTTTAAACATATTTATATTCATAAAAATGAATTGGGATTGGTGAACAAGCTTTACAGCTGCAACACCGCTCCCATACAACATATAACACACAAATTGAAGTGAAGCATGTGCCGTCATCGATAGTGACTATCATATAAAAATAATACATGTGTACATATTACATCAAATACAAGTACCACTATCATCCAAGTAAACATAAATAAAGAGTTACGGTTTGGTTTGTCTAACAAGCCATTTGTAGAAATATAGACCAATTACGAGAAGTTATTGTTAAGTTAAGTTAATTATTTTTCTGTGAAAATTTAAAGCGTTGTGTCTTGATGATGAAATCGTGGACGGATTCAACTATTTTCTGTATTTCACAGTGAGTTATAAGTCCTTTGTTTCCGTTCATAATGGTATCCAGGTTATAACCGGTAGTATAAAAATACATATTAGTTCTTATCTGAATATAGTTACCGCAAGTAAAAAAATAGTGTAAGGCGTTTTCACTCTGATCTCCACAAGAGCAACATGGACTGTCTATTAAGTGCCTGATATACTTGTCGGCGTTTAGGTCGCTACAACCGGCCCTGAGGCGGCAGTGAACGATTTGACAAAATCGAGTGCCATAATTTAGGTCAAAATAATTCATGTTTTCGGTTTTTGTAATTAGGTTTTAAATTCTGAGAGACTACATGACTCTTCAGAATTTGGTAGAGAATTCCATAAATTTATTGTGTCTGGTAAAAAGGATTTGGCGTAATGGGCAGTTCGACTGTAAATTCCTTGTATTTCAGAGCTGTTTCTTAAATTATAACTTGTAGTTCCGGAAACAGAGTTTGGGATCAAATCACAAAGATAGTTTGGGAATTGGTTATTGTACGTTTTAAAGAAAAAAGTTAGTTTTTGACAGTACCTTCTATGTTGTAAGGACTGAAATTTAGTTTCAATATAAAGTTTGTTATGACTTGTGCCACGCACGGCACCACATATAGTTCTCAGAGCATCAAGATGTAAGTTTTCTAATATACGCGATTGCTCAGACGTGCAGTTATCCCAAATGTGCGAGCAATAGTCCAATACTTGCAAGATATAGGACTTATACATAATATCCAAGGTTTTACGTGATAATCGGTATTTAAAACTCCTCAGACAACTGATCATGGGGCGAACTTTACGAACAATATCATTGGTGTGTTCATTCCATGTACAGTCACTTTGGAGTGTTAATCCTAAATGTTTATGACTTTTAACTTCTTTTATGATTGTTCCGTCCATGAGTAGGTTCAGTTTTAGAGGCAGTTACAAGATGTGGTGATATACCTTGAATATTGCTGAGTGGGTGTCAAACGTATGAACACGCACACGCACACGCACACGCACTCACACACAAGCTCACAATTCCCAAACTTCCAGTACTTGCTTCACTTCAGGCTGTCATCTAAAGTCAAGGGATGTCATTGCTCTTCATATCGGTATTGGGTCTTCCAGCCTTTGGGTGTGGTTCTTTGGCTTCCTTGTAACACTTAACTGAGAAATGTCTAGACCAGCCTTATTGGATGTTGCACCTGACTGACCTGCCAACAGTACCGTAAAGAATCAGTCTGTTATTATGAACCGTTGGTGCGTTTGTCGATTGATCTTCAAAATATCATATATACTCAATGAAACGCTGATCATAATCAAAATATCAGACCAACTCTGTGATTTGTTTGGAATTTATGTAAAAAAGTTGTTTAACAAACTATCTAAATATTGACACTTTGTTACGAGGGAGGAGTACAGAGAAAGGGACAGCCAGGTGTTAGAGAAGCACGTGCACAAGTGAAGTTATTGATTCATTAACCCTGTGCCTTCCATCTGGCTGTCCCTTTCTTGCACTCCTCCCTGACTGAACTGTGTCCATACAAGTACCGTAAACAAATTTTCAGGACATAAATTTGCCCTGACGTTTTCTTTATGATCACTGTTGTTTATAAGTTTTCGAGTTAGATTGCACATTCATAGGTCCAAAGAATTCTCTATAGGTCCAAGGGAATCTGGTAGATGTTACATCTCTGTAACGAATTTCGTAAGAAGCGGTAGAGTAGCCTGGTGTTTGATGTATTTGCTGAACAAGACTCGACTACAGACGTCGCTTTAATGTTCGGTGACCCCCACTGGATGCTTGAGGTGACACAAAACTATACTCAAAATAAACTCGACTTTTAGTAGTTGATATGCCATATGCCACGATAACAAACTTTATATTATTATGCACTTCCAGCAAACCAGAGATCCAAAGTACTCTTATATTGCTTTGAATATTAACCTCACTAACCCGAGTTAGGTAGGTTGAAAGTCCAGTCAAGGCCAATCGTGGCGAGGGAGGCGACTTTAATGAATCAAATAGTTTATCTCGATGACGGCTTAGTGCTTGCATGTGATTGCCTGAAAGGTCTCACAATATCAACCATCGGTTTACCTGCCCGGACTCGATTATTTACAAGCCGTGGATTGTTGCTAGATTACTGATGTGTAAGGCAACACAGATGCAGAGGTTGATCTCCACCTATTACTAGGACCAAGCTGCCGGATGTTTACACAGCGAGGGTAGGACAAACTCACACACAGACAAAATCCCTCAGGACAAAATGTCTGCACACTGCGGACAAAATCCCAACAGTATGAAAAATGACATACAATTTATTTTGAAGTAGATATTTTTATTTTGCCCATAAATAAGCAGTATTGATCAAAAGCACTAATACCATAATTCAACGCAATCTCATAACATAATGCATCATCCTGGTATATTATCATGGTACATGTAATCATCTAAAGCATTATTCTAGGACATCAGCATCTTTGTACATCTTAATTCATGTACATAAGCACTAATAACCTGATTCAACGCAATCTCATAACATCATGCATCATCCTGGTATAACCCGTGAAGGTCCGGGTTAGAATATTGATCTTCAGTAACCCATGCTTGTCGTAAGGGGCGACTAACGGGAAGGGGTGGTCAGGCTCGCTGACTTGGCTGACACATGTCATTGTATCCCAAGTGTGCAGATCGATGCTCATGTTGTTGATCACTGGATTGTATGGGCCAGACTCGATTATTTACATACCGCCGCCATACTACTGGAATATTGCTGAGTGCTGCTTAAAACTAAACTCACTCACTCACTTACTCATCCTGATATTGATCATAAGCACAGGCTTCTGTGATATTGATGCTAATAAAAACAGGTCTGTCATGCAAAACACATGAATGGGATTTTGTCCTATGTTGGTCATTTTGGTGTGGGATTTTGTCCAATAAGTCATTTAAAATGGGAATTTGTCCTATGTTGGTCATTTTGGTGTGGGATTTTGTCCAAAGGAATTTTGTCCTATGGGATTTTGTCTGGGTTGCACTTTGTCTGGGTTGCATTTTGTCTGGTTGGGATTTTGTCCGTCTCCCAAACACAGCATAGTGGTGTGTGTAGACGTTGCGGAAATGAGGGGCAGGCAACCCCATTTAATGTACTGCGATTCGCTGTATATAGCCGCCGCCGTGAGGAGTACCATAAAACTGCGGTCGTGGGTTCGAATCCCCGGTTCGGTTTGATTATTTTGTCATCAAGAAACTACTGCTGGTGAGTTTCGCCAGGTGGTAAATGTCTAAGACCCACATCACTTAGGGATGTTCTCCCACAAATGCTAACACGCCGCGATGTAACTGAAATACCGTTCATGGCAGCGTTGAACCAAACTAATTCATACAACTATATGAATGCATTGAGCGACATCTTTAGGTGACTCCATACACTATTCAGTACCTATCCAATGATAAACTCTGGTATCTCAATTTCTCTTGCACGTTTATGTTTCGTTATACTTCTAACAATATCTTATCTCTAAAAGAGGAACGATTTGCACGGACGGAGAATGATGGTCCATCATCATTCACCCGTATTTTTCACTCAGCCAGGGGCCGGAGTTTGACAAAAATAACGTTTATAGGGAACCTGTCACAGAACCACCATTCCCTATACTACTAAAGGTCGCGGTTATTACATCCTTACAGCTTGTCGTCATCTAATCAAGGCAAGGTCAAGGTAATTACATCCCTAAAGCTTGACGTCATCTAATCAAAGGTCAATCAAGAATAACCCTTCCTTACACTTTGTCCATCTGGCTTCGTAGCCATCTTGTTTATTGCATAGAGCGACATCTTTAAGTGGCAAAGGTCAAGGTAATTACGTCCCTAAAGCTTGACGTCATCTAATCAAGGCCAATCAAGAATAACCCTTCCCCACACTTTGTCCATCTGGCTTCGTAGCCATCTTGTTTATTGCATAGAGCGACATCTTTTAAGTGGCAAAGGTCAAGGTAATTACATCCCTAAAGCTTGACGTCATCTAATCAAGGTCAATCAAGAATAACCCTTCCTACACTTTGTCCATCTGGCTTCGTAGCATCATCTTGTTTATTGCATAGAGCGACATCTTTAAGTGGCAAAGGTCAAGGTAATTACGTCCCTAAAGCTTGACGTCATCTAATCAAGGTCAATCAAGAATAACCCTTCCCTACACTTTGTCCATCTGGCTTCGTAGCCATCTTGTTTATTGCATAGAGCGACATCTTTAAGTGGCAAAGGTCAAGGTAATTACATCCCTAAAGCTTGACGTCATCTAATCAAGGTCAATCAAGAATAACCCTTCCCTACACTTTGTCCATCTGGCTTCGTAGCCATCTTGTTTATTGCATAGAGCGACATCTTTAAGTGGCAAAGGTCAAGGTAATTACATCCCTAAAGCTTGACGTCATCTAATCAAGGTCAATCAAGAATAACCCTTCCCTACACTTTGTCCATCTGGCTTCATACCATTATCTATAATCACACCAACTATATATGTAATGTCATCACACTGTACATCAACCTCTTCAATTGTATAAGCTCAAATATCCTCCATTTATTCTCCGTGTGCATAATGTTGTGCACTCGTGTTCGAAATACGCAGTATGTCGGAAAATCTCCAAATCATCATCGTCATCATCATAATCAATGTTGGGTATCACGTGCCTGATAACGGTGTCAGCGTCGACACCGAAACGTCACGATTATTGCAGTAAAGAAGTTGTCAATCCATAAAATGTGTTCCTCTTCATGCATAGAGCGACTTTTCGATGTAGATTTTTATACTGTTATCTATGGAATCCTAGAAGGGACATTGTCGCTATGTCGCATTGTCGCCCTCTCAAAAACAAGTAAAGTGAGGCAAAATAAACCAAAACGCGACACGCGACATCGCAACAATGCGACAAATGGGCGAAATGTCGCGTTGTCGCGATGTCGCGAATCGCTTTTTGTTTAATTTTGCTTGTATTTGAGAGGGCGACAACGCGACAATGCGACAACGCGACAATGTCCCTTCCAGGATTCCATAGTTATCAGACTTTGAAAGAATCTACACTGAAACGTCGCTCTTTGCAATAAACAAGAACTTGTCATCCATAAAATTGTATGCTTCATTCCAAACTCAATTAATTGAAGGCATCGTTCTGGTATCAAACAACCTTGAAGATCCAGGTTAGAGTAACCCTTACTTGTGGTAAGAGGCGACTAACCGGATCGGGTGGTCAGGCTCGCTGATTGGTTGACACATGTTATCGTATCCCAACTGCGTAGATCGATGCTCATGCTGTAGATCACTGGATTGTCTGGTCTAGAGTCGATTATTTACAGACCGCCGCCATATAGCTGGAATATTGCTGAGTGTGGCGTTGAACAACAGCCCCAACCAATCCGGTGACAAATCATTTCCCCACTTTAATTATTCACCGTCCATGTCAGAATGGTCTTTGGGCGGTGGGGTAGCCTAATCGTTAAAGCGTTCGCTCGTCACACCGAAGACCCGAGTTCGACTCCCCACATGTATACAATGTGCTAAGCCCATTTCTGGTGTCCCCCGCCCTGATATTGCTGGAATATTGCTAAAAGCGGCCTAGAACTAAACTCGCTCACTCACTCACTCAGAATGGACTTCAGTCATCTGCGCTATAAAGGTCAACTGTGGACACCGGGTGGTCAGGCTAGCTGACTTGATAAATGGATGTCATCGTATCCCAATTGTGTACATCGATGCTCATGATGTTAGTCATTGGACTGTGTCGACTGAAATCGATTACTAACCGCCGCCATTTTGCTGAAATATTGCTGAGTGAGGCGTTTAACAATAAACAAGTAAATAAACAACGAAAAGAAGCCAAAGAATAAACACACTACTTTATTTACAGCAGGTGCGATAGCAAGTGATTGACATGTTACAAACCAAATAAACACTAATATGTTACAAAATGCTATAGCTTTGAACTGGTGATACAGTGTTGACTAAAATGATATGATATTAAATGTCACAATGACCAAAGATATCTATATTTGTAGCATGCATACCAACAAGCTTAAATATATATATGTATATATATATTTATAAAACAGTCCATATTCTTTCAAACATCGCTGGGCATTTTATATATGATAATTTAAAATGAAACGAATCGTGAATATATACATGATGCTGCGATGATCGGCATTTATTGCCAATGATTTCGGTAAAATATAAATATTATATTTGAAGGAAAGTCTGATTTTGAATTCCTAATAATATTTCAAATGGTTTCCTACACTCCACTGTTGTTGTTGATGTTAACTTTTTACGATGTACACCTCCATGTTGTCTTAATCAATCTCATTTAGACTATATAAGTTTGTTCTGTGCTATAGCACTTCACTCTTGCTTGACAACGGTATACAAATCTATTCCGAAACGTCGCATCATAATATACTTCTCAACAAAAGTTTAGACTCACTAGTGTAAAAATAGCCACTTACTTCAGGCAACTACTCTAAACTAAATTTTGCAAAATATTCCTTACTGTTTAAAGGTACTGTTTACACATGAACTGATGTATTGTAAAACAAATTCGTAACTTTGAAAAGAAATGTTGTCATGAGTTCAATAAATGATCAAATCAGTGGAAATTGGCGAATTCTTAACCAAACCAAAACGTAGCTGTTCACATGCATGATATTTGCACATGCTTTTCAGCAATTTGATGCATGATACTTGTGCAATTCATCTGCATAAGGTTTGCAGTTGGTTCCCCCAAGCTTGTGGAGAAATCAATCTTCGATATAACCACACACACACACACACACATAGTGAGTGTTTTAAGTGAGTCTAAACTTTTGATGGGAAGTATATACATGTAATAAAGAAGTTGTCATGCTTAAAGTATCATACCTCTCTTATTATTCATCAACTTCTAAAATGCCAATCAAACAGGTAATAATATTTATCAAACAATGTCTTTTTGAATACAATGGATGTTTAAAACGTAAATTTTGCCCAAACAAGTAGCTTTTGAAACCGAGTATGAATACAATATTTTTCTGAGCCGCTCCGATTATATTAGTGCCAACTGATTTCAATCATTGTTCTCTTCAGAAACACCTAGACATCGGGAACTCCTATCAACGCTTTCTCAACACCAGTGAATAGTTGTTAAGCAAGAAGGCACTGCATCGATGTATGGAGTTTAGAAGTAGTTCCTGCAATGTGATCTCATTTGCATATTTATTGCAACGCTGTATCAAGTTATCATATCGATGTATCTATCCCGTATAATGTAATAAGTTCAATTTTTATTTATATTGACCTACCCGGGACAATTGGCACATTAAAATTCACACTGTTATGTAAGATTTATAAAATGTACATCTACAACGACTGACAAGCCAATTCATACAAAGCGATACATTATTAATACATATTCATCTGGGTAAGATATTCATGATGCCCGCTGATAATTTCATAAATAATATTTCGAATTGTTGAAACCAAAGAAAAGAACTTCTTAAATTGACAAATTTCAGTTCATTATCAAAGTAGCATACACAATCGATAACGCTATCCCGTATGTAACAAGTAAATATTATTTGTAGTGACTATAACCTGAAAAAATTAGCTAATAAAATTCACATTCACACATGCTTGATTTTACAACGTACTTTTCAAAGAACTTCGTCTCACAAGCCAGTTTATGCAAAGCATCGACTGATGACTTCATTTCGAATTGTCCCAAACAAATTAGAAACTTCTGAAAATGACACATTTCAGTCTATTTGGCGAAGGTAGAATAAATGTGGTAACTAATAGCTCCTAAAAAGTATGTTTGAATCTGAAGGGGTTCATCTTCCATGACATACACGCACATATTCCTCTTCACTGACCCTGTGAGGAATGTGTTGAAATGGATGTGTGGAAGTGCTGACAATAATCTCATGAAAATGTTATCGCTTACTCTGATCCCTCTGTATCAAGAGCTGGCATCTCTAAAGAACGTTGCCTCAGATGAACCCTACACGACCTTTGACGTCCAATCGACCTTTGACGTCCAATCTAAATTAAGGATGTATGGGTTCTTTAGCCAATCAGATGTCAGTTTTCTAAAAACGACCCAGTTTCGTTTCGTTTCCACCTCGATTTGGACAATATTATCTTAGCGGAGAAAACGGCCGCTGTTCACAGATTACTTTTTTGGGTATAGATGCATCAGCAATTGTAAACAACACAATAATTTAATGATGCAGTTTGATATTTTTGCTTTCGGAACCCCCCGATTATATTTGTTCACGAGATACAGAAATAAGACATGCCTGGCCGAATGTTTTTCTCATTCCTACGAAGTATTTTAGAAATGTCGACACTGACTGGCTGACTAGATGTGCCCGAAGATCTCCCCAAAGGTATCTTATTTGAGTAGAACATGTTATTTTGATAAGATTATTGAAAATGAACTTTCTTATCGTCCTAAAAGCTGGCAATATCCTCGGTGAACGAATTCCTATAATTGCGTATCTTCTGACTTCAACGCCACCTGGCCCTGCGACTCCGGAGCTTGATCTATGGGTATCACCCAACCCTTGTCATCATCGAGGGGGGCGGGATGCTGGGGGTGGGAGCCGTTGACGGTGAGTGACGTCTCTGTGACGACTGCCTCGTCTTTCATCATCTCAGAGTCAGGTACCGGATTCTCTAAGCCCTTGTGTTCCTTCGTCTCCTTCAACTTCGCCCGCTCCTAGGGGAGATAACTCTACCGTTAGACATGGTTTAAATGCCTGGTTTAAATCAATATATCTTTTGTTTTGTTTATCGTGTTTGTCATAAGGGAGATGTATTAGTCAGTCAATATTGATGCAATGCAAGTGGGTGCAAGGTTGAAAAATATTTGGTTTGAACATAACTGAGTGTACAATATAGAGGGAGAATATGGGGGTGGGCGGACAGACAGACAGACAGACAGACAGCTCACCACGTCCTTAGTCCTGTCCCATGTCCTCTGGTGGTGGAAGCAGCGGAGGTAAACGATGCCGAAGACCAGGATGAGGAAGCACAGCGTTACCATGACAATAATGGCGATGAATAGGGGTAGCTTGTCATAGAACAGCGAGTAGCCGCTACTAGACCTCGGAGCTGGCGTTGTGGGCTGTTCTCCGTATCTGTAGAAGTCCTGCATCGTCCCCAACTGCAACAACGGTCATCACGCAATACTCAGCAAAACAATAAACAGTACACTACGTGTGTAACGAGTGAGTGAGTTTAGTTTTACGCCGCTTTTACCAATATCTCAGCAATATCACGGCTGGGGACACCAGAAATCGGCTTCACACATTGTACCAATTTTGGGAATTGAACCCCGATCTTCGGCGTGACGAGCGAACGCTTTAACCACTAGGCTACCCCACCGCCCCACGTGAATAACGAACACGCTAATAAGGAACTGACAGACATAACGAACATTTTTGGGTTCAGGTCACTTGTCTGTATTAGCCGAACTGTATATAACAAACTACGGTCATATCGAAATAAAATCTGTGGTCCCTTGGATTTAATTTTTGCTGGTTCTGTATACACTTACATTACAGGTGTTGTATACTTACATTACAGGTGCTGTATACTTACATTACGGGTGCTGTATACTTACATTACGGGTGCTCTATACTTACATTACGGGTGCTCTATACTTACATTACGGGTGCTGTATACTTACATTACAGGTGCTGTATACTTACATTACGGATGCTGTATACTTACATTATGGGTGCTGTATACTTACATTACAGGTGCTGTATACTTACATTACAGGTGCTGTATACTTACATTACAGGTGCTGTATACTTACATTACGGGTGCTGTATACTTACATTACAGGTGCTGTATACTTACATTACAGGTGCTGTATACTTACATTACAAGGTGCTGTAGCGCTTACATTACAGGTGCTGTATACTTACATTACAGGTAGTTGCTAGTCATAATGCAGTGAAAACAGATACTTACATTACAGGGTGCTGTATACTAACCTTCACAGGTGCTGTTGAACCGAGGCACAGAGAGTAGGTTCAGATTCTGAGAACGGAGCTGTCTTTCTTACTATGCCATTGAGGCATTTGTAGACCTTATTGCTGTATTACATTTAACAGGTGCCAGTGTATGCCTGACATTGTTGTATACTTACATTACAGGTGCTGTATACTTACATTACGGGTGCTGTATACTTACATTACACTTACATTACAGGTGCTGTATACTTACATTACAGGTGCTGTATACTTACATTACAGGTGTTCTGTACTTAACATTACGGGTGCTGTATACTTACATTACAGGTGCTGTAGGTGCTGTATCAACTTACATTACAGGGTGCTGTATACTTACATTACAGGTGCTGTATACTTACATTACAGGTGCTGTATACTTACATTACAGGTGCTGTATACTTACATTACGGGTGCTGTATACTTACATTACAGGTGCTGTATACTTAACATTACAGGTGCTGTATACTTACATTACAGGTATTGTATACTTACATTACAGGTGCTGTATACTTACATTACAGGTGCTGTATACTTACATTACAGGTGCTGTATACTTACATTACAGGTGCTGTATACTTACATTACGGGTGCTGTATACTTACATTACAGGTGCTGTATACTTACATTACGGGTGCTGTATACTTACATTACAGGTGCTGTATATACGGGTGCTTACATTACAGGTGCTGTATACTTACATTACGGGTGCTGTATACTTACATTACGGGTGCTGTACATACTTACATTACGGGTGCTGTATACTTACATTACGGGTGCTGTATACTTACATTATATACTTACATTACGGGTGCTGTATGTATACTTACATTACGGGTGCTGTATACTTACATTACGGGTGCTGTATACTTACATTACGGGTGCTGTATACTTACATTACGGGTGCTGTATACTTACATTACGGGTGCTGTACATTACGGGTGCTGTACACTTGTACATTACTGTATTACACGGGTGCTGTATACTTACATTACGGGTGCTGTATACTAACATTACGGGTGCTGTATACTTACATTACGGGTGCTGTGTATACATTACGGGTGCTGTATACTTACATTACGGGTGCTGTATTACGGGTGCTGTATACTTACATTACGGGTGCTGTATACTACATTACGGGTGCTGTATACTAACATTACGGGTGCTGTATACTTACATTACGGGTGCTGTATACTTACATTACGGGTGCTGTATACTTACATTACGGGTGCTGTATACTTACATTACGGGTGCTGTATACTTACATTACGGGTGCTGTATACTTACATTACGGGTGCTGTATACTTACATTACGGGTGCTGTATACTTACATTACGGGTGCTGTATACTTACATTACGGGTGCTGTATACTTACATTACGGGTGCTGTATACTTACATTACGGGTGCTATATACATTACATTACGGGTGCAGTATACTTACATTACTACTACATTACGGGTGCTGTATACTTACATTACGGGTGCTGTATACTTACATTACGGGTGCTGTATACTTACATTACGGGTGCTGTATACTTACATTACGGGTGCTGTATACTTACATTACGGGTGCTTTATACTAACATTACGGGTTCAGTATACTTACATTACGGGTGCTCTATACTTACACTACGGGTGCTCTATACTTACATTACGGGTGCTGTATACTTACATTACGGGTGCTGTATACTTACATTACGGGTTCTGTATACTTACATTACGGGTGCTCTATACTTACACTACGGGTTCTGTATACTTACATTACGGGTGCTCTATACTTACACTACGGGTTCTGTATACTTACATTACTGGTATTCTATACTTACACTACGGGTTCTGTATACTTACACTACGGGTTCTGTATACTTACATTACGGGTACTCTATACTTACACTACGGGTCCTCTATACTTACATTACGGGTGCTCTATACTTACATTACGGGTGCTCTATACTTACATTACGGGTTCTGTATACTTACATTACGGGTGCTCTATACTTACATTACGGGTGCTCTATACTTACATTACGGGTGCTCTATACTTACATTACAGGTGCTGTATACTTACATTACGAGTTTAGTATACTTACATTACGTCTGCACTGTTCTAGTTTGTTCGTTTCCTGGAGATATTTCAGCATGTGGATCAGGTGTCCAGCGTCCATTACAACTGCAACATCGTAAAGCACCAGAATAATTGCTTGGGCCAAATCTAAGCAAGAATCCTAATATCTTCCCAACTGTTTAACCTCTCACGAAAACTAAGAAATGGCACATGCAGCCCCGGATCCAACTTGGCCTCCAGAAATTCAGATTAACAGACGTCTCTTAAAATTTATCACAGTGTTGTTCATCAAACAGTAAATTCTGACAGTAATTTTGTCATGATATATCATTTTATTCTGGCTGAAGATCAAATGGTGGGAATGTTATTGCCAGCTCTTCTCATGATTGCCCCCGTACTTACCTCTTCCCGCTGATTCACCGTACACAACTCTCAGTACTATGGTCGCTGTTGTCGAGGATGTATCCACCTGCATGACGTTGACATCGTCGGCGGCGAAGGTGTGTGCAACAGTACGTCCTTCCTCGTCATAGATGTTCAGGAGATACGACATGCACGTCTTGACACTCGCGGAATAATTGACGAAATTCTGGAATAAAGGTAAGTAAAAATACTCTCAGAGAGTTGCAACCCCTCCGTTTTATGGTTGCACGCGTCCATTGCAATAACTATTTAATCCGACTTGATATTTGAAGCTGACTTTAATATTCAAGTTCATATTTCTAAATATAATTGCTATTTTGTCACCAGTTTGTCTTCAGTAACCCATGCTTATCGTAAGCTGCGACTAACGGGATCGGGTGGTCAGGCTCTCTGACTCGCTCGCTCGTATGCCAATTGTGTAGATCATGCTGTTGATCACTGGATTGTTTGTTCCAGACTCGATTATTTACAGCTGGAATATTGCTGAGTGCGATGTTAAACAACAAACAAACAAATAATTAGTTTGCCAAATATGCTCAATGGGACATTTATCTCGGATAATGGCGATTGTTTTTCTCGATATTTTATGTTTTTAGGGTATGATTTCTTCTGGTAAAACAAATCCGAAGACAATCTCTTTCGAGAGGGAACGGTATATAGCTGCGTCTAGCGTGATAGAAACTGGTTGCTTATAGGAATGTAGAGAAATGGCGACGTACAAAATTGTTTCGTATTTTTCTGAAATGTCTATATACAGCTGTTCTGGGATGAGATCTCTCTAAAACAAAGTGTACCAGTTAATACAAGTTTTGCTATGAATATATTTCTTCACCAGCAACGTTCGAAATCAGACCAAGTAAAGTTGGCAATCTGGTCCTCCCCAGCCCAATCACAGCCTGATCCACCCGTGCTCTCTTACCACTCGGACTGTTGTGTTTGCTTGTCTGTTTGTTTGTTGTTTAACGCCACACTATATTCCTGATCTATGGCGACGGCCCTTAAAAGATCAAGTCTTGACCAGACAATCAAGTGATTAACAGCATGAGCATTGATCTACACAACAGGGATACGGTGACATGAGTTAATAAGGTCAGCGAGGCTGACCACCTGATCCCGTTAGTCGCATCATACGACACGCATGGGTTCTTCACGGGTCCCTATTCTAATCTTTGTCCAAGTGAGGGAAGTCCCACCATAAGACGATGCTACTTACATCAGTTGGATACTCGAGCACAATCCGTCCATCCATACTCGAGCACAATCCGTCCATCCACTGGACCAAGAGGGGATGTGCTGGTTGATTTGGTAGACCTGGCTTCAGTGGTGACGTCACTGGACTCGGTGGAGGAACTGGGAGATCTAGAGGAAGAACCTTCTGTCGAATGAACTGGAGGCAAGGTTTTAGACGTTGACTGTGTGGCTGAAGATGACGCAGATGTAGACGCCATGGTCGTAGGTGAAGAAGCAGCTGATGTGGTGCTGATACTGGATGTCGTGTCCTGATTGGTAGATCTGTCCACGTGACCACCCGCAGCTGCAGCTGTAGTGGCAGATGGGGAAGAAGAGGAACCCGTAGTCTGACCCGAAGCAGCTTCAGTTGTCTCTGCGGTGCTGGTTCCTTCAGTGGTTATGGCATCTGTCTTGGAGACGCCATCAGGATGACCTGGCATTCTACCAATGCTGCCTGTCGTAGTGTAGTCACCAGATGGGGAAGAAGAGGGACCCGTAGTCTGATCCGAAGCAGCTTCAGTTGTCTCTGCGGTGCTGGTTCCTTCAGTGGTTATGGCATCTGTCTTGGAGACGCCATCAGGATGACCTGGCATTCCGCCAATGCTGCCTGTCGTAGTGTAGTCACCAGTTGTCGTCATTGACGCCGTAGAAGAGTGACGTTTACTTGTAGACTCTTCTGTAGTGACCGAGTCATCGTTTGCAGAAGTTGTGGTTGTAAACGAAAAGAGACCACGTAAGACGGTCGTTTGCGATGTCGTTTGAGACGTCGTTGTTTCCTCAGCTCCTGTAACAATATAACATATTTGAAATTTATTTTATTTCAAAATGTATCATAAAATGTACACACGTCTTCTTCCGTTTAATTACACGATCCTGGAGAGTTACCTCCCTTTCCACATTCATTTTCTTTAGAGGGTCTTAAATATAGTCATCGATCGATAACATGAGGCAACATGAGGCCTACATTATCGTGCTGTACGTCTACACATCGGCCATAAAGACCCTCGAGTGCAGGGGCGGTCAAGGGTTGGGGGTGCACAGTTTATTTTCACCCGTTTCAATGGTCATTTAGTAAACTTTCAGGACGGGGGAGGAGGGGTGCGCACCCATGCACCCCACCTCTGGATCCGCCTATAAAGTGGCTGCCTGTCAAACCACGGGTTCAATTTATAATCCTATCTCCTGTCAATATGACCATAACGCCTGCCCCTACTACACGATCGAGCTCTCTCTGTTGCAGGCCCTAAATCTCAGGAACTATCCCGTTAGTCGCCTCTTACGACAAGCATGGGTTACTGAAGATCAATATTCTAACCCGGACCAATTACTATGTCAAATATTAGTGATAGTAGTAGTGGTGGCGGAAGTTGTATGTGGAAGTTCAAGACATTCATTTATGACGTATCAAAGTCACGTGTTGCCTCAGCTCTCACAGTCAAAGAGTATCGCTCGATAACTTCCTTTAACCAACATATGAAAACATTTATTTTATATATTTGTGAAATGTGGGTAGACGGATCGGGAAACAATAATATAAGAAAGCAGCGAGATCGAGGCTAATTTTTCAAATAATACCTACAACAAACAAAAATTGAAAAATCATTTGAAAATCAAATTATGTATATAAACATTATTTAGAGATGTGCACATGACATGATATGCTCATGTTTATGCAGTGACATGCTTGGTGTGCTGTGACGAACCATGCATGAACACAACGATGGAATCCCTAAACCGAACACCCGGTGGTCAGTGAGAACAATACCTGTATTCGTTATTCCAGAACCAGGCGTTGATCCAGCTGGAAGGAGATTTTCACATTTTATCAATAACACAGCATAATTCACTGCAGTACTTGTCAGTATTTTAAGGTATCGACGATGGATACCTTATCGTTTGTTACGGGACATACGATTTTTGTTTGTTGTTTAATATTTCGCACTCAGCAATATTCCAGCTTTATGGCGGCGGTCTGTAAATAATCGAGTCTGGACAAGACAATCCAGTGATCAACAGCATGAGCATCGATCTACGCAACTGTGATACGATGACATGTGTGAACCAAGTCAGCGAGCCTGACCACCCGGTCCGTTAGTCGCCTCTTACGACAAGCATGGGTTACTGAAGACCAACTCTAACACGGATGTTATGTTACGGAACATACGAGCTCTTAAGAGCTGCTTACCAGTATTTGTGATGGGCCAATACACCACCTGGTCATAGCCCATTACCCGTTGAGATCCGGGCTAGAATTGGTCTGTTTCAAGGATGTAGGATTATTTTTGTTTGTTCTATTTTGTAATTATTTATTTACATTCCTTTCGGTGGTAATCATTTTTGTTTTTATTTTTATCCGAACAGAATGAAAAATAATACACTGGATTAACGAGGATGTAACCTCACGAACCAGTTACCTTTCTCCGGACTGGTTGAACCACCATGACTTGTTGTCTCCGTTGTCTCTGCAAGGAGATCGCGACATAGGGTTTTTCGTTACTACGCATTGACGAGTGTCTTTGACCCATTACATGATTTAGATATAGCACTATATAAACGAAAAACAACGCAAGTGTGAAACGTCACTCTGAGTTCTGAGTTTACGAAAATATACTTGGAGGTTCATCCTTTAATTAAATCCAGGCGATATAGACATCCTCTTTCTGCGAATACCCGTTAATAAGTGATCCGGATAACAGTACTTGAAATGGTGTAATTAGTTTTCTCGAAAAGAGTACATTTTATACCTATATGTGGTGGTGTTGTGCCATCACTAGCAAGTGTTGTTTTCTCGGCTGAAAAAAAGATTATTTGGGGATTAAGAGTGAGTGAGTGAGTTTAATTTTACGCCGCACTCAGCAATATTCCAGCTTTATGGCGGCAGTCTGTAAATAATCAAGTCTGGACAAGACAATCCAGTGATCAACAGCATGAGCATCGATCTACGCAACCGTGATTCGATGACATGTGTCAACCAAGTCAGCGAGCCTGACCACCCGGTCCCGTTAGTCACCTCTTACGACAAGCATGGGTTACTGAAGACCAACTCTAACACGAATGTTCCGGAACATACGAGCTTTCAAGAGCTGCTTACCAGTATTTGTGATGGGCCAATACACCACCTGGTCATAGCCCATTACCCGTTGAGATCCGGGCTAGAATTGGTCTGTTTCAAGGATGTAGGATTATTTTTGTTTGTTCTATTTTGTAATTATTTATTTACATTCCTTTCGGTGGTAAACATTTTTGTTTTTATTTTTATCCGAACAGAATGAAAAATAATACACTGGATTAACGAGGATGTAACCTCACGAACCAGTTACCTTTCTCCGGACTGGTTACACCACCATGACTTGTTGTCTCTGTTGTCTCTGCAAGGAGATCGTGACACAGGGGTTTTCGTTACTACGCATTGACGAGTGTCTTTAGGCCATTACATGATTTAGATATAGCACTATATACACGAAACGTCATTTTGAGTTCTCAGTTTGGAGTTTATCCTTTAATTAAATCCAGGCGATATAGACATCCACGAAAATATACTTGGAGTTCATCCTTTAATTAAATCCAGGCGATATAGACATCCTCTTTCTGCGAATACCCGTTAATAAGTGATCCGGATAATAGTACTTGAAATTGTGTAATTAGTTTTCTCGAAAAGAGTACATTTTATACCTATATGTGGTGGTGTTGTGCCATCACTAGCAAGTGTTGTTTTCTCGGCTGAAAAAAAGATTATTTGGGGATTAAGAGTGAGTGAGTGAGTTTAGTTTTACGCCGCACTAGTTTAGTTTTACGCCGCACTCAGCAATATTCCAGTTATATGGCGGCGGTCCGTAAATAATCGAGTCTGGACCATACAATCCAGTGATCAACAGCATGAGCATCGGTCTACACAGTTGGGATACGATGACCAACCAAGTCAGCGAGCCTGACCCCACAATCCCGTTAGTCGCCTCTTACGACAAGCATGCGTTACTGAAGATCAATGTTCTAAACCGGACCTTCACGGGTCTTTGGGATTAAGAACCTCCGTATATACATATGAATTAAATCCAGTTATAATTGTATCATGTCTTTCTGAGTTCGGAAATAACGAAAATATACTTGAAGTTCATCCTTTAATTAAATCCAGGCGACATAGACCTTCTCTTTCTGCTTAAACCCGTTGATCAGTGATCCGGATAATAGTATTTGAAATGTTATAATTAGTTTTCTCGAAAAGAGTAAATTTTATACCTAATTGCGGTGTTGTTGTGCCATCACCAGCAACTGTTGTTTTCTCAGCTGAAAAATAGATTAGCTTTCGGTCAAGGATATTATTACATACCTAAGAATTTAAGGCCAGAAAAACATGATGTAGATGTAGATTTAGGGTTATATGGGCGGATCAAGGGGTGGGGGTGTTCCTGGATCCGCCTATGCGTTATAGAGACTCCCATCTATATGCACCCGTTCTGTCGACTGGAATATTTTTTATTTCATTTTTGATATTTTAGCATATGTTCATTTCGGAAAATATCAATTTGAATATACCTATGTTCGGAGTTGTTGTGACGTCACTGCCCAGCGTTGTTTCCTCGGCTGAAGAAATATCGAAAGACGAATTTGTTTGTTACTGAGGTTTTATAAACGTTTCGGATAAAACATAATCGCTGCCACATTGAAAGGGAAAGTGAAGCTTTATTTAAACCAATCAAAGAATAGCGACTGCAGTGTTGTCTTTTCTAATATAACCCACTTCCGGTCTCGAATCTTTTACATCCGGCTGTCGTGGTGAATTTGTTTAACCACAGACCCAATTGTTCCTTTCACAACATGGCTGAAATACTGCCCACGCAACGAGAATTGCTAACTCACCCTGAAAAATATACCCACTCTTGACCCCGAATATATGAATTTTCGAACCACTGTCCATTCTCAAATCCAGCATGTTTCCCTGACCTTTATTCGATTTGTTAGTCAATATACATATCAACATGAATTCTTGCCTAGCCTTGCTCCAAGGCTGTACTGAATGCTACCCATGGGTATGTAATAAATTTATCCTTTACATAAGAGACCACAGTCTGTTAGAGAGACAATGTGTTCTTTTTATTTATATTTTTATAAATCATCATGTAAACTATTAACTATTACCTTTTGACTTGTAAAAATCTTATTCCTGTCAACCAACGTGTAATTGGAAAGAGACGGGCCGGGTTGGTTCAGTGCCGGAAGAAGAGAGGGACGGGTTAGTAGATTTTACATGCGCTTTTTTCATTTTTGACCTCTAAAGTAAAGGTTAAAAATGTTCGGTCGCCGGAAATGGGTTATAAGTTAAACCAACAACATTCCTGAATTTAACGGCCAACACTACGTACGTATACGTAACTACTCGTATCATTCCGGGACATGCCGAATGAAAGCGAGCGGTGACGAATGATCTCCTTGTCGAACCCCAACGACAGTTAGTGCATTGATTGATTAAGTGAGTGTGGTTTTACGCCGCTTTTAGCAATATTCCAGCAATATCACGGCGGGGGGACACCAGAAATGGACTTCACATATTGTGTCCATGTGGGGAATCGAACCCGGGTCTTCGGCATGACGAGCCAACGCTTTAACCACTAGGCTACCCAACCGCCCGTGTTTGTGCATTGACATGCCAACCCAACTGTGGGCATACGGCATACCACCTAGTTATTTTGGATATCAATTTATGAACTCGTAAATAATATTATTGTACATAGCGGGCACAAGTATATTAGACTAAGATTTTCAAATACAATTAATAGTACACATAACTTAGGGTTAAAACAATATTTAATTTGGCACACTTTGCAGGTCATATAGACTAATACTACTTCAGCATTGAAGTTTTTCATTTATTGACACCCAGTGTACTGTAATCTGGTATCCGGAATACCAAAATAGCCGCACTTGTCATCCGATGTACCAAAAAGGGGTTGGCACCAAATCAGTGGCCGTGAAACCTTCAATGTATGGGTAGAACGGTTTTACTGTTACTTCAATGTCGCCTTAGTTCTTGCTCAACGAATAATGATACAGGATACAAGCTTGAGATTAATTAAGGTATAGTGATAATACCACGTGTATATATGCATATATACTTATATCTGGGGATGTCATAACGCCACTGTCATAAGTCGTTTTCTCTGCTGCAAAAAGATAGTTGGGTCTCAATAAAGATTCCAGCAAACTTTGATTCAGCCTCCAGAGAGTACAATTGCCCACCAGCGAACTCGCTTAAGATACAGATCAATGTCTTTCAAATAAAATGCAATATTGCCTTAGATAACAGAAAAAAACACGATATTTCTAAGCTTACTGGACATGTGTATTTATATTTGACTACAGACCTAGGGAACTTCAGCCAAGAAAGATAGTACATACCCCAAGACCAAATCTCGAAGTGAAGTGGCACTCATAAAAGGTGCAAATTTGCCAGATTATTGGTTAAGACTAAAACAATTGTTGACGTTCTATGTATATGTATTACGTATTTTCTTACTGATTATACAAACATTATTTCACAAAATACATAATAAATACCTATATTGGGGCTTGTGGTGACGTCGCTGTCGACTGTTGTTTTTTCAGCTGCAATAAAGAGTGTTTAGAGCTGCATAGTAGACTCTCATCGAGGCGAACTCCTTACGTTCGCAACACGAGGCCAGATCAACCATCTCGTTTATTACCAACGGTGTTCGAAAACTACAGTGAGGGTGAGTGAGTGAGTGAGTGAATGGGTAAGTTTAGTGCCACTTTAAATAAAAATTAGGATGCATCGTGGCTGTCACTCTCGTAAAATATGAGGATCTCCCGAAAGGTAAGTTAAGGTTACCTCTATGGAAACTCATGAAAACGGGTTTGGCGCAAGAAAACCAATGGTCCGAATCGGAGTGAATTTAGGATTCGAACACAAAAGAACTCAAAAGGCAGTGTTTGTGACACAATGCGGTATCGGTAAATAGGCAATTCAAGTGAACTTTGGATATGATGATTATTATGATTATGATAAT
This sequence comes from Haliotis rubra, assembly GCF_003918875.1. Lineage (NCBI taxonomy): Eukaryota > Metazoa > Mollusca > Gastropoda > Lepetellida > Haliotidae > Haliotis > Haliotis rubra. Next base: position 262,592 of record NW_025767133.1, on the reverse strand, counting down.
ATACATTATTATATACATAAATAATTTTATATATTTTTCCATTTTATTGCCTATTAGAATGATAAATTATGAATATTCATCATTTAACAATTTATGTATTTTCTATGCAATGAAACCCCGTTAATCCGATTATGTCAAGGATATTATGTTAATTCGTTCGGATTTACAAATATCCGGAGGAAAAATAGTAATTATAGCTTAAAACATTTAAATTTTATTAACATTCATCGTGATAAAGAGGTTTCTTGGCTGTCAGGTCCGTATCAACAATATATCAGTGTGTATAATTCAACCATATCCAGAGTTGAGGTTAAAAACGCCCGTCTGTGTGGTGAGAGATCATTACTTGCTTGTGGTTCTGTTAGATAGTAAGAACATATTTTAAGACAAATTTACGAAGACCTACTTGTGACATCACTGGATGGTGTGGTTTCTGTTGTTGCAGCTTGTGTTGTCACTGTAAGGAAAGATGAAAATTAAAAACAAAAAATCTTAAAGGTGGAATGAAATAGAAAATATTTTTTTTACCATAGCGTGTCTGTTATAGAATATTACAGGGTGTACCAAAATATCCAAGTGATGAAGATCAAACACGTTTACATCACTGGTGAAACGCACGGGTACGGTGATCACAAACCAGCGACCCCAATCCGGGATTCAAACCGTAAATATAGGATCACCGCACGCTCAAGGGACGCAACTCTGCACGGCGAATTACGTAGCCTTGGCGACTGGATCTCACAAAAGACGGTTGGAATGTATAATTATGAATATGAAACTAATTACTAGGGGTGGGTATTGCAAGGAGTTTTCATATTGCGATAAATTGCGATGCGAAAGCATGAATTGCGATATGTATTGCAATATATTGCAAAAAGTTTTCTTTTACAAAAAATACGTATAATCGAGTTAATGCTTGATTTATAAAGCAAAAACGCAACAAATCACAATTCTTGATTAGGCGTTAATAAAAACTTTTAACATGACAAAATATAAATGTAAATGTTTGGCACAAATGGAACTAGGAAAGGAACAATTTAAAAAACGGAAATATCCGAAGATTTCCGAGTGTTACGAAGTTTTCCGAATGCATGTCAAAATACGGGTTCTCGATCAGCGTATCGCAATACGTATCGTTTTCATGTCTGAACCGGTAAGTACCGGTAAACCGGTTATATTGCGCAGCCCTACTAATTACCCTGGCTGGTCGTCGTCGTGACGTCGCTGGAGCTGGTGGTTGTGAGTGGTATAGCTAATGGCAGAATAGAGGTGAAGTTAATATGAGAAATATACTGTTAATATTGCAATATACATGTACGGGTACAAGATAGGAGAACGGGATACATAAGACAAAGAATAGAAATGTATACTTCCGTACTTTGGCTACAATAGAGGTAGATACAGACTAAGGTCAGCTCTATACAGTGGTACCTCGTTAATACAGACGATTTGTTTCGGATTCAGTAGGACTGAAGAAGTTTAGAAAACGTATGACGTAGAAAACGTATGACGTGACGTGGTTTCCTGACGTCGTTGATGCCGCCAGTAATCACATTATCCCAGCAACACAATCTTAACATATCAGAGCTTAAAATAAAAAAAATAAAATGTTGTGTATGAGTGAGTATTGATCAGCACCCAAGCATCATATCGGGGCGATCGCATTTCAGTGAGTTCAATTTTACGCGCTTTTAGCAACATTTCGGCAATATCGCGGCAGGGGACACCAGGAATGGGCTTCAAGCATTGTGCCCATTTTGGGAATCGAACCCGGGTCTTCGGCGTGACAAGCGAACGCTTTAACCACTAGGTTACCCTACCGCCCCTGCGATCGCATGCACTGTTGATAGGGTCAAATATGAAGCTTGTACTTTCTCATATTAAACGAACTAAATACGAAATAAATATATACCAGAACGTTTCTCATCTAAGTTGAGTAGAATAGGGTTTGTTTCTATTTTGTCAACGAATGATGCCGATGTAATATTTAAATTATTTCTATTTGTAAAACATGGAATGGACCTAAGAAATAACGTGTTGAATGGGATTTCAGATTTACCTTACTCTAAAAAGTTCTTCTGATTACCACCAATCGTTAAATGAATGTTATATTATTATTTTTCCACTGTATCTACTAATCGGTATAATCTCAACCAGTGTATTTACGTAAACTTGTATATAGGCTTATGGCCTTTGATTCAATAAAACACCTTTGACTTGACTTTGGCATATTAAACAGAGGAAGGTACTCGTTATAAATGGAGGAGATGGAGATGGGAATAATACTTATTCAACTTATGTCCCTAATCTCCCAATCTCGAAGTGGACAGGTTCGAGCATAGGGTGTCTGAAAAAGAGTTTACTTGTGCACATTCTTGCACCCATCTCAGCCCCCCTGAATCAGTGTCAGAGGGACCTGTTTAACGAGGTACCTCTGTAGTGCAACAACAATAACATTCGGAGAATATACGTAGATGCAGACAGACAGATTCATTATTTACTTACACTATGGCATACTTATATAGAGAGGAACTCATGCGCTATAAGGAAAAGAGGATTTACTTACCTCGAAGTGGTGGAATCCACCTCGAAGGGGTTCAAGACTAGTGGTGACACGATTATATACATAGGATATTACGAAAGTACCAAATTGGTAAGTGTTATTCAGAGTAAACCATTTGATTCTTTATCGCGATAGTGCTCTCCGCGTCCAGCTGTATCGCAGAAACAATTGAGGCTAAAAACGAATATTACGTTTCACTCTTAAATTTGTTTTAAGTTTTTGAAGTACGAACAGAATACTAACTTTTTCTGTAGCGCCATAGTCGTTCATGTTTCTATTCATACCATCTATGAGAGAAAATCTCCATGAGAAACCGCAAACAACAAAAGAATTGTTTCGAAAGAATGAAGAGCAATGGCTACCTCCGCCATGTTTTTATCATCTGTTATCAGGGGCGGTGGGGAAAGTGGTTAAAGCGTTGAATGAAGACCGGGTTCGCACATGGGCACAATGTGTTAAGTCCATTTCTCAATTGTTTCCGCCGTGATATTGCTGGAATATTGCTAAAAGCGGCGTAAAACTAAAACTCAGTCAGTCAGTCAGTATAAGAACACGTTTGAAATGATCTGATGTGTCTAAATATGACCAATTCCCGAACAAATGCTTCGAAATATTGCAAAAAAAAGTTTCCCACAAGTTTTTTTCTAAATTATTTTATTTACTAAAACAATGGTTTTTCTGTTCATGAGTACCAGGATGCGACGCTGTGTGTTAGTTATCGAGACTTTTCTCTTCTAAAATCTCACAGCGGACCCACCAAAAACTAATTTTGTGACGAAGGAATATATTAAGATGACGTCCCCCTCACCCAAACATTCCTCGTACGACATACAGCGTGGCGCCCCCCTCGTACACCAGACCAAGCCTTCATTGCACCATTTGACTGGAAATAAAACTTCACTGCATAAAACCACCTCCCAACAACGCTTGGTATTACATTAATCAGTCAGTGTTTACAACGAGTGTGTGAACTTGGTTCAAGTCACTTTAAAGACACCCTAGATTTTCCATACCCTTTGAAATTCTCTCAGTCGGATAATCGGAATCACATTTGACGCTTATTGCAAGTAGTCATGCAGTCTGGTACCGTAGTTCCTGCAATATATTTCTTCAAATAGGGTTCGGAATTTCTTGATATGTTCTAATACTTCAATGTTAATTATGTTGTGTTGACAGTCTGCTAGTCAGTTTGTTGTTTCACACTCCGCTCTGAGACATTTTAACTATATGACGGCAGTCTGTGAACGATCGAATCTGAACCAGTGATTGATATTGTGGACAAAGATACTCCACCGGATACGCGATAAACCATGCTGCCCAACTGACCACCCGATCTATTACGACGTCTCTTTACTCTTGAAGATACGGGTTAAAACTGGCCTTCAGCCACCCATGTTTGTCCTAGGAGGGGGCAATTTATTTTTTTTTTAAATAAATAAAAATAAAATAGAATAAAAATAAATAAAATAAAAATAAATAAATAAAATTAATAAATAAAGAAAATACAAAATAAATGAATAAATAAAGAAAATACAAAATAAATAAATAAATTATGATAATAATAATAATAATAATAATAATAATAATAATAAAATAAGATACAAATAAAATAAATTAAAACAACAATAAACAGAAAACAACAACAAAACGACGAAAACCAATAAAGAAAATGAAAGTCAACAACAAACAAAGCAAAATCGTCTCCTAAGACGTGTACAAACTGTGAATGGTTTATTCTAACCCTAGGTTGCCCAACCCAGGGAAAACTGTGATATTATCACAGGAACTACGGTAACAGCAACGGTCGTGATTTCTATAATAGATATTACTACAGAACAGATATAATTATACAATACATATAGTATTAATCAGCAGGAAAGACAAGGATACAGGAACAGGAAATTAAGAAACAAGAAACATCAGAGAATTGATGACATAGGGACAAACTATTTAATATTCTGGAAGGGAAGGGCGAGGAAAGGAATCGGGATGACTTTGGAGTGGGGTGAACATAATAACATAGATACATATATATGATATTATTATGATTTTATTTGTTTATTTTTACTTATTTGAACATTTGTTTTACTTGTATAATTAATATTTTTTTGTTAGTACATTAATTCATTTAATTATCTAAAGATTTCTTTACCTTTTTATAATTTTTTATTTACATATTTTCATTTCTTTTTTGCAGGGTTGGGGTGGTGTTGTATTGCCCGTTCATCTCCCCATCTTCCAGGTCATATCAAACAGTTGGTCCATTTTAAAATAACTCAGTTTCATATAAAAACCTGATCCACGTCAATAACATCATTATTTATTCTATTATTTTAGAATAATATTCTAATATCCCGTATATTTTCGACAGGACTAAGTGGTCTGGAGCTTCAGGTTAGGATCTTCGATGAGAAGAAGTTAGTGTATTGCTCAGAAGGATTCTACAGGCAAAGTATTTCGTCTTTATTTTTGTGTCAAGATCGTGGATTTCGATATTTCAAATGATTTGATTATAAGTAACAGGCTCTGAAAAACTTATGTCTGGTGTAGGTAACAGGCAATCAAAGCACTCACGGTTATGGAAATCTGGAGTAGTCACCGTTGACGACGATGGCGTGGTGCTTTGTGGGGAGACGTCTTCTCCATACTTCACGAGAACATTCGGCGGAATTTTCAATTCAGGATCTGAAAAGAACAAAATTGATGACTTTCACCTTCGCCTTTAACAGTATACAGGGGCGTAGCTACCAATATCAAAAAAGCCCGGGCTTAAACATGAATGTTGTTCAGAAGGTTGGGCAGACCCTCAATAATATATGAATATAAAGCCTGTGTATATTACTTATAACACACTGCCGTGTGTTAGGAGAACTCGCAGCGACGGGAGAGTTGTTTAGTTAAAAAAACAACAATATGCAACACGAGAGCTTCATTCTCACCTTTCGCGGTTTGGACTTTAAAAACAAGAATTACCAAGCTTTAATACACGGGAGATGTTCAGCTTTCGAGGTTTCCATGGAAAATGGATGATTTTAAGATGCAATGTGGAATTATCAAAATGTACACGTGCCTCAAGAAGTAAAACGACTAAAAGTACGAAAGTCGCCTGGTCCTGACGGTATAGTGAATGAGCACATAAAGAAGGGCTGGTAGATCGCTGCTGCATCATATTGCCTTACTATTCAATGCCATTATTACGTTTGAATACATTCCTAAATCATTTTCTATAGGTCAAATTCTTCCAATACACAAGGGCAACGGTAAAACCAAACATGACCCTGCCAATTATAGAGGAATAACCATGACTTCTGTGTTAATAAACTCTTTGAAAGACTTCTCCTTAACAGAATAGAGTCCTGGATAGATACTAAGATAGAATTTCCCCATCCTCTGCAATTTGGATTTAGGGCGTCACTATGGTGCTGAAACCGCCGTACTGACATTAAAAGAAAACATTGCATATTACAATGAAAGGATATCGCCTGTATACTGTGCATTCTTAGATAATGAAAAGGCATTTGATCGGGTGTGGCTTGATGGCTTATTTATTAAACTGTATGGATATTGGAATAACGGGTAAATCTATGGAGAATATTAAGGCTCTCCTATAGCTCCATGAAATCATTTGTATGCTTTGAAGGGTATAAATCGGATACATTCCCCGTCAATCAAGGAGTAGGCCAAAGGTAGAGTTAATGTCCGCCTGGCTATTCACATTATTTATTAATGACCTCCTATATGGAACTTGGGAATTCAGATTCTGGCTTAATTTTTGCCATGGGGTAAATGCCCTGGGATTCTTCTTGCTGATGACACTACTCTGATGAGTTCCTCTACCAAAGGCCTGCAAAATCTTCTCGATGTCGCTAAAAACTTATGCTCATAAATGGCAGCTAAAATATAATGTAAGCAAAGTGTTGGTTCTACACTTTGAATGCTCAAACAATAACGTTAACATCAGTAATGTATTAATTGGTGATATACATGTTCCACAAAGGAAATCTATTAAATATGCAGGTGTATATCTCAGTACAGATAAATCATCACTTGAACGTACAAAATCTGCATGTGAAAAAGCTACGAGTACTCATGAACACTAATCATAATAATGGATTGTATTTTGGAGGTCTTAACCCAATATCTGCAGCACGTATCTGGGAGAGGGTAATCTTATCATGTGGCTCTCTATGGATGTAACGTATGGGGTAAACTTCCTCTTAAAGTAGTATGAAATACTCTTGAAGTTGTACAACGACAATTTTGTAAAAAAGTTCAGGGACTACACAAGCGCACTCCCAGTATTGTTGTATTGGATTGTATCGGTATCATGCCACTACAGTATTACATAGATAAAAAGAGCCCTCTACCTATTAGGAAAGTTATGTAATGCAAAAAGTATAACTGTGTTTTAGAAGTAATTGTTTCTCTAGTTCGCCTTGGTCAATTTATGTGTACAGATAGTTTCCTACATGCAATGTATATAGCAGAAAATCCCCGATATACAATATGCTGCAACTTGTACATAAGTATAACCTAAACGATATACTAGCTAACTATGTCAATAATGGTCAATTCATTATATGAACAGCCTGTGTATATTATCTATTATCTATCGGGCTTACACACACTGCCGTGTGTTAGGAGAACTCAGCAGCGACGGGAGAGTTGTTTAGTTAAAAAAACAACCAAAACAAACTAAAATATAAAATATGCAACACGAGAGCTTCATTCTCACCTTTCGCGGTTTGGACTTTAAAAACAAGAATTACCAAGCTTTAATACACGGGAGATGTTCAGCTTTCGAGGTTTCCATGGAAAATGGATGATTTTAAGATGCAATGTGGAATTATCAAAATGTACACGTGCCTCAAGAAAATCAGTGACTTTGACTGTAAATACAGACATCTTAACCAACGTGTTTAAGAATGTGTTTAAGCTTGTTTGGTGTTTAACACCGTACTTAGCAATATTACAGCTAAATGTAGGCGGTCTGTAAAACATGGATCTGGACCAGACAATCCAGTGATCAACAGCATGAGGCTTGATCTACGTAATTGGGATAGCATGACGTGTATCAACAGTCAGCGAGCCTGACCACACGATTCCGTAAGTCGCCTTGGGTTGCCAATTCTAACCCGGGTCTTCACAGGTGAAGTGTCGCAGTGAAGTAGTGAAGTCAATGTCTTACGTTCCACGCAGTAGGCCACGTCACAACGGTCTGGCTTCTGAAGCTGGTACGCTAAAAAGCTGCTACAGTTTCTTATCCTTGCTGGTTGTCGAAGAACGCAGCAGTCAAACTTGCCGAGGATGTCGTATGCCCCGCATGACCACGCTTGTACCTCCTCCCCAACGTCTGGGAGGGACTGGTCACCAAGGTCAATCCTCAAGGACACATCGGCTCCACAGGCCCCAGGCTGAAACAGAGCCATTCGTGACAAATCGTGTCAAATTTTAACAAATAATAATTTCACTTCCGGTCGGGTACAGTACAGAAGTTGATCTTACTGAAGAAAACTTCAAAACATCCAACTCCAATCAAGTCTGAGGATTTGACAAAAAAACTGTCTGTTGTTTTCTCAACTATCTTGTTTGAGTGAAGCAGCTGCTCAAATGTGACCTTGACCTTTGACACATGCCAATACAATATGTCATGTCCATATAACCACTATGCCCCTTGAGCATATGCGGTGACCTTGACCAATATACCCTCCATGACATGTGCCAAAATGTTTCCCCAAGAACATGAACGGTCTCTGATGCCAGTGACCTCGGTACAGTAGACACGGAAAAAGGTATCGGTGGCGTCATGCTCAGCTTGTTTTGTTTTTTTTGTTAAACGCGATAGTCCAGCTGGAGGTCATATTCAGACAAACACTTTACACAGGCTGCTAAGTTCAACAATATAAGATTTCAAAATATGGACATATAAGACAGCAATGTATAGCAATCCATAAAAATCGATGGAAAATGTTTTACCCTTGTGTATGTTTAAGCGAGATATGACTGGTAGACTATGGGTGTGAGCACAAACAAAGGGTCACGTTTCACAAAGCGATTGAAAGCGCAACGCCAATCATAAGAGTAGGGCGTTGTGGTAGCCTAGTGGTTAAAGCGTTCGTTCGTCAAGCCAAAAACCCGGGTTCGATTCTCCACATGGGTACAATGTGTAAAGTCCATTTCTGGTGTTCCCCGCCGTAGTCTGGCTGGAATATTGCTAAAAGGGCCGTAAAACCATACTCACTCACTCGTAAGAGTATGTTAAAGTTTGGGTATTACATCGCTCTGTGGAACGGATCCCAAGACAAACTCGTCAAAGGATAAATTCTGACCAAACACAATGTTGCTCTGTTTTCTAGGCTATTTGGATTTTTACAACATAAACTGTTATGAATAAAGAAGAGCAAAGCTTCTCACCCTGAGGCAGACAGTGGGTAACGTGGCGGCCACATTATTGACGGTGAATTTATACCAGCCGGCGTTGAGGTTGTCGTCGCATCTGCCGGTGGTGACGTCACTGCTGACAACTCTGTCAGCTGAGGCAATCTCATGACTGGCTGTGCAGGGATCTACAACATAGGCATTACACAACTGAGGAGGGCAGTAGAGTCAGGCATCGCTATTAGTTAAGCAGAGTTATATCCCTTAACTGTGCCAGGAATCTCTGATTGTGGGTTCCAAAACCTCAGTCAAACTTCCCGGGTGGGTTGGGGTTGGGGTTGGGGTTGGGGTTGGTTGTTGGGGTTGGGGTTGGTTGGTTGGTTTGTATCAACAAAGTCAGCGAGCCTGACCACCCGATCCCTCTTACAACAAGCATGGGTTGGTGAATACGAGTTCTTACCCGGATCTTGACGGGTGTGTTGCCGAGGAAGCTTGATATTACGAAGGACTTGCTTATCACTTATTGCTTTGTGTGCTGACGATTATGACTCTGAGGGTGTGGGTTTGAATCCCGGATGGGACTCAACCAGACAAAAGTACAAGACTCTGTACTATACTGAGAAAGTGTAATCCAAAATATAACATGTGCTACGAATATTATACCTTCAGGTCTTTGACCTGCAGTAAGCAAAACATCAAGAACACGTCTTCGCATCATTTGGGGCTAAACCCAAATACCAGAATAATTAATGTAAAAGGCTGTGGGGTAGCCTAGTGGTTAAAGTGTTCGCTCGTCACGCCGAAGACCCGGCTTCGATTCCCCACATGGGTACAATATGTGAAGCCCAATTTGTGAAGACGTAATATTGCTGGAATATTGCTAAAAGCGGCATAAAACTAAACTCACTCACTCATTCATATAAAATTACATCTACAATCATGAACTGACCTGACTGCGTTGTGTCAGAGGGACTTAACGTCGTCGTGTCCAAGAGATTCCCATTCACTGAAACAAATATGAAGCGGCTGTAAAATACTGCAATACAGACAACACTGAAGCGATTGATTTGTTTGTTGTTTGTGGGGCTGGATGTCGATATAGTTCATAGATATCGATAATCGTGAACCAAATATCGATTGATTAACGATAAATATCGAAGAAGTAACTTTTAGCAAAAATGCCAAAAAAGTCTGAAAGAAATCAATATATTTCACATCACTTGTGAGTGTTGACTTGTTTATGCATGAGTTGCTAACAACACAGCGTCTTTAACATGATTTAGAAGCAGCCCATGCATAAAGATCTACCTCTCTATTTTGTTTGCGTAAATTTAAAAAACATTATCACAAAGGTTGATGTACGATATTAACGATAATACAATTTTCATACTTGTAATCATATTTCCGATTATCGGTCATTTTAGCCAGATCTAGTTGCTTAACGCCACAATATTCCAGCTATGTGGCAGCAGTCTGTAAATAATTGAGTCTGGACCAGACAATCCTGTGATCAACAGCATGAACATAGATCTACGCAATTATGATACGATGACATGTGTCAACCAAGTCAGCGAGGCTGACCACCCGATCCCGTTAGTCGCCTCTTACGACAAGCATGGGTGGTTGCTGAAGATCACTTCTAGCCCGGATCTTAGCGGGTGTGTTTACGATGGATTTCCTTGTCAGTTTGGCTTACGTGAAATAACGCCCTGTTAGTGTCCTTGACAGATCAACAATAGCGTAGTTTCAAGTAGCATCATCAAAACAAGGAAGCTTTCGGTCAATAAGAACAGTGGACGCCTTAACTTTAATTGTTTTGTTTCATTTCGTACTGTGAGTAGTGCATCCTTGTTAGCATGATTAAGGATATCCTTGCTCAATACTGAATGATTAGCTGTTTTTATGAAACAGACTTTAACATGAACCAAACCCCAGCAACACAACACAGATGGTTTACAGCTACATCTTTTTTAAGATACCAGAGGCGGTGGGGTAGCCTAGTGGTTAAAGCGTTGGCTCGTCACGCCGAAGACCCGGGTTCGAATCCCCACATGGGTACAATGTGTGAAGCCCATTTCTGGTGTCCCCCGCCGTGATGTTGCTGGAATATTGCTAAAAGCGGCGTAAAACCAAAACTCAGTCAGTCAGTCAGTCAGTTTAAGATACCAAAAGACAAATGCGGCTATTAGTCACCTTTACGGACATATTCAGCTGACGGCACAGTCGATTGTATCAAAAATCTAGACTTACCGACGTTGATATCTTTGGGCCAACAACAAATGACCCGTGAGTGATTGAGTGAGTGAGTGATCAGTGTGACAAGAACACGCTTACATACATACACAAATGAGTCCAGAGTTAAGTTATTTTTGAAAGGAAATTTAATATACATGTAAACATTTTAACATTAACGGTATTTATTACACGCATAAAACACTGGTTAGCCACCAGCAACTAAAGCTGGGCCAGTTTACTGGCAAACTGAATAATAAGTCACGGGTAGCAATTCTATCGGATTCCCAGGTTATAAACTAGAATACTCGGTTCCTTGCTCGCCTAAGGGACACAACTCTGCATGGCGAATTGCTCCGTGTAAGAAGATTTGGTCACCTCTCCCCTGTTATTGAGACTTATCACCTGATCCCAATGCGGACAAGCTAGCTTCATGTTAATCAGTAAAGGGCTCATAAAGTAGCCTAGTGGTTAAAGCGTTCGCTTGTCACGCTGCAGACCAGGGTTCGATTCCCCTCTCGTGTACAATGTGTGAAGACCATTTCTGGTGTCCCCTACCGTGATATTACTGGAATATTGCTTAAAGCCGAGTAAAATATTACTCACTCACTCACTAACATAAATATTGCACATAGTGTTCGATACAAACAATGAACTCCGGTAATAACGAACTCAAGTGCCCACTGTCACGATATGGCTGAGATATTGCCGATGTGACGTTAAATATTAACTCACTCACTCACCCAAGTGCCCACTGGTCTTAGTTCGCAATAACAGAAGTTCGTTATACGCAATTCGACTGAAACATACACAAGTGGCAGGGGAAAAATTCGTAATATCCGTCTTATATTTTCGTAGTTCCCAATACGGTCAATTTGTTTTGATACCAAGGCCCTTGAAACTATGAATTTCAATACACTTTAATTTGTTAATTGGAGTGCACTTATCTCGACAGTAAACATGACCGCTCCCACTATAATGAATTGTTTGGCAACAACCCTGACAGACAGGAGGTTCCCACACGTAGGGTCAGAGGACACAGGAGGTCAAACTGAACGTGTTTGTTTTTCCCGATTCCATCTCTGTTGACATTTAAAACAATACCATCCCTAGCAAGCTGTCAAACATGGCATCATCGGTTAGGACATCATAGACACGTGATGTGGGGCACTAATGAATCACACATCCACAGTCATGGCTGGAAATATTTTATTATTGTCAAAGTGCGTAATTGTCTGGTTTTACGTCGCTTTTAGATCTATCCCCAGATCCGTGAAGATCCGGGTTAGAATGAACCTTCAGTAACCCATGCTTGTCGTAAGAGGCGACTAACGGGATCGGGTGGTCAGGCTCGCTGGCTAGGTTGACACATAACATCGGTTCCCAGTTGAGCAGATCGATGCTCATGCTGTTGATCACTGGATTGTCTGGTCCAGACTCGATTATTTACAGACCGCCGCCATATAGCTGGAACATTGCTGAGTGCGGCGTAAAACGAAACTCACTCACTCACTTCTAAGATCTGTCCCAGCACCATGACGGCGGGGGACAGTAGAAATGGGCTTCACATATTGTACCCATGTGGGGAATCGAACCAGGGTCTTCGGCGTGACGAGCGAACGCTTTAACCACTTGACTACTGAAACTGGGGTCTTTGTTTTCCAAATACATTACACTACTGTTCTGACGAACTCAAAGAGATCACTTATTATACTTCGTTATACCCGTAGTTCGTTATACGCACTTCGACTAAACTGTACAGCAAGAGGTCGGAAGCGAAAAACCTGTTCATAATATCCGTCGGTTCGTTATATGTGTGTTCGTTATAAACGTAGCTGACTGCACTTGAATTAATGTGCGGTTTATCGCGAAAATTAAGTGATTGTATTTTTCGGGATTTTTGGTATCGATTTTTTTAATTCGCTATGAATAAACATTAAATATTTGATTTTCAAATAGGGGCGGTGAGGTAGCCTAGAGGTTAAAGCGTTTGCTCGTCACGCCTAAGACCCGGGTTCGATTCCCCACATGGGTACAATGTGTGAAGCCCATTTCTGGTGTCCCCCGCCGTGTTATTGCTGGTGCTGGAATATTGCTTAAAGCGGCGTAAAACCTTACTCACTCACTCACTGATTTTCAATTATATGACGTACTCTATATCTCAATATCCTTTAATTTGAAGTATCGTTTGTGAAGACGGGATATCCTGGCAGAAAGATGGTCTTAAACTGGAATTCCGGATGTCTCGAACATCGGATAAGTCGAAGGTGGTATGTGATTATAGTAAGTCGTTATCACTATGAACACGAAGATTATCTTGATTATTGACTACTATGGGTATATACGGATTGTTCGTGGTTTTCGCTACAGCAGACTTTGACACATCTGTACAATTTTCCTATCATGCTGATACCGATTTTCATCATGATATTGCAAACATTTTCAAATTCACAAAATTTGTATAAATACTTTAAATAAAAGGAGGGGTTGTCACCCTGACTAATGTGGCATCCGCCTGTCAGTTGCTACTTCGGATATATTTATTCAAGACGATTTCCCGTCACCGCCATATTGCTGTAAACATATTGAAAGCGTCAAAGTTCAACTAATGGCTCTTGTCCAATGGTACGTCGTCATTTGATCACGTGGACGCATGCAGCATAAACTCAAAAATTAAGTTTGACGGAAATTATTATGTATTCTGCACGTGCAGTCCGCCAATGAGATTTACACAAACTTAATCAGAATGTAATACAGGCAATATGACCTTACGACTAAAGAGATTACTTCCTCGTTAAATGAAAAGTCAAACTGTTTGTAAATTTCTCTCGTTACTTTCTTTCCACGACCGAGAAATGTCAAGGCTCTTCCATCTAATAATACACAATCAAATATCACAATTTGCATGGACTGCACGTGCAGCACGCAGTTCGACGTTACGCCTCGACAGTCTATCTATCGCGACCATACAAGCCGCACTTCCGGGTCACGCCCAGATCGAGCTTGTATACTGCATACCTCCTATTTCCCTTCCCACGTCGACCGCTAGACATTAACTCTAATTTGAGCAACAATATCATCATTAGGCTTTGAAAACGGAGACGACACAGGGAGACCGCTTGTATTGAGACTAAGATTAGAATAGCAATGCAACAACACTGCTGCTGCAGGCGGATATTCTCGCCTTGACTTCTTGGCTTTAATATCGGACTCACAAGGTGTCGTATGAGAACTGTGTGTAATACATGTATTTTTATCCATAGTGTGGTACGGTGTTTTCAAAAATTCAACACGCACTGTCATAATTTAATAACTACAAATAATTATTTTATTATGGCTGATCACAAATATTTTAGACGCATACCGTTTAAGTTAACATATATTTAATAAAAGTAATAAATAATTGGAAAGAACATTTTTTTCAAAGGAGTAACTTTTTCGAATGGTAAGAATCAAAATAACTTCATTAAAGTTTAAATATCTTTTTTTAATTCGTGAGTATGACAGCCAATCAGCATCTGAGGACAGCATTATGACTCATATCATAACTTGTCAACAGATGACGAAATTGTTTACAAATTTATTTATCTGGACACCACGGCGGTCACATGATCCGGATATGTTTTAATCACTGGGATACACAGCTCCTTGATATATCCGTACGAGATTTGCAGTACTTTCCCGCCCATCCCAACTCCCGCCCGAATCTATAGCTACTTACATAAAACTGTACTCGTGCTGGAAAATGTTCGTGATTCCACGACTAGATTTAAACTAAGGGACCGTTCATAATCTATGGCTAGGGGGTGGGTGGGGTGATTTGTATGGATGAACTTGTACGATTTGAATGAACCCCCCCACACACACCCAAAAATTTACGTACAAAGTAAGTTCCCCCGTCATATCATGTACAAAATCAGTGGACCCCTCCATAGTTTTTAAGCATAAATTTTTAACCCATTTATGTACAAAGTTCCCCCACCCGACATGTGTTGACCCCCCCAGGACCCTTTTAAAATCCTCATGTCCCTCCTAGGGTCGGTCCCTAAACGTCACAAGTAACGATCATTGATTCTATGGGGAGGAGACTTTTTTAAAAGTAAATTGTTAAAAATAATACCTGGAAGCATATATTTTCAGGAAAAACTGAAATTATTCCCTGTGCATCGGATATTGTGAAAAGCGTGTTGTGAAAAAAGTACGGTTTCTTCATGCACGGAATGAAATTATACTTTGTCGCATACAAATATAACCTAAAAATCACAGCCACACTACTGAAATAACTGTTGTTTGTGTATGAGTAGATTATGGGCAAACGTTGTTGGTTTGTTGTTTAACGCCGTACTCAGTATTTCAAGTCTCTACAAAAAGTTAATCTGGACCAGACAATACCGTGATTGATATGATCATCGATAAACGCAACTATTGTTTGTTTGTTTGTTGTTTCAAGCCGTAACTAACAATATTCCAGCTATATGGCGGCGGTTTATAAGAATTCGAGTCTGGGCCAGATAATACTGTGGCTGACGTCAGGAGGTTCACTCTACTCTGCAGGGAAACGATGACATGCATCAACCTTGCCTGACCTCCCGATCCCGTTAGTCGCCTCTTATGACAAGCATGGGTTGGTGAAGATCAAATCTAACCCGGATCTTCTCAAGTTCGTTAAAGCAACATTGATATGCACCAAGCAAGTGCTGGGACCATCCAGTTCCTGTAGCCGCTTCTAACAACAAGCATGCATTTGCTGAAGAGTGAGTTTAGTTTTACGCCGCATTCAGCAATATTTCAGCTATATGGTGGCGGTCTGTAAATAATCGAGTCTGGGTCAGACCATCCAGTGATCAACAGCATGAGCATCGATCTGCGCAATTGGGAACCGATGAAATGTGTCAACCTAGTCAGCGAGCCTGACCACCCGATAGGCTCCTACGACAAGCATGGGTTACTGAAGATCAATATTATAACTCGGATCTTCACGGGTCCATTTGCTGAAGATCATTTCACGGATATCCGCGGGAACATGATGAAGATGAGAAAAGTAACGAACCACGTGCTCGCAAGGTGGATGTGTTTCGAACGTCAATTTTCACAAAAAGGCCCACCGAAATATAAACACCCCGCAAATTAATACATCTTTAAAAAATGTTAAAATAGTGACAAAAACAGGAAAAGAAGTAGTCTGTGTCTCAGTCACTGAACCGCAATAGTTTCCCATCATTTAGCCTTCCCAATGCTAAAAGCCCTAAAGCAAGTCTAGATTTCCTCAGGTTCTGAATCACCCTTCTCATTGGGGCTCCTTTTCACTATAAAAGGACTTGTTTTTTTTTCTATATAAAAAACTATATATATTCAGAGACTAAATGGCAGTCTAGAAAATGGGTAAATCTACAATAAGAGGAATTACAAATATCATTACAAATGGTAAATTGTAGTCTGACAAACAGACCCTGATGCAAATATATCCAAGAAGGCCCACGCAAGTCGAGAAAATGTGGCAAGTCTAGATTTCCACAGCTGACTGAAAATGAAGAAAGTCTCAGGGCTCCTTTTCATTATATTTTATGTTTTTAATATGAACTTTTTCTGTAAAATATGATCATTTCAGAGACTAGTTGTTAGTCTGGGTAAATTGAGACGACTGACAAATTTCACGACTTTTGTTTTGAATTAAGGAGTAACAGTTATTTAGGTATTTTGCGCCCTTATTTTACCCAAAGAAAATTTATTACAGAGGGGATGCTCAGTGGAATATCTATTCTACACAATTAATTGTAACAACCCAGATATTGTTTTCACGTGTTCCCAGTTTTCTAAACAGAATCAAATAGCATGTTTCTGTCTTACACGTTATGTTTTTTGAAAGATGGAAACGTCTTCCAACCGAAAAGGTGAAACTGACAGAAAAAATTAGTTAGCCGGACATTATGCCATTAAGATCCGGGTTAGAATTGGTCTTCACTAACCCATGCTTGTCGTAAGAGGTGATTAATGGGATCAGACGGTTAGGCTCACTGACTAGGTTGACACATGTCATCGTATCCCAATTGCGTAGATCGATGTTCATGCTCCTGAATTGTCTGTTCCAGACTCGATTATTTACAGACCGCCGCCATATAGCTGGAATATTGCTGAGTCCGTTAAACAACAAACAAACAAACAAAGCAAAATCATGTCATTAATATTGACTGAAATATGCAAAATACTATCGCGTATTACGTTTTCAACCCGTTTAAGTTGTGAGCACACTGCTTTAGTTGTAGTCCACACTCCTAGACTTCTATGAACGAAATATTATAGACAAAACATCAAACCCTTGCGCAAAAACTGAAATCGATCTACAAAGCAGTACATCTAGTGTTTCGAATAATTGACGCAATCATCTGTTTAATGTGAATCAATTTCTCTGCACATTTACGGTAAGAATGAAATACAGGGAAGACTTAATAACGGGGTTCGATAAGACAAGCACGCGGTTACAACTACACGAGGGAAGTTGCTGAAGGACACCAATCCCGTTAAGCGGAAACCGTTAAGAAAAGCAAAGTATTAATGGCTGCGGACGTAACTGTATATTACCGTGCACTGTGAGTTATATAAGAAAACTGATACACAGTATATATATAACCGTAGCCCGACACCAGTCTTACGTGTTCAGAGCAATTGAAATTCTTGCAACCTAACACTTACCAATCTGTAGAACGATAAGCAGAAAACCAGTTGACCTCATAGCGTCTCGCAGACGACACTCGCAGACGACACAAATAATTCCAAAGGACACGATGCTCGGGACGTGGATCCAGGTAGGAAATGTCAACGATCCAGCCTGTAACTGTTCCAACGAAATATTTTTGAATTACAAGAGTTTTGAGTGGATTTTTAACGGCCTCAGTCCCTCCCGAAGGTGTACCCAAGAAGACGATCACGAGAAACACAAAGGATCATTAAGCGGGCGTGTTATCTGCTAGATTGTCGTCATCCTCAACAGCGAAAGGGCGACGGTGCACAGTGTCGTGTTACCGGAGCTGCCCAAATTCCTCTGCTTCGTCCAGAGATTGCCGGGAGGGTGTAGGAAGCGGAGGGAGGGGTTGAGGAAGAGGGGGAGGGTCATCTAAATCAGGCGTGCACAATTAGCGCTCATAAAACAATATGACGCGTCTGAAGGCTATCTGAACTGTAGGCGGTCCTGGTCGCCTCGTGTCATTCCAACAGGCGGCACCAAGGTGGGCAAGGAATTCCAAACATCCCCATGAGTTAACTTCAATATGGGGTTATTTATGATACCACACCAGCAGGTATTTCAAAACAATGCTCACATATTTCAAAGCTGTGGATTCAAGCCCGTCACTTCATCACAATCCCGGAGGGCCTCCAACTGGATTCAAAGGACTTGATTTGCTCAGCTTAAGACTTTCGGATGAGAAGACACATGTTTACGAGAATGTAGTTCCTCCTCTCGTCACGTGCGCGGTATGGAAGCTTGAAGCCCAGTATGTCCGGCAATTAGCAACGTTTGGGCCTGAAACTCCCGCCCTCTGATCGACGCAGGTTTACGAAGAACAGGAAGCTTATAATTTTGAATATCCGCCTTCTTACAAGGCTCTGACGTCACACTCCTCCGACAACCTGATAACTTTAGATCTTATTGCGTTATGTCCGCAGAAGACCCTTGTAAGCCAGGACCTCCTTATTACGGAAACTCCGCATTCCGGGCGATCATTGATGGGTCCGTCTTACATACTTTGAAATATCAGCATGTACTTATGTTTAGTTAACCCGGAATAATACACTGAAAACGGTAGAATTACCGTATTTCCTCTCACAGATGCCGGGTATCCAAGATAAGTCGACCTTTGGCCTCATTTCATTGAAGATATGATCCCTATGGCATTTATGCTGAGATATGTTGGTGATTAATAAATACCGTTTTCTGCAAATGTGTCCTTTGTACAACTTGAATTTGGGATTCGGGGAGGTAGTGTGTCTCTGTGTTAGCATTAAACAGAATAAAAACTGAGCAGCTAATAGATGAAGTAGGGACTATCAATATCTGCACAGTACTGTTAAACACTTTCTTATTCAGTTGACAGAAATTTGATTTGACAGCATTACACTTTAAATTGGTATTTTAATCGATACATTTAACCAATAAGTAACACACAAGGTGTTTTTTTAGTATAACCAACTTAAAAGGTTAATTACATCTACATACTATATGTTTCACTTGTCGTTTCTAAACGGTAAATTGCATCCCTTGGATCCTCTAATAATGGGTTGTAATCCTGTATCCGTCACAAAAGTTGTAAACGTCAGCGTTCACCTTGTTGAAAGGCAATTCACTCACTCACTCACCCTCCCTATCACTCACTCACTCACTCACTCACTCATGGGCGAGAAGAAAAAGGTCGCGGGTTCGATCCCCGGCCGCGTCATACCAAAAGACGTTAAAATGTGGTACTTGTTGATTCCTGCCTGGCGCTCGGCATTAATGGGTACAACAAGGACTGGTCGGCTCGAGGCAGTATGATGTGTCTGAGTGGGGTATTCATGCTTAAATGCGGCATGGTATCTCAGTGAGCTGGCACTATAAAACCAGCTTAAGTCTGGGCTAGTACAAGCAGCCACACATACACACGCATGTACGTCGTCATATGAGCGAAATATTCTCAAGCACGACGTTAAACCCCACCTCACCTCACCTCACCTCAGACCCGTGAAGGTCCGGGTTAGAATGAGCCTTCGGTAACCCATGCTTGTCGTAAGAGGCGACTGACGAGATCGACTTGCTGACTTGGTTGACACATGTCATCGGTTCCCATTTGCGCAGATCGATGCTCATGCTTTTGATTACTGGATTGTCTGGTCCAGACTCGATTATTTACAGACCACCGCCATATATCTTGAATATTGCTGAGTGCGGCGTAAAACTAAACTCACTCACTAACTCAACTCAACTCAACTCACTTGGCCAAAGATATCAACGTTTGTAAATCTGAGACTGACAGATTCTAGATACACCCGACTGTGTCATCAGCCGAATATGTCCGTATCGGTGACTAATAGACGGATTTTTAAAAATAAGCATAATTGGCAGTATTATGTCACTGCGTTTTGGGTCACGTTAAAGTCAGTTTCATAAAAATAGCTGAGCTTGCAGTAACCAGTAGTATGAGTGAGAGTTGTTATGTCAGACTGGTTGTCGCCTCCTTTGTTTCTGTGACAGCAACAGCTAACACATATTTTTATCACAATATTTTTCTGTATTTTTCAAAGTTCTGTTTTTGGGACAAATTTTAAAAAAAATAAACCCAAGGTCACACCTCGTCACTCCTCATATCAGGAACAACGGATATGCCGTGGTGTTAACACAGGACTTCTGGTTACCAGTCAAGACAGTCTATCGAGTCAGCCATATACTGTATGCTTCTGTTATATCACTGTAGACCCTGAAGCAAATATATATCCAAGAAAACCCACACAAGTCTAGAAAACGTGGCAAGTCTAGATTTCCACAGCTTCAGAAGAAAGTCTCAGGGCTCCTTTTCATTATATTTTATTTTTGTCACTTTGAGCTTTTTTCTGTAAAATATGTTCATTTCAGAGACTAGCTGTTAGTCTAGCCCAGTGGTTAAAGCGTTCGCTCGTCATGCCGAAGAACGTTTAACCGGATTCGATTCCCCACGACATGGGTACAATGTGTGATGCCCATTTTTCTGGTGTCCCGCTCCGTGATATTGCTGGAATATTGCTAAAAGCGGCGTAAAACCATACTCACTCACTCACTTATATCACAGTAACGTAAACCATTTCGAGTTAACGGCCGAGTAAACCTGAATTTGCTGGATTATTCGAAATATCCGGATTCCTGATAGGATAAAAATTAATATATTTTGTGAAAATGTTGTATTTTTCTTAAATTGGATTCAATGTTGTCCATGTATATGCCGTTGTACATATATATATGTTAACTTAGCAATACACCTACAGGGTTATGTTTCCGATGTTTAGTAAGTAAATGAAGAATCTCTATACACTACGTTTTGAAAATTTACAGAGACTTTGCAACTTTGGTCTGTCTCACAGTCCCTGAATCGTATTATTTTCCCTCCCGCCCAGACCTTTCTGTAATGTTAAAGCCCAAATGAACCAAGTCTAGATTCCCTGAACCAAGTCTAGAATCCCTGAACCAAGTCTAGAATCCCTGAACCAAGTTTAGATTCCCTGAACCAAGTCTAGATTCTCTGAACCAAGTCTAGAATCCCTGAACCAAGTCTAGAATCCCTGAACCAAGTCTAGATTCCCTGAACCAAGTCTAGAATCCCTGAACCAAGTTTAGATTCCCTGAACCAAGTCTAGATTCCCTGAAGCAAGTCTAGAATCCCTGAACCAAGTCTAGAATCCCTGAAGCAAGTCTAGAATCCCTGAAGCAAGTCTAGATTCCCTGAACCAAGTCTAGAATCCCTGAAGCAAGTCTAGAATCCCTGAACCAAGTCTAGAATCCCTGAACCAAGTCTAGAATCCCTGAACCAAGTCTAGAATCCCTGAACCAAGTCTAGATTCCCTGAACCAAGTCTAGAATCCTGAACCAAGTCTAGATTCCCTCAGGTTCAGAATCTGCCATCTCACTCGGGCTCGTTTTCAATTGAACACTCTCTGTTTCAATCAAAATCATATACATGTATATATATATTTTCAGAAACTAAGCGTTAGTCTATTATAACCTGTGTATATCACCTTTATCCAATACCAAATGTTTGTAAATAGTACAGCACTTTGAAAACACATATCGTTGTTTGTAACATCTCTGTGTTCGTTATAATCGATGTTTTACTTCATCTGACGATGAGGTTGCCTGTAGATGCCCTTATACTGAGGACGTATCCGTACAGTGACGGACACACTAAGTCATGCAGTTAATATGTTTTATGTTGTGCTATTTAAAATCAGTAAAACCCATCACAAGCGGTTCTGTACGCTATAAAATCACTAAAACCCATCATTTTAGACGGTCTGTTCGGGATATTGACGAATGCTTGAATCTCGCCATGATTCGTGCACCAGTGCACTACAGCTCGATACGACATCAACGAAGCATATGCAGCACCCCAATAAAACTAATTCGTGTTATATGAGTCGGATAATAACATGACAAAGTAGTTAATTTCATTCGAAGGTGTTGTGATAATTTTACCTTTATTTAAATTTAGATGAACGATGAGAATCAGGTGGAGGTGATACAGTGCAAACAGGGAGAATAGAAGATCATATGCTGTAGATTATCCCTGGTGCAAGTTGTAATCTTTGAAACACGGTCTCTACACCCGACAGTGTATCAGGGGTGTAACTACGGGGGGCAGATCTCCTTCATCCTCGATTTTGTAGGTCTTAGGATCTCTACGCAATTGGGATACGATGACATGTGTCCAAATCAGCGAGCCTAACCAGCCGATCCCATTGGTTGATCTTTCGACAAGCATCGGTTGCTGAAGGTCAATTCTAACCCGGATCTTCACGGGCATAAGACCAAAGAACATTTATTAACTCTTTTAAACCACAAACTGTCCACACAGACGTAAGTGGGTTAGATGTATAGTCCGTTTGGCTCAAAAGCGGACCGATGAATTGCAATCTAACTCGAAACCTATAAACATAAAATACTCAATGAAACACTGATCATAATCAAAAACGTCAGACCAACTCTGAGAGGTGTTTGCAGAATTTATGTCCTAAAAATATCGACACAGTTAACTATTTGTTACGAGGGAGGAGTGCAGAGAAAGGGACAGCCGGGTGTGCGAGAAAGCATGGAGACGGCACAGCACAGGTTAATGAATCAATAACTTTGTGGGCACTTGTGCACGTGCTTCTCTAACGCCTGGCTGTCCCTTTCTCTGCACTCCTCCCTCGTAACAAATAGTGAACTGTGTCAATATTTTAATGATAGTTTGTTAAACAACTTTTTTAATTTTAGGTCATAAATTCTGCAAACAAATCACAGAGTTGGTCTGCTATTTTGATTATAATCAGCGTTTCATTGAGTATTATATGTTTATTAGTTTTTGAGTTAGATTGCAATTCATCGGTCCGCTAGCCAAACGCACTATTTTGTTATAGGTACGACTAACTTATCAATAAATTACAATCACAAAAGTAGTCCGTCATAGTCTGACCGTAGTCTGGAGTAGCCAATCACGGACCTGGAACTCGATATCACACATATGTTTGATACCAGTTGGTTACTCGCCCACAGCTGTGTAAAAATCAAGAAAACATCCGACATGAAGCAGTGACCCAATTTAATGGTTGGCCCGACCTGTGTTTTTTAGCTTGCTACATCCATCATCCCCTCTCATCTTCTTCTCTAGCCTCCCGTGAGTGACCAGCCCAGGCATTGTATCTACACGCTACAGCCCTACCCCAGGCCGAATTATGTACCTCTGGTGACTCTTATCAGCTCCGCTTGACCCTGCCGTTGGACGCCCCTCCCTCTTATCGGTGCCACTTGACCCCCGGGGCCTATGGGAGCTCTGACACACTCCAGGGGGTGCTATCTGTGTTACCTGAGTCAGGGAGGGAGGTGAACTTGGGAGGGTGTGCTCAGGTTAACGAGATGTGCGAAAATGCTCTGTAAAGTTTGTTGTGGCCAAAGGGTTCTTATCTTTAGGAGAGACGTGTTTATTATTAACTTGATATCACACTGTTTTTAGCATGTCGGTTACTAGATTTCTGGTATCTTTCCATCAAATACTGTTATAGCTATCTCCTAAATCAGGGTGAACTCATTTTGGGCTTGTGAACAGATTGAACAGTTGAGACAGGACCATTTCTCTTTTGCATCATCGCCGTCGTCGTCGGAGGTGAGGTGAAATTGGGTTTTACGTCGTGCTTGAGAATATTTCGCTCATATGACGACGTGCATGCGTGTGTATGTGTATGTGCGGCTGCTTGTACTAGCCCAGACTGAAGCTGGTTTGATAGTGCTAGCCCACTGAGATACCATGCCGCAGTGAAGCATGAATACCACACTCAGACACATTATACTGACTCCGAGCCGACCAGTCCTTGTTGTACCCATTAATGCCGAGCGCCAGGCAGGGACCAACAAGTATCATATTTTAACGTCTTTTGGTTTGACGCGGTCGGGGATCGAAACCGCGGCCTTCCGCTCTCCGGGCGGACGCTCTAACCACTACACCACGGAGGCGGTCCCGTCATCGGAGGATGAATTACATGTATATGATCAGTGTACATCAGAGGGTTGATGAGGACTTATTCTGCTTGTGGGGGATCTGTCTACTAGTGTGGCTACTGATAGAGAAAGATATAACTCCAGATGATGGACAGGTGTGACCCTTGATAGCAGGACAGGTGTGATCCTTGATAGATGGACAGGTGTGACCATGAGAGATGGACAGGTGTGACCCTGAGGAATGAACATGTGTGACTGAGAGATGGACAGGTGTGATCTACGAGATGGACAGGTGTGACCCTGAGGAATGAACATGTGTGACTGAGAGATGGACAGGTGTAATTCCTATTGACGGACAGGTGTGAGCATGTAAGAAGGACAGATGTGACCCTGAGAGGTTACAGGTGTGGGCATGACAGAACGACAGGTGTGACCATGACAGATGGACAGGTGAGACTCTGAGAGATGGACAGGTGTGATCTACGAGATGGACAGGTGTAATTCCTATTGACGGACAGGTGTGAGCACGTAAGAAGGACAGGTGTGACCCTGAGAGATTACAGGTGTGGGCATGACAGAACGACAGGTGTGACCGTGACAGATGGACAGGTGAGACTCTGAGACATGGACAGGTGTGACTCTGAGAGATGGATAGGTGTGGGCATGACAGCAAGACAGATGTGACTCTGAGAGATGGACTGATGTGACCATGAGAGATGGACAGGTGTGACCCTGAGAGATGGACAGACGTGACCTAAGAGATGGACGATTGTGATTCCTACAGGTTGACAGGCGTGAGCATGAAAGGACAGGTGTGACCCTGAGAGATGGACATGTGTGACTCTGAGAGATGGACATATGTGACCCTGACAGATGGACAGGTGTTACCCTTGTTAGATGGACAGGTGGGTGACAGGCCGGGAAAGCCACATTTAAAAAATGACTATTGCCGGGAAGGCCACATTTCAATTACATGGCTGTAGCCGGTAAAGCCACATTTACAATAGATTAATTAATTAATGGATTACGATAATCGGTAAAAGAGTGTCCCCATGTATAATAGTGTTGTCACAAGAAACGAATAATCTTTCCTACTCACAAGCGTGGTTAAGCAATACCGGTTAAAGACTGTTCCTCCACTGAACGCCAAAGAAACGTTACCCTCCGAACTTTATGAATTAATTAAAAACTATCAAAGATATGTTAGAAGGCATTAGTTTACAGCAGAGCTTAACAACACAGCTTATGCAAATCACGAACCAAATTCTCAAAAGCATTCATATTTAGGTGAAATGCATATTTTTCAGTAGAGTTAAATTGTCCTATTTTCGACCATGCCGAAATAAACCAATAACAGTGATTTAGATGTCCAAAAGAAAGGTTGAAATAAAATTCTGCTTTGAGACAGAGATAAACCATTTAAAGTCAGTTATTAAAACAAGAGACAATTGTTGTAGAGTGTGTAAAATTGTAAAAGAATCATTCCTATGATTTCAGTCTTTTAAAACATTTTCTGCTGATAAAATTATGAGGAAACTAGTCTTGTTTTGTTAAATACGGTAACCTGTTTGAATCACTAAGCATGTTTTGACAGCATAGCCGGGAGAGCCACACATTCCATGTTCACGCAACCATAACTACTGCCGGGAGAGCCACATCAAGTTTGGCTATATGTTTCGGAAATGTGGCTCTCCCGGCCTGTAACCGACAGATGTGACCAAGAGAGATGCACAGGTGTGACCCTGAAAGATGGACAGGTGTGACCCCGAGAAATGGACAGGTGTGGCCCTTGTTGGATGAACAGGTGTGACTCTGAGAGATGGTAACACCCTGAGAGATAAACAGATGTGACACTGGGGGATGAGAAGGTGTTGCCTTGAGAACAGGCTAGGTATGATCGCGCAATATGAACAGGATAATCCCTGCATATGGACACGTGTGGTCCCGAGAATAGACCCGGTGCCACCTAAAAAGACGAACATGTGTGAAGGGATAACAGAAATGGGCATCACACAAAGTGCAGAATGGAACTCGTGTTTTCGCCCTGCAAAGCAAACTCTTTAAGCCCCAGATCTGTTATCAGAACAGAACAGACGCTCGAGTATTCCTGCTATGTCGATCACAGGATGTCGCAGCTTGAAATAAATCACAGAATTTCCATATTTCGGATGTTGACAATCTCGAAACACAATGCTTCCTTTGTGTCGTTAACTGCTAACCGTTAATCGTTTCATAGCAAAACGACATATGGAACCCTGTATATTACCATGTGCTTACTTAACATTCCACATTTCAACAAGAAATTTGAATCAGCGTAAAATAATTGCAAAATAAATCCTGTTTCATTTTTGAGAAAATTTGAAGAATGGGGAAGCCAACGTCCAGCATGTTAAACATGGCTGATTTACATTGAAAATTCCCGAATCAAGTTAAACGGCGTACAAAAGCATCATGTCAAATTTGGTTTGAACGCCTCCCGTGGATGGCGATTCTAGACGTCGCCCAGGTGGTTGGTTAACAATGCGCTCACTCACTCAATTGGTAGATACAGAATGGTGAAGTGTAGACTTATGCTACATTTGGAAGCTTAACACATCTTTTTCAGCGACATTTCTCATTGCTTCAGGTTTTCTCGTTATTTCAATTATTTTGTCGTTACTTCGATAAGTTCCTTTGATTAGTTTCAGTCAAAACTTGAAATTTTGTTCATGTTCTCGTTGCTTCGAGTATTTTCTCGTTCCTTTAAATTTCTTTCAAAAACTTGAAATTTCGAGTAGTTTCTCATAACTTTGATTATATATGGAGGCTAAATTGGTCTATCATCATAGCGCCCAAAAAGTGCCATGATATGGCAAATAACGTGAAAATAACTGAAAATTCAAGATTTTAAAAGAAACTTGAAGTAACGAGAAAATACTTGAAGCAACCAGAAATTATCGAATCAACGAAATATTTGAAATAACGAGAAAATACTCGATGCAACGAGAAATCTTTGCTGCAAAAGTGGCAGAATCAGAATTTAACTGTACATCATAACTTGCAATGTATTCACATCAGAGTGAGTGAGTGAGTGAGTGAGTGAATGGACGAGCGAGCCAGCGTCTATGGTCATAACGGCGGTTGCAGTACCGGGATCCGGGGCATGCAAACCATTGTCCGGTGAGCAGGAATCGACCGATATTGCATTTATTTGCACTGACTGTGTTTCTCGGTTTGACACCATCATACTTGCACTCCTGGGTTTCGCAGAAAGTTGTATTTATTTCATCAATTCCTTCTTTCACAGAGGTGGATTAACCAATTACTCGACAAGCCGAAGATCCACCAACCATCCGTTGGCTTTATCCCGTCGAAAACCCGACACATTATATGATAAAGCGTGAGTCGTAACTTGAATGTTTCGTACTGCACATTAAAACGGCATTTGGTAACTATCCCCAAACATGAGGCCGCTTTCTGGCATCAAATATGTCATACTTGGTATTAGTGTTGGGAATTGGTTGAAATCTCACAATTGATGATTGATTCATTACCAACGAATAATCATCGAAAATAATTGGTAAGCGTCATTTTTCAGATTTTCCTATTTAGGTTGTTATTGCAGATATGCATAACATGATGCAACTTGCTACTTTAAAGTGAACACTAATATATCATTTAACATAAACTTCCCGGAATCTTCACGAAATATTCAGTCATGATGATGGCTTTTGAGATGGTGAAGTGAGTTTTCTAAGAATTAAACACGTTTTCAGGCCCTGACACTTCAACGATATGTTCCATTGTCAAGTATTTCAAAGACTAAAACAGTAGTTCCAAAATCGTTTATGTTCGATTATTAGAAATTGTGATCGATTGCTTGGTCGTTTCGTCACTGCGACCAATCTTCGATTATTTCAATTAATCGGAACACCACTACTCGGTAGGCTGGATTAACGAACGCGGACGTAAAATCTACAATCGTTTTCAACGGGCACACAACGGACAAATCCGGACGCAAGCTTTGACACTATTGTACTTGAACCGATATTTCGATACCTCTGTCTGTCTGTCTGTCTCTCCGCTCTCTCCTTCCCTCCCCCTCTATCTCTCTCCTTCCCTCCCTCCCTCTCCTTCTCCCCTCTCTCTCTCCTTCAGTCCCTCTCTCTCCCTCCCTCTCTCTCAGCGTGTTTGTTCCTGTGTTTTGTTGTTTTCCTGTTTTGTTTCTTTACTCACATGTTTGTTACGATTTTCTCAGCAAAAATCACATTTTGCACGTAATGCACGTGCAGTTCACAATCCTGTGAAACAACTAACCATTACAATAGCTTCAGTACTTGACTCAATGAAGGAGTGGAGTAAACGTTTTCCCAAATAACTTGTGATGAAGTGCTTCAAGAGGCGCCATTCACTGAAGTACTGTCTGTCTCCACGTCAATAAATCGCTGTGGGTGGGGCAACCCGAGACTGTTGTTTGACAGCAGTTAGACAGATATCATGTTCCAGTGAATATTTTCAAATGAGTATAAGAGGACTACCATTTGATGTTTTTGTGTTGTTTATTTTTAAAAAGTCTATTCTCGAAAATACTCCAGAAAACAATGTATTCAATTCTTTAAAACAAATAATCACGGGATAAAACATAAGTTCTTTTAGGGAATACACTTTCTCAGTAAAGTGAGTGAGTGAATTTAGTTTTACGCCACACTCAGTAATAATCCAGTTATATGGCGGCGGTCTGTAAAAAATCGAGTCTGGACCAGATAATCCAGTGATCAACAACACGAGCATCGATCTACGCAAATGGGAACCGATGACATGTGTCAACCAAGTCACCGAGCCTGACCACCCGATCCCGTTAGTCGCCTCTTACGACAAGCAGGGGTTACTGAAGATCAATATTCTACCCCGGATCGTCATGGGTGTTGTCAGTAAAGTACAGATTCTAGTACATTTATAAGGTTGTATCCCGTCGGGGTTCGAACCCGAACAATAAAAGTACGAGTATCAGTATTTTACTGAGAAAGTATATTCCCAAATACAACTTAAACAACTGACCACTTTCAAAATGACAATGTGTATTCATAATCACTGGATGTGTTGTTGTTTTGAAGAAACATGTGCTGAAGTGAAAATCGAAACATTTTGGCTGCTGCTTGCAGATAGAGAAATTGTGTTGAAGCTACCAAGGAAAATGATGTTCTTTGTAGCTTTTTGTACGTATAAAACATAATTGTCACTAGTGGTACAGGCAATATCCCGATTGTAAAAACAGATGCAAAAAGGTTAACTGTTTTATGTGGTACAAAAATGGTTTTATGTGGTACTGTTTTATGTGGTACTCACCCATTCACATATAATCCGTTGGTTATGTGATGTTAACCCGTGAAGATCTGGGTCTTCAGCAACCCATTCTTGTAGTAAAAGTGAGTAGTAAAAGTGGGTATGGTTTTACGCCTCTTTTAGCAACATTCCAGCAATAGCACGGCGGGGGACACCAGAAATGGGCTTCACACATTGTGCCAATATGGGGAATCGAACCCGGGTCTTCGGCGTGACGAGCGAACGCTTTAACCACAAGGCTACCCCACCGCCCCTTGTCGTAAGAGGCCTCCAACACCACATGAGAAAAAGGCTTGTGATGCCAGGGTCCAAGGGTGAAACCTGGTTTGCTGATCAAGTGGACGAAGCCCCTCTAAAGTCAACGCATAACTGCAAATTCCCTTCTCAGAAAAGTCAGTGAAAACCATGCATTCAGACCTATTTGTGTGATTTATTAGTTTTGTCGTAAGAGCGTCATATGAGCAGTAAAAGCGTGAGTCTCAAGCCAAAGGCGTATGAGGCGACTAACAGGATCGGGTGGTCAGGTTCGCTGACTTGGTTGACAGATGTCATCGTATTCCAATTGCATAGATCAATGCTCATGCTGTTGGTCACTTGACTGTCTGGTCCAGACTCGACTATTTACAGACAGACGTCTTATAGCTGGAATATTGCTCCTTGTGGTATAAAACAACAAACAAACAAATGTTAAGTGAGTGAGTGAGTGAGTTTAGTTTACGCCGCACTCAGCAATATTCCAGCAATATGGCGGCGGTCTGTAAATAATCGAGTCTGGACCAGACAATCCAGTGATCAACAGCATGAGCATCGATCTGCGCAATTGGGAACCGATGACATGTGTCAACCAAGTCAGCGAGCCTGACCACCCGATCCCGTTAGTCGCCTTTTACGACAAGCATAGTCGAAGAATGGGTTGCTGAAGACCTATTCTACCCCGGATCTTCACGGGTCCAAATGTTAAGTGATGTGGACGAATGGTGATCACCCGTGTTGAAGCAGAGAAAAACTTCTCAAGTGGTGAACTTATTCATACTTAGAAGACATTTTGTACATGAAATCACTACTTACGTCTGCAGAAACAACGGTGGTACATGTACAATTTCCAGTGAATCCGTTCGCGAGAACTTCATCAGGAAGAAATATGAGTAGAAGTTATACGACGAAGCGTCTGTAAAATATATTTTGCACAACTACATCACAACGCGATGGGGTTATAATATGGCTGAAATGTTCGATCCGTCGCCCATGTCCTTGGTTTGATTACCACATGGGTAAAAGTGAAACCCATTTCTTCTGTGTCCTGTTGTGGTGCTAAAAAAATAGCAAGGGCGACATGAACACCGATGGAATGCCTACAACAAGGTCGACAAGAACACCGACAGAAAGGCAATGACAAGGTCGACAATAACACCGACAGAATGGCAATGACAAGGTCGACAATAACACCGGCAGAATGGCAATGACAGACAGACAGACAGGCATTTTATTTCAGTAATGTAGGCCATTGGCCCATAATACAACATAGTGCAAATATAAAGAATACATACATGCTGGATGTAGGATAACGATTGGAATACAGGGTCAATTAGTTGAGGGTTTACTGCTTAGTTTTAATACAGTGGAGAGGAATGTAGTTAATGGTTTTAGATAATTTATGTTGTTGCAAGTAATTAAACGCACAAAGGTTTCAGTTGTTGGAGGTGGGTCTGGTGGGTTGTGAAACACTTATTTCTTATTTCAGAATATTTGTCACAGATAAGTTGGACATGGAGCTCGTCTTCAACATAGTTTAGGCCAACAGAGTGTCAGTAGAGGCAGAGACGTTGATCATAGGGTGTATTTGTGTGACGACCGGTTTCCACTGCTAATCTAAAGTTGTTACAGCGGAACATAGCCATAACTTTCCTTTGATATGGAAGGAGGTCACAGGACAAAGTAAAGATTGTTCAATTTCCTTGTCACTTTTGTCTTATATCAGTAAAAGATTGAAATTGTTTGGGGAAATAAATCACAATTTTGTGATTAATATTTACATTTAGATGAAGAGTCAAGTGAGGAACGCCAATTTTAAGGAAGCAGTCATAACCTCGCTGCTTGAAGATGGACATAAATGTTTTAATGCAGCCAATTTCTTGTGAGATCCATACAAACCCCAAACCATACTGAAAAGGATTTGTCTTATGTGTGAAGCCCAGGTAGATTTATTATAATCATCAAGAGATTTGAGCATTTGGTAGGCCTGGTAAGGAAGTCTATGGTGTTGTAGCTGCAACAGTCTGCACCAGTACATTATTGACCTGGAGGTATAGTGGTATTGCAGTGAGAGTCTGCCACACTCTCCAAGCACCATGCTATTGTTGGTATACTTGCTGACTTTGAGAAAAGTCTTACAGAACTTAAAATGTACAGTTTTAATATGTCTGCAATACTTGGTTCCCCAAATCTCTGATCCATAACACAGAATAGGTGTAATCATGGAATCAAATATCTTGAAAATGTCCTTGTGATTAATACATCCAAAATGTTCCTGGTAATTATAGATGGAGAATATAGCTTTACTTGCTTGAGCTAAACAGGATTGGGCTTTAGTCCATGACAGTTTAGGAGTGAACACAATCCCAAGATATCTGTACATATTCACAACTTCTATTTTTTCACCATTTAAAAACCATTTCTCATAAGAACGGAGAGGACCACCATTTCTAAAAACAATAATTTTGGTTTTGTTCAGATTGACTTTCATTCCTGTATCTGCACAGAATGTTTCAACAATATTAATTTTCTTTTGGAGCTGTAAAGCAGTGTCTGATACAGTTGATACATCATCAGCAAATAATAGCGAAAATACATCAGGAATATGAGTTGATATGAATACACCTCTTCCACCATCTTCCTCCAGCATTTGAGCAAGTTTGTTTATGAATACATGTATAATAAAAATCTGCGGACTCAGAGTGCATCCTTGGCGGGTACCAATAATACATTTGAAATAGGGTGATAACCCCGAATCAGTTCTTACACAAGCGCACAGTCTGGAATACATGTTGATAATAAATTTAAGAAATTTTCCCTTTACCCCCTTTTCTATCAAACTCATGAAAAGTAATTTATGGTTAATAGAGTCAAATGCCTTGGAAAAGTCAATAAAAAGGCAATAGAACCTTCCATTTTTCTTTGACAGATATTTAGTGACCATAGCTTGAAGGGTGAAGATATGGTCTGTTGTTGAATAATCCTGTCTGAATCCAGCTTGTGCCTCTGAAATTGTATCATTATTGTCACACCATTGTTTCAGTCTATTATCAGCTATTGAGGCTAGAATCTTGCATAAGGAGTTGATCAATGAAATTCCTCTATAGTTATTTGGATCTGTTTTATCACCAGATTTATGCAAAGGATATATGATGCTTTCCCCCAAACATTTTGGAAAAACTGAACTATCATACAATTTGTTAAAGAGTTTAGTTAATATAGGTGATATGTAATTCTTAGTAGCTTTAAAGAAGTCTGCGACTAATCCATCCGGTCCTGGTGATTTATTGTTTTTGATATTTTTCAAGCTTAGAAATACCTCCTCTTCCGAAAAAGGTTCATTTAATACAGCTAAATGTTCATCCTCTATATCAGTGTCAGAAGTCCGACAAGAACACCGGCAGAATGGCAATGACAAGGTCGACAATAACACCGCCAGAATGGCAATGACAAGGTCGACAATAACACCGGCAGAATGGCAATGACAAGGTCGACAAGAACACCGACAAGATGCCAATACAAGGTCGACAAGAACACCGGCAGAATGGCAATGACAGACAGACAGACAGGCATTTTATTTCAATAATGTAGGCCATTGGCCCATAATACAACATAGACAGAAAGGCAACCACAAGGTCGACAAGAACACACACAGAATGCCAACAACAAGGTCGACAAGAACACCGACAGAAAAGCAATAACAAAGTCGACAAGAACAGAGAAAGGCAGTAACAAGGCCGACAACACCGACTGAATGCGTCCTTCGTGGAACGGAAGAGGTCATTTCTGCTGAACATGGAGCTGCAGTGGCGTGTAATGTTGTGCACGTGCAGTTCGTAACGTCACCTCAAAACAAGCGCTGCCGTTGTTCACAGTCTCCGTATTGATTGTAAACGATTAGCTGTCTTCCACTGGGTAGAAATTAAGCACAGATTTGTTTGCTCCGCAGAAATCGAAACCTTCTTCTGATGTAATAGAAATGTCAAACCGTAAATTAGAAAAGAACATAAACTTGCGTGCATGGCGTAGGGTTTTGGTTGCCGGTTAACTTGGTTTTTTATGTCAAAAAGCTAAATTTCCAGCACACAAACAAATACTGATTCTCTGATTTTCTAGGGGTTTTTGAAAATAAAAAATAACGCACTGTTTTCTCTGGGCACTTGTCTGCAAGAAAGGACAATTTATTGTGCAAAATTTGCCAAAAATAATAAAACAAGGGCTTGAGGACACTTTTTGAAAACAGTGTTTATCCGTGACTGGTCCACGTGTTGTGTGGTGGTTATGTCTTCTGGAAAACAGATACAACTCCACAGAAGGATTATCGTGGTCGTGTTTTTCAATGAATTTCGAAACAAACTTTTATACGTCTAAACATGGCAGTTATTTTGTTGAATATTCACTTTGATCTATTTGAATTCTAATATTGAATAAAAGAAATAGAACTTACTTTATGCTGCATAAACTTGATAAGCTTTGTTTTGGCTTTACGCTAATAGGTTTATGCCATGACAGTGTTACAGTATCTCGTCCTTTGCGTTTTAGCGTATTCATTTAAACATTAATATTTTAGATAAAAAAATGTTCTTGTGTTGTTGTAACATAATAGATTCTCAGAATTAACCTAATCCATAATTAAAATAACAGATCATAGATATAAATCACATGTGTTTGATTACATTTTATACTATTGCTGACGGGCCGGTAATTAATTCCTTCAGCTGTACATGTAATTCCGATTGATTTTAATAATAGTAATCGGACTGGCGGAAGCTGTTTGTTTTTGTTGCCGACACACACACCCGATGTTTAAAGTTGGTATGCAGAGAAGAAAACCCGACTGTCGTCATGTAGTATTGTGTCGGCCTTTTCCTAATTGGTTCTTCGTGCTGCATGCCGCCCGTGAAGATCCGGGTTAGATTGGTCTTCAGCAACTCATGCTTGTCGTAAGAGGCGACTAACGGGATCGGGTGGTCAGGCTCGCAGACTTGGTTGATCGTATCCCAATTGCGTAGATCGATACTCATCATTTTGATCACTGGATTGTCTGGTCCAGACTCAATTATTTACAGACCGCCGCCATTTAGCTGGAATATTGCTGAGTGCGGCGTTAAACAACAACAAACCATCATAAATACTAACACTTGTACTATGCGTTTTCATACAGTAACACTGACTGACTGACTGAGTTTGGTTTTACGCCGCTTTTAGCAATATTCCAGCAACATCACGGCGGGGGACACCAGAAATGGGCTTCACACATTG
Source organism: Haliotis rubra (assembly GCF_003918875.1). Classification (NCBI taxonomy): domain Eukaryota; kingdom Metazoa; phylum Mollusca; class Gastropoda; order Lepetellida; family Haliotidae; genus Haliotis; species Haliotis rubra. The sequence continues at coordinate 227,394 of NW_025767133.1, read as the reverse complement.
TACCCATGTGGGGATTCGAACCCGGGTCTTCGGCTCATACAGTAACAGAGCCGGTTTCGAATATTTAAAACATGATAAAACAGCAATATAAAACAAGAAGACGTCTGAAAAGCATGACCTCCTGCACGACAGTCTGTTAGATACACGACACACGGGATACCACATAAGATACTATACATATAATCCCTTAGCTATTCAATAGATAAATGGCTTGAACTCTGTTCTATGGAATCCTGGAAGGGACATTGTCGCGTTGTCGCATTGTCGCGTTGTCGCCCTCTCAAATACAAGCAAAATGAGGCAAAATTAACCAAAACGCGACATTTCGCCCATTTGTCGCATTGTCGCGTTTTGAATAAGGTTTTTTTTTTATTCCTCCAAAGGGCGACACGCGACATAGCGACAATTTTCAAGAACAAAATATGTCGCGATGTCGTGTCGTGTTTTGGTTTATTTTGCCTCATTTTACTTGGTTTTGAAAGGGCGACAATGCGACAACGCGACAATGTCCCTCCTCGGATTCCATGCTGTTCTATATACCGTTGCAAAATTGTTACATGTCCCTCGTGCTGTTAATCACTGGATTGTCTGGCCAAGACTCGATTATTTACAGACCGCCGCCATATTGCTTGAATATTGCTGACTGCGGCGTTTAACTACAAACAAATATGACGGGTTATACTTCGCATTGTATTTCGGTTACGCTTCCCATATCAGCGTTGGAAATTGAACGTTTACTGCTCTCCGTTAAGGTCGTATAAAATAATTGTTGTCAACAGTAAAATGTCATAAACGATGCAGTAAGTTCAATCTTTTAGGCCTCTTCCGGTTAATGCTTTGCTTTTTTAATTCTTTGAAAGACGTTTATTATCAATGACGGTGGCAAGGTTAATATTTCCTATAACAATTAAATATCTTAATTGTCCACTTCAGATGGATATGAGGGTAGTTTTGTTTCTTCAAAGGCCTACCCATTCTCCTTGTTTAGACTTAAAACGAAGTAATTTTCTTTAAACCACACTGTAAATTCTTATAGTGCAACATTATAGTGAAGCCATGGCAGTTATTACAATATAGGATGACGAACAGCGCCGTCGGTTTTGTTTGTTTGTTAACAAACTCAGCAGTATTTATCCATATAAATGTCACTGTTTTAAACAACCTGAGCATTACGATGATAATTATTATTATAGGATATTTATATAGCGCACATATCCATGCAACTAGTGCATGCTCAAGGCGCTGGTGTTGTTTCCCTCGATCGCTGGATGTCAGTCTCAACGGCACATCGTATTATCAATCTCAACTCCCTGGGGAGTATACAACTCTTGCAGCCACTAGGCGCACCGAGTTATTGTGGCTTTCCCATCCTAACGAGGTACCCCACAGCTGGGTGGACTAGGATACATAGTCACAGTACTTTGTCCAAATTCCCTGCACGTTGCTGTACCCGCAACTAGGTGTTTGCATGTATTCATGTGGCCACCATCTGGTCATATACCAACGGATTCGTGAGTTCTTTTAAGTGCACAGAGTTGTGTACTGTACACTAGGGGTTGTGACAACACTGAAAGAGTCTGCACACAAAGGTGACTCCAAGGTTTTTACACCCGGTCACAGGTGGGCTCGATCCCGACACCTCAACCTCGCTGGATCACTAGCCTGGCGCCTTAGCCAGCTCGCCCACAGTGATAGTAAGTCATTGTTAAAATATTGTCGTCACAATTACCTCAGCGCTGAGATCCCTTGTAGAACGGTACCCTGGAGAGTAATTAACAGCTGCGACAAAACACAGCCCTGCGGGACCCCATGTTGTGTGCTCACGTACACAAATTACGCTTTATCACACAGAGCCAATACTAGCCGAGATACTGATAAAAAATAGCAAAATCAAATCATTATTTTGGAACGTTGAAATAGTTTCTTGATTTTGACTGAAAAAATTTATCTTGGGTTGACAAACTCGAGAAGGCAAACAGCAAAGGATCGATGTATGGGGGAATTGTAATGGTGACAATTGCCTTGGAAAACCTCCAAAATAAACTTCTGTAAATGAATTCGAAATATTTTTTAAAATATTTTTTTAGCGTGTCTCCTGTCTGCTGTTCTGTTTATATGTTAATATTTAGGTACTAAGCACATTCGACAAAGCTCATGTACAAATTACTATCCGAATCCATGGTGTAGTGGTTAGAGCGTCCGCCGGTGAGCGGAAGGTCGCGGGTTCGATTCCCGGCCGCGTCATACCCAAAGACGTTAAAATATGTTAGTTGTTGGTCCTTGCCTGGCGCTCGGCATTAATGGGTTCAACAAGGACTGGTCGGCTCGCAGTCAGTATAATGTGTCTGAGTGGGGTATTCTTGCTTAACTGCGGCATGGTATCTCAGTGAGCTAGCACTATAAAACCAGCTTCAGTCTGGGCTAGTACAAGCAGCATGCACGTCTTCATATGAGCGAAATATTCTTAAGTACGACGTTAAAAACCCTTTCACCTCACCACTTCATCGTCTCTCAATCACTGAAAACCAGAGTGTTTTCAAATATGTACATATCTATGTCACTCACACAAAACGCTTTCTCAGTTAACATCTGTTGTACATATCCTAGCCTTTGTCTGTCACTTGTGTAAGATGAATTGTGTAATTATCCGGAGAGGGCTTTTCTAAGTTGGATAACTTGTGCCCAATCCTTTTCTTGAATGAATAACATATGTTTAAAACAAACCACCTCACAAATTACTATCATTCTATGCAAATCTTTTGCTTCTTTTTCACAGCCAGGTACATTTTCGCAAATAAGATATAACGAACTCCCAAAACAGCCGGATATTGCTTCATGAACACTCGAATAATGATTTATGAACACCCAGTTAGTTCGACATGACCACGCCAACTCTGCTAAGTGAACACCTTAGTAGTTCTACTTGAACACCTGTGTAGTGTTTTATGAAAAACCAGTTAGTGTTATATGACCACCCCAACTGTGCTGAGTGAACACCTTAGTAGTTCTACTTCAACACCTGTGTAGTGTTTTATGAACATCCAGTTAGTGCTATATGACCACGCCAACTCTGCTAAGTGAACACCTTAGTAGTTCTACTTGAACACCTGTGTAGTGTTTTATGAACATCCAGTTAGTGCTATATGACCACGCCAACTCTGCTAAGTGAACACCTTAGTAGTTCTACTTCAACACCTGTGTAGTGTTTTATGAACATCCAGTTAGTGCTATATGACCACGCCAACTCTGCTAAGTGAACACCTTAGTAGTTCTACTTCAACACCTGTGTAGTGTTTTATGAACATCCAGTTAGTGCTATATGACCACGCCAACTCTGCTAAGTGAACACCTTAGTAGTTCTACTTGAACACCTGTGTAGTGTTTTATGAACACCCAGTTAGTGCTACATGACCACCCCAACTGTGCTAAGTGAACACCTTAGTAGTTCTACTTGAACACCTGTGTAGTGTTTTATGAACACCCAGTTAGTTCTACATGGCACATGGACACCTCAACTCTACCATAATAACTTGAACACGGGGGCGACGGGGTAGCCTAGTGGTTAAAGCGTTCGCTCGTCACACCGAAGACCCGGGTTGGATTCCGCACATGGGTACAATATGTGAAGCCCATTTCTGGAATCCCCCGCCGTAATATTGCTTGAATATTGCTAAAAGCGGCGAAAAACTAAACTCACTCACTTTAAGTACTTGAAAAATTGTGTAGTGTTTTATTTTTATGCTATGAACACCTCAACTCTGCTATAAAATAAATCTTAGCGGTGCCACATGAACACCCAATCTTAGTTCAATCAATTACCTTCAAATCTAAAAAAATATATTTTAAAAGTTTGCACTTTTCTTTAATTGCACAAATATTAATTGATTTCACTAGTTAGCGCTGTTGCCAATAGTAATGATTAAACCGAGAAAAGAACGAGATTGGATGGAAAAGCAATAAAAATCATCTCGCCCTAATGAATTGCGCCTCACCTTAGCATAACGATCGACATGGGAAACTATACATAACCATGACCCAGTCCGATATTTCTCAAGTACATCACCAGTTGATCAATGATACGGACAAGCTTGCGTGATACCTCTTCAGCATCCCGTGCGCAATTTAGTGATTACTACATTTTTGTAATACAAGCGAATGAAAGAAAGACCTCATAACATAGTTGTACTGCACGTATGGAGATTATATCAGCTTTGTAATGATCGTATTTCTGTTTAATCTTTCCGTGACTCGCGAAATGCCCGACGAGATTCTACGGAAGATGACGTTTTTATTGTTCGAGCGCTCTTTGATGGCTGCGTGGAAAAGTACGGCTTTCAATTTCATCGGAAATGTGTATTATTTTCATTTTTGCGTGATTTATCAGCACTCGTTGTATCTTAATAACATCTGCCAAAGAGGATTAGCGTGATGGAGAAAATCAACTTTGTCTACGATTCACGTCTATTCCGGTATTGTCAGATGTTATCACGGGCGAGCGGGGATTTCTTTGGAGATGTGTTCGGGTTTATTTGTCGCGACGGGGATTTGGTTCTTGAAAAGGGAAAACAATAAGTTGTCTTGATTATGTTATCGTAACTGGGATAATTGTCATCCGAATTTATGCAACAAAATCGTCGGCTTATTAGCAATCACCCACATCCATCACCACCACCTCCTCCTCCACCATTACATCATCAACAGCATCACCATCATCATCACCACCACCACCATCATCATCAACAGCATCACCATCATCATCGTAACCTCCTCCTCCGTCATCATCGTTATCATCATCAACACCTCCACCAGCATTATTATCGTCACCACCACCACGACCACCATCATCATCATTATTATCGTCACCTCCACCACCACCATCACCATCATCATCATCATCATTGTCGTCGTCGTCGTTACCTCCCCCTCCACCATTACATCATCAACAGCATCATCATCATCACCACCACCACCACCACCACCACCATCATCATTATTATCAACACCTCCACCAGCATCATCATTATTATCGTCACCTCCACCACCACCATCACCATCATCATTGTCGTCGTTGTCGTTACCTCCCCCTCCACCATTACATCATCATCACCACCACCACCACCACCACCATCATCATCATCGCAACCTCCTCCATCATCATCGTTATCATCATCATCACCTCCACCAGCATTATCATTATTATCGTCACCACCACCACCATCATCATCATCATCATCATCATCATCATCATCGTAACCTCCTCCTCCATCATCATCGTTATCATCATCATCATCACCACCACCATCATTATCATTATTATCGTCACCTCCACACCACCACCACCATCCACACATATCAGCAGACATTAATCGACATAGTCAATCAATCACCATCGTTGTTTCAGTGGAAGATGCCCAAACAATCATTTTTTCAGGAGTAAATACCCCGCAGAAAAAGACATTAATACCATTAATACCGCTTTCAAAACAGTAATGGATGGGTGAAAGTGCTCGTGTTTAACTTGCGCTTAGAGTGGAATGATTTATAACAAAACAATCGCCCAGTGCCAGAAAAAAATCCGCATGTTCAAAAATACATTCATTTTACGGACAACGAAGAGTGACGACATTCACCATTCAGCATCAGTTGGAACGGAAATGTCGGAAGACAATGTCTCCATATTTAAAGGAGCACGATGACCTCGAGGTTTTGAACGTTGTTATTGTGTATGAGACCTGAAGCTATATATAATGCCATGATACCGCGACGTCAGGATCAGTGACGCGAGTCAGTTAGTGAGTGAGTGAGTGAGTTTAGTTTTACGCCGCACTCAGCAATACGGTATTCCAGCTATATGGCGGCGGTCTGTAACTAATCGGATCTGGACCAGACAATCCAGTGATCAACAGCATGAGCATCGATCTACGCAACTGGGATACGACGGAATGTGCCAACCAGGTCTGCGAGTCTGACCACCCGACCCCATTAGTCGCCTCTTACGACAAGCCTTTAAGCATGGGTTACTGAAGATCAATTCTAACCCGGATCTTCACGGATCCGAGTCAGTTAGTGAATATATATAATTTGTTTAAGAGAACCTTTATGTTATATAATTTTATATACCCAATACATGTATTCTGTTTGTTTTGACAAAGCATTTGAAAATAAAACTCACTCAGATTAAGAATGAGGACAATTTTATGGATATACAACTTCCTCTTTCTGTATAGGCGACGTTTCGGTATAGATTGTTGTCAAGAAAGTGGTCAATATCAAAACGTCGCCTATACAGAATACAGAAATTGTACATTTATATCCATAAAATTGACCTATTCTTCATCTCCTCAACTTGTAGAATGCCAATCAAAGAAGCATTTGGTTGTCTAATAATGCAAGAAGTAGAAGGTGTCTGTGGATTTCCACCTTCCTTTGTAAGCCCCAGGGGATTCTGGGATAAAATAGAAACAACACCCTACCACCCCCACCCTACCACCCCCACCCCATCAAGTTATGGGATGGTCACATTGTGTCCAGACAAGACAAAGTTATTAAAAAAAATAACAACAAATACAGAAATAAATGGATTTAGAAGTAAACAAATGTATATCTGATAAAATATATCCATAAAATGCCGTTCAAGGCCCTTGTTAATCTAAAACATCAATGGTTTCAATATAGTATCATTCACATGTGTAATATAATGCACATATTCTATGAATGTGATATTGTCAAAGAGATTTGGAATAATGTTATTGCGTGGATTCAACATAAAACAGGCACTCTTCTTCACTTAGATAAGAAAAGGTATTATTTGGATACCCTGAGAAAAGATGATGTGCTCAATCGCTTCATTATTATCACAAAATACAATATTTTCAAATCAAGACTAGCGAACAGACATCCAAATATTTCACACATTAAAAAAGAGGTCGAAATTTCATACAACTTAGATAATTACAACTCGAAGATAAACTGTAGCGTACCATCATTTCTACATATTTGGTCTTCATGTCATGTGCTTTTTAGCTGAAGATGTGATCCATCCAGTTTATTTCATACACTCTGTATTTATTTCATACTCTCATACTGTCTGGTTTGATGAATATCAAAATACCAGGAAATGTCTGGAATTAGTGGACTTTTCCTGGCACATTGTACAAAAAAAAGGGAAAGAAAAAACAAGAAAAAAAGATAAAGCCGGTCTGGTCAAGCTTCGATTATTTACAGTCCCTCTTATATCCAGAAAACAGCTAACCACATCGACTTGAGAATTCCAGCGTGGAATCTGTGGTCCTCGTGTTTCAATCCAGGTTTGAGCAGTAACATCGACAAATTATATTTAAGACTTATCTACAGGCTGCCGTCATACTGCTGGAATATTGTTGAATGTGACAACATACACAATTCGTTGAGAGACATAAAATGTATGTGCTTCGAAACACGCATTATCAATTATTGTAAGCACTTTATTTGGGGAGAATGTTTAACAGACGAAATAATTATTTGTTTGTGACAGGTGTTAAATATTTAAGTAGCTCAAATAACATTCTGAAAACATCCTTTATGGAACATTACAAATAATTGATGGCGGTGGTTAAGTGTTCCAGATATTATCTCAAACCAAGTAAATATAGAAAGGTTTGTAGCGTGAACGCGCGTTTACTCTTTTAATACACATAAAATATATATCTTTGATACAAAATTAAAGTTAATAGTTTGCTGTTAATCCAGAGGGATTGTTGAAGGTCAAATGATTTTCGGAAATTCTCCCGTCGAGAGTGTGATAAACGTGCGAACTGTGAAGCCGCGTGTGTAGAACAGTGTAGACGTGTATGTAGAACAGTGTAGACGTGTGTGTAACAATGTAGACGTGTGTGTAGAACAGTGTAGACGTGTGTGTAGAACAGCGTAGACGTGTGTGTAGAACAGTGTAGACGTGTGTGTAGAACAGTGTAGACGTGTGTGTAGAACAGTGTAGACGTGTGTGTAGAACAGTGTAGACGTGTGTGTAGAACGTGTGTGTAGACGTGTGTGTAGAACAGTGTAGACGTGTGTGTAGAACAGTGTAGACGTGTGTGTAGAACAGTGTAGACGTGTGTGTAGAACAGTGTAGACGTGTGTGTAGAACAGTGTAGACGTGTGTGTAGAACAGTGTAGACGTGTGTGTAGAACATTCTAGACGTGTATGTAGAACTGTGAAGCTGCGTGTGTAGAACAGTCTAGACGTGTATGTAGAACTGTGTAGCTGCGTGTGTAGAACAGTGTAGACGTGTGTGTAGAACAGTGTAGACGTGTGTGTAGAACAGTGTAGACGTGTGTGTAGAACAGTCTAGACGTGTGTGTAGAACAGTGTAGACGTGTATGTAGAACAGTGTAGACGTGTGTGTAGAACAGTGTAGACGTGTGTGTAGAACAGTGTAGACGTGTGTGTAGAACAGTGTAGACGTGTGTGTAGAACAGTGTAGACGTGTATGTTGAACTGTGAAGCTGCGTGTGTAGAACAGTGTAGACGTGTATGGGTGTGTAGAACAGTGTAGACGTGTGTGTAGAACAGTGTAGACGTGTATGTAGAACTGTGAAGCTGCGTGTGTAGAACAGTGTAGACGTGTATGTAGAACTGTGAAGCTGCTTGTGTAGAACAATGTAGACGTGTATGTAGAACAGTGTAGACGTGTGTGTAGAACAGTGTAGACGTGTTTGTAGAACAGTGTAGACGTGTATGTAGAACTGTGAAGCTGCGTGTGTAGAACAGTCTAGACGTGTATGTAGAACTGTGAAGCTGCGTGTGTAGAACAGTGTCGACGTGTGTGTAGAACAGTGTAGACATGTATGTAGAACTGAGAAGCTGAGTGTGTAGAACAGTCTAGACGTGTATGTAGAACAGTATAGACGTGTGTGTAGAACAGTGTAGACGTGTGTGTAGAACAGTGTAGACGTGTATGTAGAACTGTGAAGCTGCGTATGTAGAACAGTGTAGACGTGTATGTAGAACAGTGTAGACGTGTGTGTAGAACAATGTAGACGTGTGTGTAGAACAGTGTAGACGTGTATGTAGAACTGTGAAGCTGCGTGTGTAGAACAGTCTAGACGTGTATGTAGAACTGTGAAGCTGCGTGTGTAGAACAGTGTAGACGTGTGTGTAGAACAGTGTAGACGTGTGTGTAGAACAGTGTAGACATGTGTGTAGAACAGTCTAGACGTGTGTGTAGAACAGTCTAGACGTTAATATAGAACTGTGAAGCTTCGTGTGTAGAACAGTGTAGACGTGTATGTAGAACTGTGAAGTTGCGTGTGTAGAACAGAGTAAACGTGTATGTAGAACAGTGTAGACGTGTGTGTAGAACAGTGTAGACGTGTGTGTAGAACAGTCTAGACGTTAATATAGAACTGAAGCTGCGTGTGTAGAACAGTGTAGACGTGTGTGTAGAACAGTGTAGACGTGTGTGTAACAGTGTAGACGTGAGTAGAAGAGTGTAGACGTGTGTGTAGAACAGTGTAGAGGTGTGTGTGTAGACCAGTGTAGACGTGTGTGTAGAACAGTGTAACCGTGTTTGTAGAACAGCGTAGACGTGTGTGTAGAACAGTGTAGACGTTTGTGTAGAACAGTGTAGACGTGTGTGTAGAACAGTGTAGCCGTGTTTGTAGAACAGCGTAGACGTGTGTGTAGAACAGTGTAGACGTGTGTGTAGAACAGTGTAGACGTGTGTGTAGAACAGTGTAGACGTGTGTGTAGAACAGTGTAGACGTGTGTGTAGAACAGTGTAGCCGTGTTTGTAGAACAGCGTAGACGTGCGTGTAGAACAGTGTAGACGTGTGTGTAGAACCGCGTAGACGTGTTTGTAGAACAGTGTAGACGTGTGTGTAGAACAGTGTAGCTGCGTGTGTAGAACAGTGTAGACGTGTGACTGGTGTGTGGCAAGCGCTGACATGAGTGACTAGCTATAGTGCCAGAGAGACTGTTTGGAAGAGTGAGTGAGTGAGTGAGTGAGATGCCGCTTTTAGCAATATTCCAGCAATATCACGGCGGGGGACACCAGAAATGGGCTTCACACATTGTACCCATGAGGGGAATTGAACCCGGGTCTTCGGAGTGACGAGCGAACGCTTCACCGACTAGGCTACCCCACAGCCACTGTTTGGAAGAAATGACAGCTATCTCTTCAGTATACTCTTCCTGACAAATTGGCTCCCAAACAGGTGTGTGACAGGAATGAACATGTGACTGGTGTATGACAAATGTGGAAATGTGACAGGTGTGTGACAGGTGTGTGACAAATGTAGACATATGTAAAGTGTCTACACTTTCTTCCCTCTTCCCTTTGCTCCATTCCTCCTCAAGATTTGAGCTTTCTCCGTTTCACTTTACACCAGTGACCCGTCTTTGTACTAGTAGGATTCTCTCAGTCTTGGTGATACCAACCCAAGCCAACCACCGTCAGATCTGTTCCAGGGCTCAGGTTGACGTTAGCATGACGTTCATCTCGACGTCGCCAGTCTATACCATACCGAACTCGTCTCAAAACAAGACACCTGGCTAGCGACGAATACACCAATAAAGATTTGCAAGGGGTGAAAATGGAGAGAAGCACTATGGTCTGTTTGCAGTGAAAACGTACCGATGAATTTCACTTTAAGCAAAAAAGTAAATCCACTAAAGTGAAATTAAAATTCATCATCATATTTATTTCCTCCTTGGATTGGAGATCAGATGTTGATTATATCAATTGACAGTGGGAGTATGTACAACGAAAGTAAGAGGTGTTAATTTACTGAAAGTTTGATATTAGTAAACTAGCATGAATGTTGATTTGGAGTGACTTGACTGTCAGTTGCTGGTCATACTTTGTATAGTGATGAGGCGCTGGTACGCGGACATTGCAGACATGAGGAAAACAGCGGAGAGTTTGTGAAAGTGGAGGAGCACCTCTGCATCAGTGCACACACTCTGTGGACGACCCATGAGCAACTGCAGTAATGTGTCGTCGTCACAGTTGTGGAGATGTACATGTAGCTTCAGGGGTAAATAATCCAGCGTGTTGTTCCAGAATTGGTCGTAGATGGCATATAGTGCTGGGCATCCGCTAGAGACATGATGGAGCAAGTCCGTGTACAAGAGCTTGCACAGGGCACAGATCGTTTCACTGGACTGAGGCACTGCAATCCACATCTGAGCTAGAAAGTGGAAGGCCTTGACGTGCTGTCTGTTTCCGGCTAGTGTCCATGGGAGGCATGGTGAAGGCTTCGTGTGGAGAGACTTAAATCGTTGGAAGTCATCGTCGAAGGTTATACGCTGTTTCCACTCAGTTTTATACTTGTGGGTTACTCGTTCTGTGATGAGTTTTTTCCACGATTGCTTGCTTGGTATTGGTAGACCTTGAATGAAAGCAATGAGGTAGTGTCCCAGATTGTAGAGTTGGAGAAGGGAGACAATTGCGGGACAGAATCCGTGTACAGAGTCTGAGTCGGCTTTCTGGAGGTAGAGAAGAAGTCTGGAAGTGAACAAGCGGCGTGATAAAGCTGATGGTGGTAGAGTGATCAGTCTGTAGAAGAATGTGAGCTGGCGACGAGTTATCTCCTCTTTGACCGGAAGCCATCCGATCATGCTGAGGCACATGTCTGTTCGGGTACGTGTTGGGAAACTTTGAATGTGCTTTGCCATGTAGCGCCATGTCGTTTCTAACAAAAGTTCATCTTGTTGACATCTGCTTGTCCAAAGTTCACATCCATAAAGAAGGGTTGGTAGAACAATTTTGTTTACTGTTGACGCTGCAATCAGAGGATTGAGTCCATATGGTCTGATACCAATGCCAGTAAGAGAATGGTAAGAGGCTCTTGCTTTACGACAAGCGTCTTTTATGGACTGCGAATGTTTTAGGTTGTCGCAGGCTTTAGTTCCCAAGTGGGAGACGCAGTTACTGCTTGGGAGTGGATTGCCAGCAAGAAAGAAGTCACGATGCCTTGTTTGAGTGCCTTGCTGACTGAAGACAATAACTTGGCATTTAGTAGGATTTACTTCGTATCTCCAGTTGGAGCTATAGGTAGTGATTATATCAAGAAATGATTGGAGTTCAGTGGGATTAAGGGAGAAGACTGTGAGGTCATCTGCTAATGTCGGGTTCCCAAGGTTCAAATTCCCAACACGTATGCCATGTCCTGAAGCCTGTAGTTGATTCAGCAGATCGTCGATGAATACCAGGTACATAAGGGTTGAGAGTATCCCTCCCTGTCTCACTCCTTGCTTGATGGAAAAGTGTTCTGACTGACAGCCGTTAACTGCAACAAGACTTTTAAGGTCAGAGTAGCAGTTCACAAATAGCCTCCATGTCTGACCAGTGATTCCGAGGTTAGCTAATTTGACAAAGAGTCCACTATGCCATACAGTGTCAAATGCCTGCTTGTTATCAATAAAGGCTCCGTACACTTTACTCCCTAATTCTAGATTATGGTGAATGGATTCTGATAAGTTAAACAATTTTCTTTCTCAGTTGAATAAAATTCTGAGATTTTTATGTTCAATTGGCAAGGTAAAGTTATGAGGATTCGCAATCTTAATTTCACTTTATTTGATTTACTTTTTTGTTTCAAGTGAAATTCATCGGTACGTTTTCACTGCAAACAGACTATAGTTGAGCTGCATGTATACGATTTGAAATCGTCTGATCTTGAACTCGTCATCCACCCAGATGAAAGTTTGAAGCAATTTCGTTCGCCGTTTGAGCTCCAATTCGAAGATCATGGTCTCGGATCAATCGACCATGTACTGTTTAGGCTGACCCTAGTCGCCCTGAATGGGATCACTCTTCAACATTTTCAGTTGTTGGTCTCTGTTCCATAGTCTACTAATTACAGTGTGTGAAACATGGAAGGTCTCGTCATGATCCGGGGACACAACGTAGATCGCTAGTTCATATACATACAAACAATGCATGCAATCAAATAAACCACATCTTTATGAAAAGAGACACTAATACGATTGACAGAAATAATGGTCGTTGAAGGTTAACCGACATCCTAGAAAGTGTCCAAAGCCGGAATGACCCCCCTACGAGCATGCACGACGCAACTACAACATCCAATGTGATTTGGGGGACGGTGGTGTAGCCTAATGGTTAAAACGTCCGCTCGTCACACTGAAGAACCGGGTTCGGTTCCCAACATGAGAGAGAGAGTAGGAGGTTTTGATCCAACTTATCAACCGACTTAAGATATACTTTAGATACATTTTAATATTTGGTATTTACTGTTGAAATCAACTGGGATGCGACTGACATCCGACACCTTGCCTTGCACTCGCAATGCACGTGCTACCCGTGTCCTGCACGTGCGCTGCCCGCACTATCCGTGTTGTGAGGAACACATGGTTCATACTGACCAACAATCTCGATCTTCACAGCGACCCTTCGTAGCCCAGGTGGTAAAACCACCAAGCTGGTAAGCAAAGGGTTGCAGGTTCAAAACACAATAGCACAATATATTGGAAGTTTTTAATGATATGATATTTTACGATCGTATTCAGTGATAGCAAGACAAAGTTATATCAATCTTCAAACAAGTAAAATAACTCTATGTCAAGGGTTATTCCTCAGAAAATTCCTGGTATCCGGGCAATTCTGTAGAAAATCCCTGGGATTTCTTGGAGAATGCCAGCGAAACTGCCTGTGGAGGTTTACTCGGTAATAGGAGAACCTGGCGAGACAATAAAGTGACGTCACTGGAGGTTTATAAGCCCATTTCTGGTGTCCTTCGCCGTGATATTGCTGGAATATTGCTACAAGCGACGTAAAACCATACTCACTCACTCAATGCGTTTTTGATGCCTGGTTTACTGACATAAACGTTCGTGTATAGGAGGTTTGTCGTCAACACCTATCTGTGTTTTAAACCTTGGTTTCAACACGATGCTTTCATGATCCCCTACTTTTTAAAGTGTATATATCCATTTCCTCTTTCTGCATGGCTGTAATCCACTCCTTATTTCTTTCTGATCTTCTTTCACTACCTTCCACTTATCTTGTGCCAACTAAAAGAATTCCGGAGAATCAGCTTCTAACGATTCCAGAATTTTGGATCCTCCTGCGGAAGCACACACGGCACCTCTGTAAATAAGAGGCTGTAAATAGATCCAGCTAACACTTCATCGGTGGTTTTAAACCTCTGTCCCCGATGTCCCGGAAGTGAGCGGTGCGCAGTCTCCCCGCGCCAGACAGAGAGTCTTCTTCTGCGCTTTGAAGTTCCTAGTAGAGGATTAATGTGGAATAAAGGCACTTGGTTTAGAGAAGATTTTGTGTCAGTTAAATTACGGAGGAAATGTTGGCAGTGCTTTACAAACTGGAATAGAATCGAAGACAAACACACGTCCACAGATATTTGGCTGATTTTGTTGATTTTCAAATCCAAGTATGAAATATTGAAAAGTTACCTATTATATCAATTTGCTGATGAAAGCACGAAGAACGCATAACCGTTAACATGTATATGAAACTTTGATAATTGGACTGAACGACCCTCATCGGCCCTGACCTTCAAATTCAGAAGCCTAAATCACTCACCGACTTTGCATGAGTGAGTGAATTCAGGTTTAAACCGCTTTTAGCAATAATCCAGCAATATCACGTCGGGGGACACCAGAAATGGGCTTCACACACTGTACCCATGTAGGAATCAAACCAGGGTCTCCGCGTGACGAGCGAACGCTTGAACCACTAGGCTACCCCACCGCCGTTGGCTTTACATGAACTCTATGTCTATTGAAATACAATCCTGAGTTCTTGGAAAAGAAAACCCGTAATATTTAAACTGTGTCTACCGTAATATTGAAACAGTCTGCTCCTAAAATATATCGTTCGATGGGCATACAAAATAAGCCTGTCTTCACTTGAACAAACGTCCCAGCGCCCGTCACTAATACACCCCCTCCCGAACCCGCACACACACACAACTCGCACAAAAGCAACCCCACCCCCCTACAAACCCACACTCTCACGTGCACATACACACGCATGCGCACACACTCCCTGTGCACACGCACATGCACACGAGCACTTGACCCAAATATATAATGTTGGCTTTCTGACTCTTTAAACGCCCATGCCTTTATTTTACAGTTGACGAACCTATATCCGCAAACAGGAACGGTAACCATGTCCTTCTGATAAGGTCAGTGCCAGTCGAATGCGTCCATCGTTGGCTTGGCATGCTGAGGAAATGGGTTTAATTTCTCATACGGGGTCAGTATGTGACCTCTATTGATCATAGGGATCAATTTGTGACGTCCGTTTATTTTTCCTTTCTCAGTTTGTTATAAGCGTTTTAAGACTTAGTATTTCCTGCTGTCTTCTAATATGTTCTTTATAACGCGTTTGTATTGAAATAATGGTAGGGAGTAATGAGGTTGACTGGGAAATGCATTATGAAAGTGTGTGTGGTGAAATGATAAGAGTAATTGATGGTTTATGCATTATGTATAGCTCGGCTTGTCATCGCGAGAGCCATAGTGAAATATAGACTTATCGTGTTGTCACGTGAACAGGAGATGAGAGTGTACCTTATAGGATTTGTAAGAGAGGATGGTGATGTGGGGATGTGTGACGATATAGAGAATAGTGATGATGAAGAGATGATGAGTGATGCTGTAGAGGTGGGTGATGACAATTTTGTCCATTCCCCAAAACAAGTTTCGATGCAGTACCCGATTTTTCTTGGGTTGTACCATTATATTGTTCGTTTTTATTTCATTATATTTTATTTTAATTTATTTTATTTGTTTTGGCTTTTTGTGGTTGTTTGTTGTTATTATCCGTTGTATTTTGTTGTTGTTGTTTGGTGTCGTTTTTTCCCAGCTGAATATCGACATGCATACACTGGTCTAGCACTCGTCAAAGAAGGTCCATTGGGTAGAATATTGATCTTCAGTATCCCATGCTTGTCGTAAGAGGCGACTAAAGGGATCAGGTGGTCAGGCTCCCTGACTTGGTTGACACATGTCATCTTATCCCAATCGCGCAGATCGATGCTCATACTGTTGATCACTGGATTGTCTGGTCCAGACTCGATTATTTACAGACCGCCGCCATATAGCTGGAATACTGCTGAGTGCGGCGCAAGACTCAACTCACTCACTAACTCACTCACTCACTCACTATGAAGGATAGATGATGTAGAGGTCAAGGCTACAGCGACAGGTCATGCTCAATGTCATAAAGTCTCCGGTTTGTAAGGGCAGCGGGGTAGCCAAGAGGTTGAAGCGCAAACGTCCCAGGTTCGATCCCCACATGGGTACAAAGTGTGAAGCCCATTTCTTGTGACCCCGCCGTGATATTGCTGCAATACTGCTAAAAGCAGTGTAAAAACGTACTCAATAACTCTGGTTTTAACATATACTCTGTTTATTGACTTGCATTGGGTAGATTGGAGACATTTCTTCTGTCTCTTCTTCCAAGCAAGCGCAGTTTCCCAAGAATCAAGAATTGAACTTGTTTTTCACAACAGGACAAACTGTTCAAAATAATTTCAGGAAGAATTTATCTTTAAATTCTCGGCTCCTTCCTTGCTGTCTCGCATACTGGTCGGTCTGTAAGTCTCCATTCCATGACTTCAAAGAATATAATGTCTAAATTTGACCGGCACAAATACTTTCTGTATGCAATAAGACAGCCTCTGATATAGTGGTAAGATCTACCAAAAAACCGCGTGTTTTACTTCAAAGGGACGCTGACATTCATGTAAACTCTCTTCATCCATGAAAGGCATGAAATGATTGGTAAAGTGTTAAGCGTTTGGTTGGACAAAGACTGCTTTTGATGTCGAGTACAGATACATCTGGGCATCCCCGGCGTGTTCGACTTGAGAACGTTTCTGTTTTATGACCCTTTACATCAGTAAATATAGATGAAGCCATGATGTTCACTGCGTGACTAAGAGGAAATTACGTGCATTTGAACGATTGGACAGCATTATTTAACACAGCTCGGATGTGCGTGCGTGCGTGTGGTGTGAGAGAGATAGAAAGGAAGACAGGGAGGGAGAGGTAGAGATGAGGAGGCGAGCGAGCGAGCGAGAGATAGAGAGCGAAAGGGAGAGCGAAAGGGAGATTGAGCGAGCGAGAGAGAGAGAGAGAGTATGAGAGAAAGTGGTAGAGTGTTAGAGAGAAACAGTATGAAGGTAGAGAGGAGGTAGAGCCGAGGGAGAGAGAGTAACAGGGAGAGACAGAGAGTGAAACAAACACTCAAATATGGTCAACAGAGAAGGGGGAAGTGGGAGAGACTGTAACTGAGAGATAGAGAGAGGGAGGTAGAGAAAGACAGGGAGAGGGAGACGTGGGAGCGTAACAGAGAGAGAGAGAGAGAGAGAGAGAGAGAGAGAGAGAGAGAGAGAGAGAGAGAGAGAGAGAGAGAGAGAGAAAGTAGAGAAAGAGAAATTGGTGAGGACGGAGCGAGAGTAACAGAGAAAGTAAGAATGAAAGTACAAGAGAAAGAAACAGTGAAAATGATAGAGGGTGAAGGGAGCGATAAAGAATGAGAGAGTCGAATGGAGAGAGAGACAGATCCAAGAATGTAAACAATGAGGGTGTGTTTGGTGAGGGAACAAAAAGAGATAGACTCACTCACTCACTCGCCCACTCTCTCTCTGTCTCTCATCACACGCATTAACACATGGACACTGGTGCTGTGACCGTTACGTAACGTAAAGAAAGCACCGAACGTCTCTGGGAATCAGTCAAGAACGGAAGCAATCCTTTCCCGGAGTCGCTGTCTAAAAATAATCCCCTGATAAGCCTAATTGAATAGCCCGCAACAATTTCACAGTTCAAAGGACCCATGGAGCGATACTTCTACGTTAATGTACTCAGTGGAGAGGTGGACCAGTGTATATAATGAAACGGAGACGTACAAAATGCTTCAAAGGGACTTCTCAAGCTCTGCCTCGAACATGTCTAAACCGCTGTCTAGACCGTGTACACGAGGCCCTTTCCTTGTTTAACACTATCTGTATCCCCTTGAGGTGACAAGGTAGAATATGTCCTTATCTGTATCCCTTTGAGGTGACAACATACAATATGTCCTTACCTGTATGTACCTCGTGAGGTGACAGGGTACCATATGCCTTCATCTGTATGTACCTCGTGAGGTGACAACATACAATATGTCCTTAGCTGTATGTACCTCGTGAGGTGACAAGGTAGAAAATGTCTTCATCTGTATGTACCTCGTGAGGTGACAACATACAATATGTCCTTAGCTGTATGTACGTCGTGAGGTGACAAGGTAGAATATGTCCTTATCTGTCTGTACCGTGAGGTGACAAGGTAGAATATGTCCTTATCTGTCTGACAACATGACAACATATGTGTCCTTAGCTGTATGTACGTCGTGAGGTGACAAGGTAGAATATGTCTGTCTGTACCTCGTGAGGTGACAACATACAATATGTCCTTACCTGTATCTGTGACTGTCCTTACCTCGTACCTCGTGAGGTGACAACATACAATATGTCCTTACCTGTATGTACCTCGTGAGGTGACAACATACAACATGTCCTTATCTGTCTGTACCTCGTGAGGTGACAACATACAATATGTCCTTACCTGTATGTACCTCGTGAGGTGACAACATACAATATGTCCTTATCTGTATGTACCTCGTGAGGTGACAACATACAATATGTCCTTAGCTGTATGTACGTCGTGAGGTGACAACGTAGAATATGTCCTTATCTGTCTGTCCCCAGTGAGGTGACAACATACAATATGTCTGACAACATCAATATGTCTGTATGTACCTCGTGAGGTGACAAGGTACAATATGTCTTCATCTGTCTGTCCCCATCTGTGAGGTGACAACATACAATATGTCTTCATCTGTATGTACCTCGTGAGGTGACAAGGTACAATATGTCTTCATCTGTCTGTCCCCGTGAGGTGACAACATACAATATGTCTTCATCTGTATGTACGTCGTGAGGTGACAAGGTACAATATGTCTTCATCTGTCTGTCCCCAGTGAGGTGACAACATACAATATGTCTTCATCTGTATGTACGTCGTGAGGTGACAAGGTACAATATGTCTTCATCTGTCTGTCCCCCGTGAGGTGACAACATACAATATGTCTTCATCTGTATGTACCTCGTGAGGTGACAAGGTACCATATGTCTTCATCTGTCTGTCCCCAGTGAGGTGACAACATACAATATGTCCTCGTCTGTCTGTAAACACGTGAGATGGCAAGACACAATATGTCCTCATCTGTTTGTACCTCGTGAGGAGGCGAAGTACAATATATCCTCATTTCTATGTGAACACGTGAGATGGCAAGACACAATATGTCCTCATCTGCCTGTACCCTGTAAGGAGGCAAGGCACGATATGTCCTCAAAAGGCAAAATTCAGCAACGCCTCATTTTGTAGGTGAGACGGAATGTAGGTCGAACCACCGCCCTGACGCTCTCGGGCTCTATCCACTCAACCAACGGGATGTCCTCATTTTTGAAGGGATAGAAAAACCGAAGGATGCTTTGTAAATTATTTAACATGGATTGAGTGAGTAACATGCTTTTAAACCTCTTTTAGCAATATTACAGCAATATCACGGTAGTTTTTTAATATTTTTTTAGCTGTACACACGGGGCGCCATGAGCATACACTAGTGTGTGGAAACGGCGCCATACAAGTGGACATTATTATTATTATTATTATTATTATTATCACGTTGGAGAACACAGAAATAGGTTTCACATATTGTACTCACATGGGGAATCGAACCAGGGCCCTTATTCTCGAAACGTTCGTAGCCCTAAGAATTCTTAACTTTGATCGTAGCCAATGTGGTAAGAATGGACTTAAGAAGTTTGCAGGGCTCGAGAATAGCTAGCCTGGGCCTTAGCCATCACGACCTAACGCTTTGACCACAAGGTTACCTCCGCTCCTCTATTTGCTATGGAATCATGTTGCTTGGTTGGTTTGTTGTTTTACGCCGCACTCAGCAATATTCCAGCTATATGACGGCGGTCTGTTAATAATCGAGTTTGGACCAGACAATCCAGTGATCAACACCATGAGCACCAATCTACGCAAATGGGATACGATGACATGTGTCAACCAAGTCAGCGAGCCTGACCATCCGATCCCGTTAGTCGCCTCTTACGACAAGCATGGGTTAATGAAGACCAATTCAAACCCAGATCTTCAACGGTTGGAATTATGTAAATAGCCTCTGCTTAAATATTTTCAAGGTATATATTTATTAAATGGAAACCAATTTCCCATCTCCAAGAGTCCTGACATTGCTTGGTACATATTGCTGCTTCAAATGGTACAATTACCGTCGATCAATACAATCAGCAGTGGACCGTATCAAATCGATGTAATCCAATTGTTAAACACGCTGCCAGTTACTTGTTTAACTTGTGGGATGGAAATTCTCATTACTGAGAACAGTGGCCTTTGGTACGCTGTTGGCGGGATTTCAGCATATCCCACCAAAGCCGAATTTATAAGGAATATTTCCTGATTTAGTTTATTGGGAAAATGATTGGCGTGGAACAGATTGGAAGAACTCTGTAATAAGGTTAAGGGGATTGATATTTCGGTTTGGTTGACTTAGTTTCGCCGATTGCGGGGTTTCTAAATCTTGTTTATTTCGAAGAAATTGTTATCAAAATTAGATAGGGAGAGACAGACAGAGGGAACGACAGGGAGAAGTGCAACTAACAGTATCTGTAATGAGAATGAACGATGATTGGTTCAAGGTTTTGATATTAAATATTCCAATATTAATCTTAACAATGATAACTTTTCGTTATCTCATCACAAGGGCTGATCAATATCTTTCAGTCTCGAAGAACATATAAATTTAGTTTTAAATTTAAACTTTTAAATAATGTGAAACCTGACACAGCCGTCCAGAAGTTTCACTGTTCAGGCATATTCCTCTCGAATTCGAGGCGGTGGGGGAACATTATGGTTAAAACATCCGCTTGTCAAGTAGAAGACCTAGGTTAAATTGCCCACATGGGTACAGTGTGTGAAGCCCATTCCTGGTGTCCCCCGCCGGGATATTGCTGGAATATTGCTAAAAGCGGCGTAAAACCACACTCACTCCTCTCGAATTCAGCTGCCGTCAGTTTGAGTAGAGACGTTTAGGGTGAGTCTCTTGTGTTTTTGTCCTGCATATACCAGTGTGTAGTACATATCATGCGAGTAACTCGAATCCTGCCATGGTTGATCAAATCTGTATGAGTTACTACAATTCTACTCCATATCTTCTTGGTTTACTCCAGTTCTGCCAGGGCTGACTGTAATTCCACTTTGGTTTACTCCATATCTCTCACAACAACTTCCTTATCAAGCTTATCTTTCCCCGGTTTTACCGCGATATCTCAAACTACCATAGCCTCCAAATCTACCAAAGCATCTTTAATTTCTACCATATTCTCAAATTCTTCCAAAGCATCTTCAGTATCTATTTTATCCGCCAATTCTACCATAGCATCTTCAATATGTACCATATCCTCCAGGTTTACCAAACCAATTCAATATCTACCACATCTTCCAATTCTACCACAACATCTTCAATATCTACCACATCTTCCAATTCTACCAAAGTATCTTCAATATCTACCACATCCTCTAATTCTACCAAAACATCTTCAATATATACCACATCTCCCAATTCCACCAAAACATCTTCAATATGTACCACATCCTCCAATTCTACCAAAACATCTTCAATATGTACCACATCCTCCAATTCTACCACAACATCTTTAATATATACCATATCCTCCAATTCTACCAAAACATCTTCAATATATACCACATCCTCCAAATCTACCAAAGCATATTCAACATCTACCACATCCTCCAATTCTACCACAACATCTACCACATCCTCCAATTCTACCAAAGCATCTTCAATATGTACCACATCCTCCAATTCCTACCACAACATCTTCAATATATACCACATCTCCCAATTCTACCACAACATCTTCAATATATACCACATCCTCCAAATCTACCAAAACATCTTCAATATGTACCACATCTTCCAATTCTACCACAACATCTTTAATATCTACCACATCCTCCAATTCTACCAAAGCATATTCAATATCTACCACATCCTCCAATTCTACCACAACATATTCAATATGTACCCTATCATCCAATTCTACCAAAACATCTTCAATATGTACCACATCTTCCAATTCTACCAAAACATCTTCAATATGTACCACATCTTCCAATTCTACCAAAACATCTTCAATATGTACCACATCCTCTAATTCTACCAAAACATCTTCAATATTTACCACATCTTCCAATTCTACCACAACATCTTCAATATGTACCACATCCTCCAATTCTACCAAAACATCTTCAATATGTACCATATCCTCCAATTCTACCACAACATCTTCAATATTTACCACATCTTCCAATTCTACCACAACATCTTCAATATGTACCACATCCTCCAATTCTACCAAAACATCTTCAATATGTACCACATCCTCCAATTCTACCACAACATCTTCAATATGTACCACATCCTCCAATTCTACCAAAACATCTTCAATATGTACCACATCCTCCAATTCTACCAAAACATCTTCAATATGTACCACATCCTCCATTCTACCACAACATCTTCAATATGTACCGTATCCTCCAATTCTACCACAACATCTTCAATATGTACCACATCCTCCAATTCTACCAAAACATCTTCAATATGTACCACATCTTCCAATTCTACGCAATTCTAAACATCTTCAATATGTACCACATCCTCCATTCACAATCTTCTACCACAACATCTTCAATATGTACCACATCTTCCAATTCTACCACAGCATCTTCAATATTTACCACATCCTCCAATTCTACCAAAACATCTTCAATATGTACCCACATCCTCCAATTCTACCACAACATCTTTCAATATGTACCACATCCTATTCCTACCAAACATCTTCAATATGTACCATATCCTCCCATTCTACCAAAACATCTTCAATATGTACCACATCTTCCAATTCTACCACAACATCTTCAATATGTACCACATCCTCCAATTCTACCACAACATCTTCAATATGTACCACATCCTCCAATTCTACCAAAACATCTTCAATATGTACCACATCTTCCAATTCTACCACAACATCTTCAATATGTACCACATCCTCCAATTCTACCAAACATCTTCAATATGTACCACATCCTCCAATTCTACCACAACATCTTCAATATATACCACATCCTCCAATTCTACCAAAACATCTTCAATATGTACCACATCCTCCAATTCTACCAAAACATCTTCAATATGTACCACATCCTCCAATTCTACCACAACATCTTCAATATGTACCATATCCTCCAATTCTACCACAACATCTTCAATATTTACCACATCCTCCAATTCTACCAAAACATCTTCAATATGTACCACATCCTCCAATTCTACCAAAACATCTTCAATATGTACCACATCCTCCAATTCTACCACAACATCTTCAATATTTACCACATCTTCCAATTCTACCACAACATCTTCAATATGTACCACATCCTCCAATTCTACCACAACATCTTCAATATGTACCACATCCTCCAATTCTACCAAAACATCTTCAATATGTACCACATCCTCCAATTCTACCAAAACATCTTCAATATGTACCACATCCTCCAATTCTACCACAGCATCTTCAATATTTACCACATCTTCCAATTCTACCAAAACATCTTCAATATGTACCACATCTTCCAATTCTACCACAACATCTTCAATATGTACCACATCCTCCAATTCTACCACAACATCTTCAATATGTACCACATCCTCCAATTCTACCAAAGTATCTTCAATATTAACCACATCTTCCAATTCTACGCAAACATCTTCAATATGTACCACATCCTCCAATTCTACCAAAACATCTTCAATATGTACCACATCCTCCAATTCTACCACAACATCTTCAATATGTACCACATCCTCCAATTCTACCACAACATCTTCAATATGTACCACATCCTCCAATTCTACCAAAACATCTTCAATATGTACCACATCTTCCAATTCTACCACAGCATCTTCAATATGTACCACATCCTCCAATTCTACCAAAACATCTTCAATATGTACCACATCTTCCAATTCTACCACAACATCTTCAATATGTACCATATCCTCCAATTCTACCACAACATCTTCAATATGTACCACATCCTCCAATTCTACCAAAGTATCTTCAATATTAACCACATCTTCCAATTCTACCAAAACATCTTCAATATGTACCACATCCTCCAATTCTACCACAACATCTTCAATATGTACCACATCTTCCAATTCTACCACAGCATCTTCAATATTTACCACATCCTCCAATTCTACCAAAACATCTTCAATATTTACAATATCCTCAAATTCTACCACAACATCTTCAATATCTACCACATCCTCAAATTCTACCAAAGCATATTCAATATTTACCATATCTTCCAATTCTACCACAAAATCATCAATATGACATGTCCACCAATTGTTCCAATATATAACATCTTCACTATCTACCACGAATTGCCAGTGTTCAACCATTATATTCAAATATCCCCGATGATGTACTTCATTTCAACCGTAATATCTTCCCAATCAACTACATCATACATTTTTACACATAATGTCGGATCCATGTTACGAATATTTCTCCCCTGTGTACCATAAAGATTTTGTTTCATCGTGGCGCCAAGGAAACGTTATATATCTATTACCATCTTCATCAGTTTACCGTTTGAAACTCATATTTCAATTTGATACACAATTTTTGTGTGGGAACAGCCCTGCGTCCATGCATACAAAGTACCTATGTGCGTCGCACGCGCGAGACACCATGGCAACAGCGTTCCAAAACGCCATGCGCTTAAAGTGTCCCTTTTCTATGGCACTTGAGAATTGATGCCTTTCGTATTTCCTATTCAGGATTTTTTGTTTCCGCAGCAACCCTGACATCTGAAATCAATAACATTAGATTGCATGTTGTTTGATATAACATAACATGGATCCCGTTACAAGCTCTATTTCCCAGAGCGGTGTCAATTATCAACAGACGTTTTCCTATTCCGTTCTTGAGCAAACGGACAATGTAAAAAAATAATATCCCTGACAGAAACCAGAACCAGGAAAATCATTTATTTGGTGAGAATAATAACACTGTGAATAATTCATCCTTATGTCTTGGGTTGCATATTTCAATCAATTTCCCTGTCACGTAAAAACCCCTGCCAAGTACGTTCATTCATTGAATGACTGTTCGGTAACAGTTGGACGTGCGCTCTACCGGTGCACATCAAAGCAGCGAGTGGACCAATGCAGCGTTTCATTGATCAATGGCGGTTTTAAGTCAACGTTCGTCGTCACCACCATAATTCCAGATTCAGGAATCGTGAACTACGATGTCAGGCCGGACAGAGCCACGATTCCCCCTCGCTATCTCCCAGAACGGAGAACTCTATCAGTATTTGACTGACAGATGTTCATCCGACTTCCCGAAGAATTGAACCAATAGCCGAGCGGGACACATCCAGTATTGACTCGCGCGCAGAGGTCAGAGTTCGCCTCGTGTTGCAGACGATTAACTCGGCTGTGGAACAGTGTGAACTGCAGTAACGTTTCCTAGTCGATCGTATGGACTGACGGACACGTGCACCATGGACGCATTTCTGACAATTGGAGTTTCTCTTGTGTTCATATTCTTATCGCTTCGGACAACTGACCAGTCATCAGGTAGGTGACCCTTGTTATTTGCTCACACACCTCATGCGTTCATTTCGGAAATTGGAGACGAAACTGAAACTGTCGTCTTAATCGCCAAAAGTTACTGATAGAAAACTGAGTGACAGTTAACACAGATGTATTACAACTATTCTAAAGACTATTATATCCCTGTCGGGGTCCAAGCTTAGAAGGGCAATGGGTAGCCAAGTGGTTAAAGCGTTCGCTCTTCGCTCCGTTGGTCAGATCTCGATCGTTGCCTTCATGGATCCAGGGGCGAATACGGCTTTTTGAGTTTAAAAAGGGTGTGTGGGGTGTGTGTGTTCACAGGTCAGAAGGGGAGGTTTAGGGTGTATGGGTCAGGGGCGGATACAGCTTTTTTAGAAAAGGAGGGCGGGGGGAAGGGGTGCATACTATTGACAAAAAAGGAGGCTGCACATTTCATTTTCACCCGAGTTTCAATGGTCATTTAATAAACTTTCAGGACAAAAGGAGAGGTGCGCACCCCTGCACCCCCTTCTGGATCCGCCTATGTGGGTGTGTTCATTTTCACCCGTTTTCACGAGAGTTTGAAAGGACATTTATAAAACTTTCAGGATCCCCCTGTGGGATCCACCTTCGGAAATAAATTTGTCTGGTGTCCCGGATTTTGATGATGCTGTTATGTAGTTAACTGTGGCGTAAAACCCTATTCAATGTCTCGGATTTAAATGCTCGCCTACTTCGTCCTTCGATAATTATGTATCATGATTTGAAAGAACTTGATATTTACTATAGTTCAATTGCAGTCAGTCATTAAAAAAACAGTATGTGAAAGGTGCGAAAATATACTCAAACAGTTACCTAAATCATTTAGACTGATAACGCCCAGTGATACAGCATAAATTGATTCAGACGCCAAAGGATAGACATAGTGTGTTTGTCCTATAATCAGTGAAATTCAAGTCATTCAGAACCTACTCTGTGTGTCTTTGTTGTCTCCAATCATATGGCGGAGATCAATCAATCAGCCTTTGATTACAGGCAATGTCTCAATCAGTTTCACAAATACCACTAATTACTCCGCCTGAAGGTAGATTTGACCTCCAGACCACGGATCGTGGTGTTCGCAGAATGTCCACGTATTTCTCAAACACTCAAATAGGGCCTAATGATTTGTAATTGTAGATCTAGACCAGTTGCACGGTAGCGCCGCTCCACCAATTTTCGTGGTGTTCGCAAGATAGGTCTAACAACCACCGGGTGGTCAGATTTGTGACATGGCTGATTGAGTGCCCTCGTATCCCAGGGAGCTCTGTCACAGGTGTTCGGTCGCTATTCGATTATTTGCCGATTGTGATGCAGCTGGCTTGGTGCGGCGTTACACAACATTCACTCAGTTTAATCTTGTTCTCTCTGACATCGTTCCTGATGGGGTAGCCTAGTGGTTAAACCGAACGCTCGTCACGCCGAAGACCCGGGCTTGATTCTCCAGATGGGTACAATGTGAAGCCCATCAGGTGGTGGGCAGGGTTGGGTGGTGGTGACTGTGGGTGGTGGGTAGGTGTAGGTAGTGGGGGTGAGGGTGAGGGTGGGTATGGTTAGGTGGTTGGGGTGGGTAAGGTTAGTTAGTGTTAGTTAGTTAGTTAGTTAGTTAGTGTGTGTGTGTGTGTGTGTGAGTAGGATTAGGTGGTGGGTAGGGTTAGGTGGTGGTGACTATGTGGTGAGTATGGTTAGGTGGTGGGGTGGGGTGGGGAGGGTTAGTGGTGGTGGGGTGGGTAGGGTTAGGTGGTGGTGACTATGTGTGGTGGGTAGGGTTAGGTGGTGGGGTGGGTGGGGTAGGGTTAGGTGGTGGTGACTATGTGGTGGGTGGGTAGTAGGGTTAGGTGGTGGGGTGGGGTGGGTAGGGTTAGGTGGTGGTGACTATGTGGTGGTTGAGTTAGATGGTGGTGACTATGTGGTGGGTAGGGCTAGGTGGTGGGTGGGGTGGGTAGGGTTAGGTGGTGGGGGTGGGTAGGGTTAGGTGGTGGTGACTATGTGGTGAGTACGGTTAGGTGGTGGTGACTGTGGGTGGTGGGTAGGGTTAGGTGGAATAATGTTCAATAATGTTTACTCAGTGTTATGTGGTGGTGGGTGGTGGGTAGGCTAGGTGGTGGTGACTGGGTGGTAGATAGAGTTAGATAATGGTGACTGTGGGTGGTTGGTACGGTTAGGTGGTGGTGATTGTAGATGGTGGATAGGGTTAGGTGTGATGGGGAGTCGGTAGGGTTGGGTGGTGGTGACTGTCGATGGTGGATAAGGTTAGGTGTGATGGGGAGTCGGTAGGGTTGGGTGGTGGTGAGTTTCGATGGTGGGTAGTGTTGTGGATAGTAAGTAGGGTAGAGTGGTGTGGAGGAGTGAGTCTCCTATCCTCGGAGTGTATCGTATTTTGTTGACCCCTCCATCCTATTTAACGTTTGATTCACCACACACCACACACCACACATCACACACCACACCCCACGAATACATGTAACTTTCTTAATCCCTCAGTAATGTTCAAATGAATAACTTACTTATTTGATTAAATACTGTCATATCTCATGTCCCGACCCTGACCCATATCGATGTGATGTTCTGGCGATCCTCTCTTTCGCTTTTTTTCCCCATGCCCCGCCCACTCCCTTAATTTAAACCGCCCCATCCCTAACTATATCAAAGTACCAGTCCTTGAGATTTTAACATGTTGTTTGCATGTTATACCACCATGTACAATCATACATATTATAATCGATTGCCTTGCGTAGAACTTAGCACAATAGAACATTGATATCGCGCCCACACGATACAAAACCATTCCAATGAAAATATTTGCCATCACCTTAGATTTACCTGTGTTGCGATGCGACTCTGCTATATCAGTAATGCTGCACCGGCTCCACACAGAGCCCAGTCCCCTCGAGGTTTATGCTTGAAGTATTGAAAACTCTCAAATGACATCTGAAACCGACTCTCGGTTTGAAACATGAATATTTTACAACAGTAGGAAGATGGGGATGGCGATGAAGGAGAGTTGTCTCACGGATGACGTTTCATATCAATCACGAACCAGTGATCTCGGAGTCAGAATCAGTCACCACGGACGTTTATATTTCATCTTATTTCAGTAGTAAAATTTCCCCTTAAGCATTCATGTGCCCAAAGCATTTTGATTATCTAGTGAGTGATCTCGGCGTCTATAATGATATTTATAAGAGGATGGCAATATAGTACGGGATAATGAAGTATGTGACCTCGGTAAGACACTCAATATTTATCAGTCTCTGCGGCTAACTCTATTGTAAATCAAATGTTCTTCAAATTACATTTGGAATAATTCCAATCACTTTCGGGCCAGGGCTGAAAACATTTTAGTTTGCATCTCGCCATCCTAACTCCATGTCAGGGGTGGAAATAACTTTAAAATTGCTAGTGTACTCCGGTACAGTGGCACGTGCAAAATCACTTGCCCGATCATTTTTCCACTATACCGTCCGTTTTCTTGTTGATGTTTTAAATAAACAACATTATTAATATTGGAAAGTCAACTGGACACCGGTACAGCGTGATATACAAAATTACTTGCCCGACAGAAAAAAACACTGGACTCGGACGTCGGGCAATGGGTTATTTCCACCCTTGTATGTAGGTATGAATGAGTGTTCTCACTGCTTTGAGAAGGTTTTGTTGGGCAAACGTCAGCGCATTTTAAGAATTGCTGTATTTAATTACAGTTACATGTATCTATTTTGGTGACATTTGTGTTATTGTGAAGATAAGAGACGATATTGAGTAGAATTCTGCAGAATTCCGCAGGGAGTCATTTTGCAGTGTCCACGATTGATTGTAGTCATTTAAAAGCTACTTAATTTGTCTGCTGACACCAATTGTAAGATACAGACAAAATCAAGCAGTTTCAGATTTCTCTTTGGAAAATGTCTAATGTTCCCAAACGACACTAATTACAACGTCTGAACGTAGATGCGAGTTCCAAACTGTGACATATTGTGTTCTGCAAATGCATTGCCGAATTGTACAGCTGAAATATAGTTTGATATTTTCTTACAGAAGGTAATGATATTTCGACTGGGGTGACTGAATGTCACCAGTCACACAATTTCTAGCCTTACATGTGACTTTTGAAATCTCAAACAGTTTCGTTTCTTTTCACGGTACGAAAATACATTGTGTCTGATTATAACAATTGTTGGAACTCCTTTAAATACTCACCGGAAGTGGTTATTTAAAAATACAGATTGTTTTTTCTCAAAAAGCTACATATATAATTCAGACACGTCTACACAAACTCGGTATGAAAAGACACACTCAGAGAAATACAGCAATACACAATGGTGCATGGTAATAATGTAGACAAACGCCATGGGCTAATTCCTCTCGCGATGAATATGCCATCCCTGTCGTCGCCGTGAGTATAGCTATAGTACGTGTTGATGGATTAATAATGCGTCAACGTCAACGTAGTATACTGCATTCCCTTGCGACATCAGCAGAACAACAGAGCCCGACATAGAAGTCCGACAGAGCACTACTGTCAGAGACTAATCGAGCTTCCCATCATATGCGCAAGGCGCATTTCCTCGCCCGGGCAATCATTCCCTTCAATAATCATGTCTCTCAGGGCGGTGAATATCTTGATTGACTTATTAATTATCTCTGACAAGACTTTCTGTAGATGCATTCAGACACGAACGTACATTGAACTCTATGGAGGCTCCTTTTTTATCCATAATTGATACGGTTAATTGGCAATCTGGATAAAAAATGTGTGTTGGTCTACAAGACCCGGTGTAAATACGTCACAACGTATGAAATAGTGATTTGTTGAAAAGATTTACTAGGAAGGTCTGCTGATAGTCATCTGAATATGAATGAACGTTTGAGGAGCAAACGATCAAGAATTAGGACATTAAAACTAGGTATGTACTCGCGTTGGTAGACTATATGGAACCATAATGTAAAATCAGTGCTAAGTATTGGGTACAATTACAGGACTGACTGACTGAGTTTGGTTTTACGCCGCTTTTAGCAATATTCCAGCAACATCACGGCGGGGGACACCAGAAATGGGCTTCACACATTGTACCCATGTGGGGATTCGAACCCGGGTCTTCGGCGTGACGAGCCAACGCTTTTACCACTAGGCTACCCCACCGCCCCACAATTACAGGAAGAGGCAAAGTAAGGTCAGCGTGTTCGTCTAAACGTGAGTGAATTTAGTTTTAAGCCGTTTTAGCAATATTCCAGCGTGTCATGGCGGGAGTACAGAAATGTGTTTCATATATTGTACCCATGTGGGGAATGGAACCCATGTAAAAGACATGAAGCACCAGTCGCTCTAAACTATAACAGTGGCCATTGTACTGTATACACTTTGATAATCTGGGACAACGGTCGTCAGCGATGCTTTCATTTCATTGCACTCGCTGGTACAAATCCATTAGACTCTTAACGATATCCCGACGGAGACATATCCCATAATGCTGTATTCTGTATGTGCAGTTCCGGTACTCGCGTGTAATCCTGCTGACTAACAGCACGATCGGTCCAATCAGCTCTTACTCTTCAAGCTCCATGTCACACAGATAAAACGCTAATCCTGCCGTTCTCATATGGCGATCAACGAGACAATAGCATGCAAGGTCATTCGGAGTTTTAATGAAATATTGATGTGGGTGAGTGAGTGAGTGGTTGAGTGAGCAGGTCGGTGATTGAATGATTGAGTGAGTGAGCGACTGAGACCTGTGCATCCAAGGTCATTCAGACTTTTAATCAAATTGTGCTGAATGCGCTAATTATACAAGTGAGTGAATGAATGAGCCCTGTGCGTCAAAGGTAATTCAGACTTTTAATCAAATTGTACTGATTGCACTAATTATGCAAGTGTGAGTGAGTTAGTGAGACCTGTGTGTCCAAGGTCATTCCGACTTTTAATCGAATTATGCTGATTGCTGATTATACAAATGAGTGAGTGAGGCCTATGCATGCAAGGTCATTCAAACGTTTAATCAAATCGTGCTGACTGCACTTGTTATGCAAGTTAGTGAGTGAGTGAGTAAGTTAAACCTATGCATGCAGAGTCATTCAAACATTTATGAGCCAGTGAGTGAAACCTATGAACAAGATGTCATCCAGACGTGAAATGGGTGAGCGTATGAGTTAAGCCTATAACTGCAATGTCATTGAACCGCCTAACTGTATGTTGCTGGAAAGTGAGAGAGTGAATGAAACCTTCGCACGCATGCAACTTAAAGTCCTTCAGACTTAAAACGAAATCTTGGTTTTCCTCAAGTAAGTGAGTGAGTGAGCAAGGTCCGGGTTAGAATATTGATCTACAGTAACGGTAACCCATGCTTCTCGTAAGAGGCGAGTAACGGGATCGGGTGGTCAGGCTCGCTTACTTGGTTGACACATGTCATCGGTTCGTGCAGATCGATGCTCATGTTGTTAATCACTGGATTGTCTGGTCCAGACTCGATTATTTACTGACCGCCGCCATATAGCTGGAACATTGCTGAGTGCGGCGTAAAACTAAACTCACTCACTCATTCCCTCACTCACTCCTACGTTGATTCTCGGACATTGACTGTGTTTGTTGTAAATCCACAAAGACGGGCATACTAACTATTCAAGACCATAGAGAGGCCATTTTTAAAATTCAGAACCATCAGCATATCCTGGCACGGCAAGGGGCGCTCATCCTATCTCAGCCTATGACGTTCACTGGGTAATTCATACCCCAGAGGATAGAGAAATCAATCTTAGGACACTGAATTGAACGTTTTCTAATATTGCACAGAAACGCCGGAGACGCAAAGAAATTTGCATGTTAGACAGAAATATTGTACCAGCAGAAATATTGTACCAGCTTTTTATCGTTCTATGCTCTTGGATGAAAGTTGATTGTTTTCGTTATTTTTTACAATGTTTTTGAAACGTCTATGTCATAATTTCCTTATTGAAAATGAAATTTGTTCCATATATGCATATTTCTTGAAGGGTTACCATGGATACCGCGAAGGAACGCAATGAAAGTGTTATGCAATCCATAATTTATCTGATTTAGAACAAACCAATATGCATATATGCATTGAAGTATTCAGGCTAAACGTCCGTCCGTAATGTGTTCACTCGGATCTTAGTTTCACAGAGATTGCAATATTTGTTATTTTGTCAGAACCATACTCGTGTTCTTCGGTTTCATCAAAGAAGTGCCCGTGAAGATCCGGGTTAGAATTGATCTTCAGTAACGCATGCTTGTCGTAAGAGGCGACTAACGGGATCGGGTGGTCAGGCTCATTGACTTGGTTGACACATGTCATCGGTTCCCCAATTGCGCAGATCGATGCTCATGCTGTTGATCACTGGATTGTCTGGTCCAGATCTGATTATTTACAGACTGCACCCATATAGCTGGAATATTGCTGAGTGCGGCATAAAACTAAACTCACTCACTCATTCCCTCACTCACTCCCTACGTTGATTCTCGGACATTGACTGTGTTTGTTGTAAATCCACAAAAGACGGGCATACTAACTACTCAAGACCATAGAGAGGCCATTTTAAAATTCAGAACCATCAGCATATCCTGGCACGGCAAGGGGGCGCTCATCCTATCTCAGCCTATGACGTTCACTGGGTAATTCATACTCCAGAGGATAGAGAAATCAATCTTAGGACACTGAATTGAACGTTTTCTAATATTGCACAGAAACGCCGGAGACGCAAAGAAATTTGCATGTTAGACAGAAATATTGTACCAGCAGAAATATTGTACCAGCTTTTTATCGTTCTATGCTCTTGGATGAAAGTTGATTGTTTTCGTTATTTTTTACAATGTTTTTGAAACGTCTATGTCATAATTTCCTTATTGAAAATGAAATTTGTTCCATATATGCATATTTCTTGAAGGGTTACCATGGATACCGCGAAGGAACGCAATGAAAGTGTTATGCAATCCATAATTTATCTGATTTAGAACAAACCAATATGCATATATGCATTGAAGTATTCAGGCTAAACGTCCGTCCGTAATGTGTTCACTCGGATCTTAGTTTCACAGAGATTGCAATATTTGTTATTTTGTCAGAACCATACTCGTGTTCTTCGGTTTCATCAAAGAAGTGCCCGTGAAGATCCGGGTTAGAATTGATCTTCAGTAACGCATGCTTGTCGTAAGAGGCGACTAACGGGATCGGGTGGTCAGGCTCATTGACTTGGTTGACACATGTCATCGGTTCCCAATTGCGCAGATCGATGCTCATGCTGTTGATCACTGGATTGTCTGGTCCAGATCTGATTAATTACAGACTGCACCCATATAGCTGGAATATTGCTGAGTTGGCATAAAACTAAAGTCACTCACTCACTCACTCATCAAAGAAGCCGTATAACTATGCTCTTCGGTTTCATGAAAATAGCGCCATCCCCGTGATCTGGGGTTTCACTAATAGGTGAATGTCCTGTATACCTCCGACATCAATCAGACAGGCAGCGGCGTCAATGAAATGCTTACAAATCGAGGGTAGACCCGACTCACACAATGGCACAAAACACCGTGGCACACAACAACACAACAACGTTTTGTTTGTCATTGATGGTTCGCTTTGAACTGACAAACTGTTGATGTCACCTGACACCTGTCTAAAGAGCATTTTGGCAATCATACCGGCTTTTTCCACTGTACGCTATGATTTACCGTCTCCGGGTGAATTGTGCCGTGTACCAGGTGGGTAAGGTTTTACGCCGCTTTAAGCCAACATCACAGCAACATCACGACGGTGGACAAAGGAATTCCTTCTACACTTTGTACCCATGTGGGGAATCGAACTCGGGTCTTCGGCGTGACTAGCGAACGCGTTAACTACTAGGCTATCCCATCACCCTGTCACCTACTGTTGCTGTTGCTACTTCCAGTAGCGGGGTGCTGGGGTAGCCTAGTGGTTTAAGCGTTCGCTCGTCACGCCAAAGAACCGGGTTCGATTCCCAACATTGGTATAATGTGTGAAGCCAATTTCTGGCGTCCCTCGCCTTGATATTGCTGGAATATTGCTAAAAGCAGTGTAAAACCTAACTCACCCTTCCAGTAGCTATGACGGGCGGATCTTTGAATGTCATCATGGTATTAAAGTTGATATGTATAATATACCCATTCCCTTTGTGCTGGCCACACAATACGACTGTATTATGTCATAGTCAGTGCATCTCCACTCCCTCTTTGTACTCGAACGAACAGCACCTTAGTGTGGTTCTGGCAGAGTTTGGTCACGCCATGTAGCATTGCTCTTTGTGTACTCATATGACGCGCCTCTTGTTGAGCCTCTCGCGCGCCTCTTAATAAGGCTCTTGTGCATCACATGATGAGGCCCTGCCGTTTTTACATTCAAACTATTAGCGTGATCAAACCGTCAGTTTCACATTTGACGTAAAAAGAGTATGGCTTATTAATGGTTTTACAGAAAGAACGATTGATTAATAGCACTCTCTGATAATTCATTAATGGTTCAGATGAGTAACTGCATTTCTAAACATGCACCCATGATCGGAGATATGGGTTGGAATGGGTCTGAGTTTGTTTCAGAGGATAGTCTGGGTGTGATTTTGTATTGTTTTCCATATTCAGCAACCCATGCTTGGAAGAAGCGACAAATGGGATCGGTAGGGCAGGCTCGCTGGTTTGGTTGTTGCATGTCTTCGCTAATAGTCAGTTGGGTAGGTCGGTGCTCATGATGTCAACCACCGGACTTTGTATGTCCAGCCTCGATAATGTATAGACCGTCGGTACCTAGCTGGAACAGAAGTGCGTGTTAAACAACAGACAACCAAATATTTCTAAATATGCATGAGTCTTGCTGGTGTTACGATGTCATTACTTTGAAGTTAATATAACCTTAAGATAGAACTTATAATTCCTCGGGTCTGTGATTCCTCCGATAATTACCCTCGGGTACCCATCTACTGAATCAGCTCATGGTGGTTAGTTTTGCTGTGAAAATCTCCGACTGTTTTCCATCTCAATACTACAAAGTACCTAAATTCAGCCTGAAAGGAAGTGTCATAACAAACCGTAAGTTCGACAAATCATCTTAATCAGAAAAGCAAACTACGAACTGGTGTACAAACTGTCAATGTAAAGTTACGAGAGTATAGATCAACTGCATCTTCAAAGCCCATCTCTAACATACAGAGCAATAACTGATAACCTATCGACCAAAGTACAGATTTATTTCTTTTACTGATCACGTAATTTGCACTTCTCTCCCAATACTGTGTTCATCCTTGCCTCCATTTGTCACCTTTCGGAATATTATGTTTGGTTGATGACCGTGACGTCGAAACAACGTCGCACCAGTGCAACGTTTACTTACACTCGTTTAACTTTTCAGCAAATGTAGTTAAGGTCACTAGAGAAACCATATCGACCTGGCTGTTGGATTCTGACGATCGTTGTCGAAGCGCTTGGTCTTTGTGTACGCGTTTAGTTTTATCCAGATTCGATTATCTTACTCACGATACTTTGAGTACAATCACAGTCTCAAACCTTTGTTAAAGATACTGATCAAATATTGTCATCCAATAAACTAATACGACACAGCACGGCGTGATGAAGCTTACCCGGTTGCCTTAGTAGCCTTAGTAGCTACAGTAGCTCTCCTCCTCACAACGTTTCCGGTCTAAATCTGTGATGGCTTTTCTACTTAATACTACAGAGTAGCTTAATAGATAATTGTCATTGCCCTTAACGAGCTATCGGTCTGAATGGCAGTGCCATGCCATGTGGAAAGAGTGTAAGGTATTCCTAGGCTTTGACTTGGGTGACATTCTCATTACTGAGAGAAACCTACAGACTCTTGTTTTATCCTATGACTAATCAATGCCAATGCCCTTCGCTCGGGTAATATAGACGGTGATTGTCTTCATTGCTTTCATGCATCTGGCTTTAGTAGACGGCCTAGACAAAAGAGCTGTTTAACCAGACTACGGATCGTAGGTATGTCAACAGTAATGGCGTATAATTAGGTCTTTTGCGGGATGACGTTCGAAAAAGAGTATCCGAAAAATTGCACTTCCTTGTTTCATTATTGATTTCGATATCGACTGTTCTGAACTGCTGGGTTTATGTGTATCTAAGCATCCAAGGTGATCAGGGTCCCGATCCACAAAGCGTTCGTAACGTTACGACCTGTCGTAACTCTACAGTATAGCATAGGCTTGCGAATGTCGTAGCGCTACGGACGTTCTGTGGATCGGGACTCTGTTCTGTTCGCTTTAGGCTTCTGGCACGGGTGGTTCCGTAGCGGAGAGTTACGTCCCTTAGAGGTGCCAGGAACCTATGATCGTTGGGTCGAATCCCAGATTCGGCTCGATTAAGTTTCTTTGCAAAATAACTTAGAATGGAGAAATTCAGTAATGAGGCATACATCTAAGAGATCCTCATTTAAGGCGCTCCACGCCAAGTAGATACGTTAACTCAGTAAACAGTAAAGTACGTTTATTACGAACACACGTGTAACTAAATGATGGATATATCGAACTGATTTAGGTCACCGTAACTTCTTATGTGTTCTAGTAGAAATGTGTGTAACGAACTAAGACCCATGAAGATCCGGGTTAGAATTGATCTTCAGTAACCCATGCTTGCCGTAAGAGGCGATTAAAGAAACAGGTGGTCAGGCTCGTTGACTGTGTTGACATATGTCGTCGGTTCCCAGTTGCGTAGATCGATACTCATGCTGTTGATCACTGGATTGTCTGGTCCAGACTTGATTATCTACAGACTGCCGCCATTATATTGCTGAGTGCGGCGTAAACCTAATCTCACTCACTATAACGCACGAAACATTTGTGATGTTTGATTTCGTTACAAGCAAAGTGTACTGTATTTTTTGCGGTCGCTAACAAACGCTTATATCCTTTCCCGGACATTGATAACAGCGGGGGGGGAGGACCTGTTTACCGGCTGACTCCCCTTTAAAAGTATATAAATTGTTAACTTATCACAAGATGAATACGGTTTGATGCAACCTCTGTGTGGCCACTTGTGTGTAATCTTACTAGCCGATGTGTCTCTCGAATACCAACATAAAAAGACGAACTGAGATTCTGATTGGCACAGTAAGCTTTTTGTATGGCATGTCATTGTCAGGTGTATGGTTTTGTGCATCACATCTGTTCTTGTTTAACAATACCGGACGTTGTTTCGTTGTAATGAGATTGCATTGCCATTATAAAATGTCTGTTGCCTTGACAACGGGGCATATAGTTTGCAATTGTATACCGCTGTAGCAGGATACATGACAGTTATCAAATCTCGAGATATGTATTTCAGGTAGTATACATGTGAGTGAGTGAGTTTAGTTTTACGCCGCTTTTAGCAATATTCCAGGAATATCACGACGAGGGACACAAGACACCAGAAATAGGGCTGCGCAATATAACCGGTTTACCGGTATTTACCGGTTCAGACATGAAAACGATACGTATTGCGATACGCTGATCAAAAACCGGTATTTCGACTTGCATTCGGAAAACTTCGTAACACTCGGAAATCTTCGGATATTT
Organism: Haliotis rubra; assembly: GCF_003918875.1. Classification (NCBI taxonomy): domain Eukaryota; kingdom Metazoa; phylum Mollusca; class Gastropoda; order Lepetellida; family Haliotidae; genus Haliotis; species Haliotis rubra. The sequence continues at coordinate 189,037 of NW_025767133.1, read as the reverse complement.
CCTTGTTTCATTTGTGCCAAATATTATTTACATTTTTATTTTGTCATGATTAAAGGTTGTTGTTAAAGCTTAATCAAGCATAGTTATTTTGTTGTGTTTTTGCTTTATAAATCAAGCATTAACTCGATTATAAGTAGTTTTATGTTTAAAAATACTTCTTGCAATATATTGCAATTCATATCGCAATATATGCTTTCGCATCGCAATATATCGCAATATGAAAATTCTCTGCAATACCCACCAAGAGCGATTACTGTACAAACAACTATGGTCATAAGGAAGTGCACGTCGTGATGCACTCTCAAAATATTCATTATTATCATTTCAACATTCATTGACTCCATATATCTCCCAATGTTTCCAATCGTAAATTAAAAGCGAAGTTCCCCTACTTTTTTAAGAGTATAGCACGATGACTCTGATCCGGCTAGTCAGGCGGGGTGACAACCAAGTACCATTATTTAACTGTGGGATCGATCCGACTTTCCACTATCCGGAAGACGCTGTATCACTATACCGAGGAGTCGTAGATGGAGATTCAAAGTCAGGACTACTGATAAAATACATTCATACAAAGTTAATGTGGAAATATAGATCAAATCATTAAGTTCGTCGCAGACTCTAAAGTATATAATTGCTTTTGTAAAGTTGTTTAAAAATAAAGAATCTGTAGAATTAGATCAATTGTATCTTGAAGTTTCTTCTGTATCATCAACAACAATTAACGAGCAGCACATATCCACATTCCATTTACGCGACATCAAGTAATTCTGTCCAAATATATATCTTCCCCGCCCCCATTGGTCGCATAACGGCATATTATGTATGGTTGATGACCGTGACGTCGAAACAACGTCGCACCAATGCAACGTTTACTTACACTCGTTTAACTTCAGCAAATGTTGTAAAAGTCCCTTTTCAGTAGAGAAACTATATCGACCTGTCTCCTAGTTTCCAACACTGACGATCGTTGTGGGTTTGGTCCATGTGTACACGATGTATAGAATCCTATTTCTCATCACTCCAACCACGTTTAATTGATAAACTTGCCTGCAATAGTCTCAGAAATTGATTATACCCATCCTAAAGTGGCCGTCATGTATCTCTCCGACTGATTATTGAAACGTTTCAGCAGCTTGGAGCTATCCGGGTATTACTAATTCACGGCGTTTCACGCCATCGTCGACGATGGAAGTCTACATCGCCGCGAACGACTACAACGGGACGCTCATAGACCCAGACAGATTAAGTCCGTTGGAAAGAACATTAAAGAGAGAAATAGGTTATCTAATTCTCTGTTGACCGGATGAATATGGTCTGTGTTGGTTCGACGGATTTTAGGAGTGGGGCTTCTATTAATCTCTGCTGATCGCTGAAGTTAGGTGGATTTAAGTGCGCTGATTTCATACGCAATATGGCGCTACTCATCTCTGTAGAATGTCAGATAACTGCTCTCATTGTTGGCGCTTCTGTGAACATCGTCTGGAATTGCGTTGAGAGAATTAAATGATACTTTCACTTTTACGCATTACTTAAACTTTCTGTAGAACACATCCTTGTGAATGTTAGCTGAACCCTTATCTCGTATTTGATGTAAAATCCGTCCAAATAGTGTCTGGTAGAAAGCTGTTGATAGATTGCTTTTATGTAACTCTAGACTGAATAAACAAACTAAGGACGGTCAATTCAAATTTAAAGTTTTTTAAGAAGAACAAAGCTGCTTTTTGCAAGAGCTACGCTTTTCCTACGAGCAGGATTCCTTAAGAAAACAAACATGAGTTAGACTCAAACATATTTAAGTGTTTAAGTTGCAGAAAATCTGACTTGTGTTATACATCTCAGAATACTTTAGCTTTTTACTGGTTGCAGTGTATAAAATGTTTACATCATACGAAAAAACAATGGGAGTTTAGAGTAACGTCGGGTATGCAGTATGAATAGTTTGTAGGTGAAAATATAAAGTACTTAAAATTTACTTTTAGGAGGGGGTTGTGGAAGGGGATTCATTTGTCAATCGGTAGAATATTCTGTCCTTCAAATAGAGTATGCAATGACCATGACTGGTTCAAGGCAGGTCCCATAAAGTTTGTTCTGTGGAAGAGCTAAGTTGTACATGTTCGTATAATGTTTTCAAGCCACCTAAGTGTTCAGTGCCAAGACGTGTTCATTAAGACTTCAAACGTTCAGTAGAAGGTGTCAAGAACACTAACAGTCCACAACCCCTGTTCAGAACTTCCGGTCTCGAGTTCAGTGAAAAAGGTAACACGAGTTGTCCAGTACACACAAAATGGCGTAAGCCAGCTGTTTAGTAAACACATGCAACTGTTCAGGGTAATTTTGGATTGTTCGTTGAGTATATAGTTAACATGTGTTTTAGCTGTGAAGCTGGGGTGACTCCCAAATACACAACCCGTTAGCTCTTTATCGGTTTACAGTCTCGATTAACAGGTTATTATGAAGAAAATTCATCACGTGTGTTATTTAATGTGGCAAATATCAACCTCGTTCCGTTAATCGGTATTTGCCTCGCCTAAGTCAAATACCAATTAACGGGACGAGGTTGATATTTCTCTTATAAAAAACACACACTCGTGATGAATTCTGGATTGTTGAAAATGTCGGTTAACGTGATGATGTTACTTGGTGCACGTAAATCTCCACGTAAACGAGGTGCGGTCGGGTAGCCTAGTGGTTAAAGCGTTCGCTCGTCACGCCGAATACCCGGGTTCGTTTCACCACATGGGTACAATATGTGAAGCCCATTTCTGGTGTCCCCCGCCGTGATATTGCTGGAATATTGCTAAAAGTGGTGTAAAACTAAATTCAATCACTCACTCACTCCACGTAAACGAAAGATTTCAAATGTACACGGAATTTATTTAATTTACATGAATTCTTGCTCAGTTACATGAATTCCAGCTCCGTCAGATGAGTTCAAAATCAATCATATGCATTCCAGTCCATGTACACGAATGCTAGTTTAGTTACATTACATGAATGCTAATTCAGTTGCATGAATTCTCATTGTTATTCAACAACCAGCTGCAACCTCTCTCGAGAACGCCGTCACAAGTTCGACTAAGCTTGACCCAGATTAGCTTCCATTAAATATTGATATCTCCCGGCACATATCAAATCATACACTTGCCAATGACCGAAGTAATGGTGTTTCGTACTCAAATACATGTAAAATTATCGCGTCGCGAGTGGTATAATCTGTAAATTCACCCTTATTTCATTACAGGCGTCATCGTTGCTGGATGTGTTTGCTTATAAATATCGCTTACGGACTGTGTGGAGGCATGCATAATAGATAGCATCTCCCCTAACCTAATGTTCTGTTATTGTAAAGCTTCATCTTGCCCATCACCTAGATCTATGTCTTCTCTCAGCCAATCGATACAGTCTTTGTTGCATCTATCCCCTACGAGCCCGGGCCAAACCGCTTCGATGCTTCAACACCGGCTGACCATAGATGTCGAGATGCTGTTAGGCTTGTTCAGAGGCTTATCCAGCAAATGTGATTCTACGCACATATTACAGCATACAAAGGCTCTTTCGCTCGGAACGCTTCGCGCTTGACCACCTCGCTCGCGTCCTGTTCGCCCGCGTCCTGTTCACTTGCAACCCGTTCTGTTCGCTCACAAGGCCTTTTCTGAAACTTGTCAGTATCACGTATCTATCAAATCATTGATGAACGTTTCCCTGATCAAATCAAATTTTCATTCCCTCTCCTTTCTAGGCGATCACAGCGCTAGTCTATCTCACAGTCCCTGAACTACATTATTTTCCCTTCTTCCTAGCCCTTTCTGGGATGCTAGAGCCAAAATGAAGCAAGTCTGGCTTTCCTAAGGTTCAGGTTCTGAAACTACCTTTTGACTGGGGCTCCTTTTCAATGAAAAAATAATTGTTTGTCCCCCCCCTCTCTCTCTATCTCTCTTTATCTATCTCTCTCTCCCTCTTTTTCTCTCTATCTATCTCTCTCCCTATCTCTCTCTCTATTACTCTCTTTTTCTTTCTCTCTCTATCTCTATCTCTCTTTCTTTTTTTCACTCTCTCTCTCTCTCCATATATATATATATATTCAGACACTAAGTGACAGTCTGTCGTAGTGCGTGCACATTAGCATTCGCAGTCAAAGTCTTTTCGTTAACCTCAGCCACTGGACCAAGTTTGTTTCAAAGTATTGTCCCTCTTAATTATCCATGGGTTCAATATCTAACATTTATTTAACTTTTAAGCCATTTAAACATTCAACGAAGTAATCATTCCACGCTCTCAAGTGGAAAACTGGCCTGATAAAATATACTTTACTTGATTCAGCTTACTTCCGGGACATGTATCTGAGGATGGGCTCGAGACCTACTTACCTCAGTAGCTGTAATCACAGATCGTTATCGCTAAAAAGGTGTGGACGAAATTTAACACTTTAATACACATGGGAGGTTTTGTCGATAGGTAGCACTGAGGTGAGCGCGTCCGGTCGTCTTGCACTATAAAATGTTCGATTTTCAAACTACAATATAGTAGCACGACAAAGCTCGATCAACATCCCTCATGTAATTCAAACATTAACATGGCTGGAAGGTATTCAGTTGTTTATCCACGCACTCAGTGAATCTCTACACTTAAATAAACAATGTCTTAAGGTACGTCCCACATTCTTAAGGAGTACTTTTACAAACCGAATTTTTTTTTTCTTAATTGAAATGTTTTGTTCTTTAAAAAATGGACATGCATCTAATGTCATTAGGATAATCGGAACATAATATTCGACATCGCCTAGAGGCGATTGTACTTAGCTACATACAGTACGATCCCAGATATATGGTCACAAATGAGAATTTAGCATGCTAGAAATGTCGTACATGACGCAAAGCCCGCTATTCGATCGTTACAGTGGGCGCAGCAGGAACAGTCGTTTGTACATAGACAATTAATTACTGAAGTGGGGTTTTATGTGAAGGTCTCCTGGTATTCTATCTGACTACCTGAACATGTGTAATCGATCTTTATTCTAGTGATTTGTAACGGTTTTCCATGTACATCACCACGTGGATTGCAAACAAGGTGTAATCTGCAGCGATACAGGTGTATCGTACGTTCAGCGTTAATGGTTTAAACTAATATTAGCGCAGGATACCCGGCACTGCGTGATCCGTTTGCTTTGAAATTCTCTTTTCGGTTTGGGCTCTGTAAAAAAATTCAATCAGTTGTGTAGGATGGATTTGTATTGATTTGTGTGTAAATGTTGGCGTGGAATGTGAAATGGGGAGAGAGAGTGAGGAAGGTCTTTTTGATCTGAAGGTTTTGATGTGGTAGGAATTGAATGGTCATTAATTGTAAATCAGTTATTTCTGTGAAATTGTGCGTGTTGATTAAATGTCCATTTGTCTTATGATTCAGTTATTTGTGTACGTTGTAATGACAAGTGTAACAAACGGCTTCAAATTTATGGATGGAGGCCATTTGTCCTGGGCTGTCTTGAATTAAACCTTCGGGTTTTGACGACAGGTTTCGATCAGTTGAGAGTTAGTGAGTGAACATTTTTAATGCAACAATATTCCAGCTAATTCAAGATGGATAATGAAACATGAACTAGACAAATGCATAGTTCACAATTTGTGACACACACAAACACACACATATCGTCTTTCCTTCTCAAGGACGGATATGCCAAGTGGTTCTCGCATTTGCTCATCACGCCGAAAACCTGAGTTCGATTCCCCACATGGATAGAACCTATTTTAGTATTCCGTCATTATAGTGCTAGAGTATCGGGTAGCCTAGTGGTTAAAGGGTTCGCTCGTCACGCCGAAGATCCGGGTTCGATTCCCCACATGAGTACAATGTGTGAAGCCCATTTCTGGTGTCCCCCCGTGATATTGCTGGAATATTGCTAAAAGCGGCGTAAAACTAAACTCACTCACAAACACCATTCTGCAAAGTACGTATCGTATGTCAAGGTGACCTGATAACAAGACCTTCATGTCTCTTTGAATTGCAAATTAAATGCGATATAAAAAGTTTTTGATAAGTTAATCAATGGGAGTGTCTGTTAATTATGACCTGCGAGTAATGTAATGCGATATCGTCACGTCGTGGGCTGCATTTTAAAGTGATTGCAACTCATTACCGGCTGCGATAGTTGCGTGTTATTATGTTGTACAAACAAATGGATTCTACATCGGATACCTGTAATGATGTTGTCTATGGAGCCTTCTATACAACGTGAAGCAATAATGATCCCTGACTCAAATATTCATTTGGGAGGACAATTAAGGAATTTGATAAGAACATTGTGGTTTTTGTGTCAAGGTGTAAAATAATCAACAGCAAGCTGAACTGATATGTCAAGGGAATTTTACGTTTCATGAATATTTCATGAAAGGTTTATTGACGTGCTGAAACCTATATGCAGAAGGGGTTGTGGGCGCAAGGAGGGGAGGAATGTGTGTGTGTGTGTTGAGGGGCGGTGGGGTAGCCTAATGGTTAAAGCGTTGGCTCGTCACGCCGAAGACCCGGGTTCGAATCCCCACATGGGCACAATGTGTGAAGCCCATTTCTGGTGTCCCCCGCCGTGATGTTGCTGGAATATTGCTAAAAGCGGCGTAAAACCAAACTCAGTCAGTCAGTCAGTGTGTGTGTTGGAGTGAGTGAGTTAGAGGTTTGGCGCCGCTTTTAGCAATATTCCATTTGTAGTTGTTGGTTGTTTAACGCCGCACTCAGCAATATTCCAGCTATATGGAGGCGGTCTGTAAGTATTCGAATCTGGACCAGACAATCCAGTGATCAACAGCATGAGCATCAATCTACGCAATTGGGATACAATGACATGTGTCAACCAAGTCAGCGAGCCTGACCACCCGATCTTACGAAAAGCATGGGTTGCTGAAGACCCGGATCTTCATGGGTATCATTGTTAGAAAGAAATGTGAACATCAGAACTTGTAGTGTTGCCACGGAGTTTTACCTACCTACTTTATTTAAACAATGTATCCTGTGACTTACAGCGGGATTCTAACCCGGATGTTCACGGGTATCCATCAGTATCACGGCGGGGGACACCAGAAATGGGCTTCATGCATTGCTGCCTTGTGGGCAATCAAACCCGACCTTCAGCGTCGCGAGCGAACGCTTTCATTAGGCTAACCCGCCGGGTAGCGTTAGAGATACTGTGTCAATATCACAGGAACAACGTGGTAGCAAAGTGGTTAAAGCGTTTGATCATCGTGCCGACATCCTAGGTTCGATTCCCTATTTGAATTAACGCATGAAGCCCATCGGAATATTGTTGAATGGCGTAGAAACTACTTCAGGTCATGGGAATCGATAAAACGCAAAATGCCATTTAAAAAGGTTCCTATAGGGCGACGAGACGGTGATGGAGTCTTATGGTTGAACTGTTTGTCTGTGTTGATGAAGACCTGGTTCGATTCACGCAAGGTACGACATATCACACATAATAAAGCTTGAATATTGCGAGGGGCGGTGGGGTAGCCTAGAGCTCGAGTTTAAAGCGTTGGCTCGTCACGCCGAAGACCCGGGTTCGATTCCCCACATGGGCACAATGTGTTAAGCCCATTTCTGGTGTCCCCCGCCGTGATATTGCTGGAATATTGCTAAAAGCGGCGTAAAACTAAACTCAGTCAGTCAGTCTGGTGTCCCCCGCCGTGATATTGCTGGAATATTGCTAAAAGCGGCGTAAAACTAAACTCAGTCAGTCAGTTGAATATTGCGAAAGAAGCTTGGCACCAAGCTTAATGACTCACTTCAGCAATCCACAGTACAGCTCTTCACATGTCTGCGGAATACCTGAACCTAATGTGATCAAAATCTACAAAAATAGAAAAGTCATGATAGCTCTCAGCTTCAGAGTATCTGTGATGCAATCAAAGATTTCATGGACTATATATAAGAGGAATGGCCGCGGGAAACAGATTTGCCAGTCAAACCAGTATAAATCATGTTGAGAGATACGATGCTGCTCATTGTTAAAGTATGCCAAGTGGAATGAAATTCTTCACCCAGAGGAGGAGTCTCAGATTTGCAACAATGTATATAAATACACACTCACAGGCGGAGTCATGTTTGGTAGTGTTCCTGTTAATCATACTGCGATTTCACGTAATCACGTCAATAAAAAAACACATATTGTAATCATTTAATATTGAAACTGTGCGTTTGTTTAATCAGACCGAAAAGAAAACCAATAAATTGTCTGAGCAATATCAATTTTGTTAGATTAAATGTAATTTAAATTGAATTAAATTTGAATAAGTTTGATCTTTCACATTCAACGACACCACTCCAAATTTTCTAATGTTGATCAGTTTTCAGTTATCAGTATATTAATTTCAACACAGTAACTTTACCTGTAGTTGTTTATATCGGTTTAATTTGAATAATATATATCGGTCGATTTCAGAGAAAATATTGAAATAAGGCTTCATTAAACTGAATTAGTTCGAACTTTCACATTCAACGACACCATTCTATTTTCTCTAATGGTGATATGTTTTCAGCTATCAGTACATATGTATTAATCTCAACACAGTAACTTTACCTGTAAATGTTTATATCGGCTTATTGTTAATATTTCATATTGATAACTGTCAGAGAATATATTGAAATTAGACTTAATTAAATATTGTTCTCGATCGATTGTGAAGTTTGAAGTTACACATTATGTTTTGATGGTCATTAACTATGTATTAGAGACACTTGGGTTGTTTGAAGGTATCTTGTGTCTGGCATCGCTGATAACTTACACCGGCAAATATTTACAAGTGACCTTTAGATGTTAATACGTACAGGAGAAGGGGACCATATTTGCATGGGACAACAAAATAAGTTGTAAATTCTTTATTCCACAAATAACCTCTATCATTCCGTTTTCTGTAAAGATATTTTGTTTGAAATTGTCTTCCCCTATATTTCCGCGTCATTATGTAGACCTGAATATATAACTTGAAACTTGATACTTCTTTGTTTCAAATATGAATGTTTGCTGCGTTTTATTGTTTGCTTGTTTCAAATTATTTGAGGCATTTCTTAAAAGTTATTATTTAAAATTGAGATTGTCTAACACACACTCTGGCAATGAGTGAGTGAGTTTTACGCCGCTTTTAGCAATATTCCAGCAATATCACGGCGGGGGACACCAGAAATGGGCTTCACACATTGTTCACACATTGTGCCCATGCAAACCGAAACATGAGTCTCATAAACCAATTCAGACAATGACCTGCTTTTCAGCCGATCCGAATTTTCTCGTGTGAAAGTGAAAAGATACACTACAAACAACTATGGTTACACTGAATTCCACTTCCTTGTTTCATAAGAAAATGGTATTACAAATTGATTTTAATTTTAAAGTTTTAAACAATCGTTTTTCTATGCTTTAGGCAGCATCTAAGAAGTCACAGACTGCCCCTGTTTCAAGAGGCCGTACAATGATTCACAATTCATCTGGCTCACTGGTTATACCTGTTATGTGTTCTTTGCGCTTATTAAATGTATTTTTGTAACGTACAATGTGATTGATATAATATTACGTCCGTACCAGACCGCCAAACTTTTCTAGCGGCCGAACCTCGTTTTGAGAATCCCACGGTTTCCAGATTTCCGTTTGTCAGAGCACGCTGTCCGACAGAGCATGCTGCACGACGTGTTTGCAAGGGTTTGAAGGGGCGTAGTATTGCAATATACAAGTGATTAGATGTATCAAATAATGCTGATTAATATCTATATATCGAGTTGAATGAGTTGGCCTTAAAATTCGGGACTGGTTATTGTACCAATTGCGCAATAGGACGGAACCCAGTCAGAAGGAAACGAGACTGTTGTGTAATCAATTTTTTGACTTGGGGGAAGCGAACCATGGTCTTCAGCGTGACGAGCGAACGCCTTAACCACTAGACTACCCCACCGCCCCATATGTAGACCTGGTAAAACCTTTGAATCAGACATCTTAAAGAACATATCGTTAGGGACTGGCTTGAAATTCACTGGCGCGAAAACACTGAACAGTACTTTCTAAACCTGTGGACTACATGCATGTGACAAGCTAGAAATCATTTCACGAAGAGTAACGCCCAAGTGTTTATAACACGAACTGTATTCCAACAACACACCTTGGTTATACGGTATACTACGTTATAACGAACACGCTCATGACTAACTGAAGGACCCGTAAGGATCCGAGTTAGAATATTGATCTTCAGTAACCCATGCTTGTCGTAAGAGGCGACTAACTGGATCGGGTGTCAGGCTCGCTGACTTTGTTGACATATGTCATCGGTTCCCAATTGCGCAGATCGATGCTCATGCTGTTGATCACTGTATTGTCTGGTCCAGACTCGATTATTTACAGACCACCGCCATATAGCTGAAATATTGCTGAGTGCGGCGTAAAACTAAACTCAGTCACTAACTGAAGGATACAACGAACAGGTTTTTGAACCCGAGCACTGTTTGTATATTTTAGTCAACTGCGTATAACGAACTACGGTTATAACGAACTAAAGTTAGTCGTCCGTTTGAGGTTACTGTGCTTCTCTACTCGTTTTGATATCCCATTGATTAAAAACTACACGTTTTGCCTTTTTGAAGTATTTGGTGTCTGGGATGCCAAATTGCTCCTGTAATCCAGCACCAGTGCCAGAAATAAGAACACCATTATGAGTGATGAACAAGGGTACAATGTCTTGGTGTTACTGGATACCTGCAAGATGATTCGATTTCTGCATAAATCATCCAAAATAAATATGGGATTACAATACAACCTTGGCGAACACTAATTTTCTGTTCAAAAAAGTTTGAATAATGATTGTTCTAGATATGAACGGAATTCAGAAATATAGACTGAATACATGTTAACATTTTGGATGCCACACCCTCTCTACTCTGTTAAATATACATTAACAATAGATAAATAAAACATATAATATACCTTGCTTCCTTTTCATAAACTGCTGAATAAAAGATTGTAGTGTAAGATCCACTGCCAAAACCTGCTTGTGATTCCACAAAGTTACCACATGCATCAGCCTACAACATAGACGATAATTGAGAAGAAAACGTACCTCGTACTAAGTATGCTAATTTAGTAATTCTGTAAGCTCTCATTTCCCCATTCTCACGAAATGACACAACAATGCCTTGCGACAATAATTGGAAAATATTTATTCTCAAATATATTATTAAGTAGCAGATAAGGCAATAAAAGGTTACCTGTGCTTTAATCAATTCTGCTATTACCTGCTATAACTTACTGTTACTTTCAGTGAACACCTCCGTGAATATCCGAGTTAGAATTAGCCTTTACCAAAGCGTGTCGCGACCGTTGCACACACTATCAACCACTGGTTTGCCTCTCCTCCTGTCGGGTATAAAAAGGTTTTGTTTGTTTATTGTTTAACGCCGGACTCAGCAACAGTACAGCTATATGATGTCTCTCTGTAAATAACCGCGTCTGGACCAAACAATACAGTGATTGACATCATGAGCATCAATCTTCGCAATTGGGAGCGAGCCTGGTGGCGGTGGGGTAGCCTAGTGATTAAAGCGTTCGCTCGTCACGCGATCGATTCCCCACATGGGTACAATGTGTGGAGCCCATTTCTGGTGTTCACCGCCGTGCTATTGCTTGCATAGTGCTAAAGGCGGCGTCAAACTAAACTCACTCACTCACCCACTCACTCAGCGAGCCTTACCACTCGATCCCTTTAGTCGCCTCTTATGACAAGCATGGGTTATTGAAGATCAATTTTTACCCGAATCTTCGCGGGTCTACAAAAATGTTGTCGTGTTTTAATGTTGCTGACTGCTGCGTAAAACCAACAAAACCTAATTTATTCTAATATGAGCCTTCTTTGGAGGTTTTAAGGTAATTCAGCAGAAAATAAAGGATCCGAGTGGTTAAATCCCAGGTCCTTTAGACCGAAAGAAATTGAACGCTCCCACGCGAATGTAAAACTATGTCAAGTCAATTTTTAATGCCAAGAGCCGCGATGTTGCTGGACTATCGCTATTTGCGGCATAAAAGAAATCTACGTATTCAGGCCAAAGGAAATATAGTCCCACTTTGTGAAATGTCTGTACAATTTTGTGGAAAATTACGGTAATGGCAGCCGCTAATCGGTAAATAACGTGCCCAAAGATGGCGCCATAATCCGATACATGACACATTAACATGATATAGGTGTCAATCAAAGACAATCTGCCTGTCATCGTGACGGACTCCAAGATAAGTGACAGTGATATTGACACCGCTGCTAACATGAAAAGCATCATTGATATCAGATATTGACAAGTGGTAATGAAGTGACGTTAGAGCACTTATCTATCCCAAGGTATATATGTTTAACCTTCTACTGTAATGATACATCTCATCGGTAAATGAAACTACATCGTTTTACGTGTCAGATGTACATCATGACAAATATTAACAATCTGATGAAGTGAACCTTAGCATATATGGACGAAGGAAGCAAACATGTTCTCAATTAGAATCAATACGGTTGATGCCATAACAGTAGTTACTTGTCCTGGTATTGGTTAAAGAATGTATAGAGTTTGGTGACCCTGCACTGTCGTTCAAGGTCACACTCTCCGGCTGTGGTACGTCCGTCTGAGTCCGAGGTTTTGAATTAATAATTTATACGAAAACGAGCGTTTTCCGGGAAATGAGAAAGAAAATCTCTGATTTCTTCCTAAGCGAATCATTTTAAATTATTTCAGAAGGTTTTCACATGACAATGAAGTGTAGACATATACATATACAGAATGTTAGCTGTTCGTGGAAACCGGAGACTGTTAATTATTCAAGATCTTTCAAACGTGGACAAAACGCGATACCGCTGCTCCAGTGCACGGAACGTTATCCTTCTGGAGTTCTCCGTGTAAGGTGTTTGGTGATGTTAACAGGATTAAACCTAAACGCTATCCCCCAGAGAATGATACTCATAAATAATAAATGTTATATAAGCCCGAAATAAATTGTGATTTCTCGCATTTGTATTTTCTATCCATTCCAAAGATGTTCAATATACCATTATAGCTTTGTTTGCAATTCAACACACAGAATGGCAATAGAATAAAGCTGCTTAGTGCCGCTGCACACCCTAAAGAATGGTTCCATGCAGAAGGAATTCTGCACAAAGGGAGATAATCGATGGAACAAGGTGTGTATGGAAGCAACGTGGCACATTTGATTGTGGACGTTTCATGTCAGGCCTTCCAAGAACAGGCATTGAGACGTTTACATTTGTTTGTTTAGGAAAACAGTAACGGCGATGTAAGAAGATTAAAAATGCCGATGGCATGTGATTGTAGAGCCGTGAGGTTACCAAAACGCTGCCCTTTCACGTAATTACGCAACAAGGGATGAATAAAATATTAGAGAAACACGCCTGACAAGAAACAAACCTAAAAAGAATTTTCCTGATGGTTACTCCTTTGATTGAGCGTTGTAAATGTTTGATAAGACCGTCGACCTGCGGCGGAGGGTTGAGATGATGTGGCGACTGATGGTTATGGATAACAACTTCTTTTTTTCGTGAGCGCGACGTTTCGGTACAAATTCTTGTACCGTTGTCAAGCAATAGACAATTTTGAAACTTTTTGGATAACAACTTCTTTATATCGTGAATGCGACGTTTCGATACAGATTCTGGTTCCGTTGCCAAGCAGGAATGACAACGGTACAAGAATCTGTATCGAAACGATTTTGTCTATTTTGTACTTCCCAACTTCTAAAATTCCACTCCAAGAAGTTATTGGTCTAATGGTTCCACCATTCCTGATACTTGAACACTTGAACGTCCTGAAGGGATGGTGGGGCAGCCTAGTGGTTAAAACGTTCGCTCGTCACGCCGAAGACCCTGGTTCGATTCCCCACATTCATACAATGTGTGAAACCCATTTCTGGTGTCCCCCGCCGTGATATTGCTGGAATATACTAAAAGCGGCGTAAAACTATTCTCACTCACTCACTGCTGGATGTCCCGGTCGTCTACGGTGTCGCAGTTATGTGGCTTAAACGTGCCGGAATCCCGTGTTGCCCTTGATTATGCTTCTTGGTTACCATCTCCACATCCGTTTTCCAGAATTGGTCTTCAGCAACCCATCGATAGAATAATATACTACCGTCTTACTTGTCGTAAGAGGCGATTAACAGAATCGGGTGGTCAGGCTCGGTGATTTGGTTGACACATGTCATCGTATCCCAATTGCATAGATCGATGCTCATGATGTCAATCACTGGATTGTTTGGTCCAGGTTCAATTATTTACAGACCGCTGTCACATAGCTGGAATATCGCAGACTGTTGCGTTAAACAATAACCAACCAAACAAACAAATGTCTGCCTTTCGTGGGGTTCAACATCTGAAAAGATGGGTGAGGTAGCTTAAAGGTGAAAGCGTTCGCTCGTCACACAAAATACCATGGCTCGAGTCCCCACATGGGTACAATGTGTGAAGCCCATTGCTGGTGTCCCCTGCAGTGATGTTGCTGGAATATTGCTAAAAGCGGAGAAAAACTATACTCACTCAACATCTAAGGCGTGCATCACATCCAGTTCTCCTGTCACATCAAACTTTCTAGCAGTAATACATTTGAGTAAAGCCAACTCAACTTCTCCATTACAATCATCGTAGTGACCAGTACAAATTACACCATTGCATTCTACTCGAAACAGATCGAAAAAGCCGAAAAAGGTCCCAAAACCACGTTACCAAGGTTTCCAAATATTTAACCGAGGTCTCCACAAATATACTCTGAAAATGGGAACTTTTTCCACATGTAATATTTGCTCAGGATAACGCCCAATTGACATCGGATGAAGTCAATCACAAAAACCTGGGAGAGCTGAGAGCTTCTATTGGCTCTGCGAGCTGCAGGAACTCCTCGCCAGAAATGTCAACACAACCCTTCGCTTCAACAACAGAGCAAATTATAGAAATTACCAAAGTCCCCGGCCTGGAAGAGAGTCAACAAAGTGTTTTGTTTTATTTGATATTAATCATTCCAAGATAATGCTTCATGATGCAGCCGTCCCCCTGGAAATAGCTACTGATGTTAACGTTTGTACGAAGTACATATATAAATATAGCCATTGTCAAGTCTTTCATGCTTCATTTGGACCTTCCATGCTTTCTGCCTGTCCTTATTGTAGTTCGATTACTGTCTATATATATTCAATTACTCTATCATGTCGATAAGATTAGGTTAGTTTGACAACCAGAGTAGAAGGCAGTGGTATAGACAGCACATGTAGCGTGTCTTACGTGCATTCATCATCCTTGGCGTTTCGGTAAAATAACGCAGGCGTTGATCAACATGGTATTTGCTGGATATAAGGATGTATTGTTATGGTGTGTGCCTTTGCAACGGCATGCGTAACAGCAATTAAGCTACATTTCTCTGTCTTAATTTTCTGTGGGTATACTTTACAAGCAAAGTGGATGGGAGTCTGGCGTGGACTTGAATCCAGGGATGAATAAATGATGGTTGAGCATGTCCACATGATGTATGCGCTATGTGGTTGTAATGGCGTCAGTCATGTCAGATTGTAGGTGCTGCTTGTGTTGTCACTGACATCGTTACTGGACAGTCAGTTAGTGAGTGAGTTGTGTTTGACGCCGCACTGAGGTGTTTCAGTTTAACGACGAGTGCGTGAGTGAGTGGGTTAAGTTTTACGTCGCTTTCAGCAAATGAATATTATAGCAATATCATGGCGGGGGACACCAGAAATGGGATTCAAACATTGTACCCACGTGGGGAATCGAACCTGGGTCTTCAGTGTGACGAGCGAACGCTTTAACCACTAAGCTACCCCACCATTTGGGTTAAATACCAAATATTAGCACGAGCATTTTGATACATGGGCTTTATATACAATCAGTGGTAGTTAGGAACCACACCTGTGTACGTGGATTTCACCAGCTCGTAAAGCTGTTTGTGAGTGAGTGAGTGAGTATTCTTTTACGCTGCTTTTAGCCATATTCCAGCAATATCTCGGCGGGGGGCACCAGAATTGGGCTTCACACTTTGTACCCATTTGGGGAATCAAACCCGGGTCGAGCGAACGCTTTAACCACTAGGCTACCCCACTGCCTAAAGCTGTAGACATTTAGTATTGATGACAATCTTTCATAAACTATAAAGCGACAAACTCATTAAGAAATATCCGTATCTCCTTCATTCATCATCCCAATTAGTATTAAACTTCGTACATATCGGAAAACATACGCAAATCTGGTCATAGCAGGTATTTCCTTCTGTACCAGCGTTTGTTTCAATGGTGTAAATCCTGTTTTGGGCCCTTGTATGTATCCGAATAATCGAACCCGGGCCTCTTACCGCTTGACTACTCCACCACCTACGTTTATCGGATGTCTGGTTCCATCATGTAACCATAGTTACATATGTCGGATGTGTGCTTCATCTCGGTTTTACACAAATGTACCTGATTATTGACACCAGGACTGCTGACTGACTGACTGACTGAGTTTGGTTTTACGCCGCTTTTAGCAATATTCCAGCAACATCACGGCGGGGGACACCGGAAATGGGCTTCACACATTGTGCCCATGTGGGGATTCGAACCCGGGTCTTCGGCGTGACGAGCCAACGCTTTAACCATTAGGCTACCCCACCGCCCCTGACACCAGGACTAAATGTGTTGACTGAGCAGTAGATACGATATAGACGAGGGAATAACCGCTGAATGATCAACGCGCGCAATTAATCCTGGGTAGAAGTGACAATCTTTCAACAACTTCCTGAGGTGGAGTAGCGTCGATCTGACGGGCACAGAGGAAATCACGGTCTGAATTAGGGAGCTCTTCAGCTGACAAGTTCGGCCGATCACTGCCACAGATTAGGCCATATATCAAAATATCCGTGTTACTCGTTACCGCCTGACGCAAAAATGCGACCCGACCCTAAGACTTTTCTTATTTTTTACACTAAGTTTGACTCTCAAAATGTGCATGAATTTTTCACACTTCTAAGTCTATATTTTCTATCGGGGAAAAGGTGTTAATTTCTACAGAAATCAAGGGGTTTGGGACATAAAATGAAATAAAATGTAAAAATAAAATCCGCCCGCCCTACTCATATTGTTTTGAAAAAGTGACGAGAAATAAGACTATTTTTGATGTGGCCTTACCATATGACCGAATTCCAGGATGGAAGGAAGCAACTATAGGAAGCTCGCTTTGGGGGGAAGTCCTGGGGCTCCTTTCACGAAGCAACCTTTACTAAGGTTCACCTTAACACCCATTCTTTAACACTGCACTAAGGTTACCTTAGTGACTTACGATCACCTTAGTGCTTTGTGAAAGGAGGCCCTGAGTAATAGCGACTGTTAACTAAGAGAACCCCATACAAGCCCAAGACGATCAAAATCCGTCGTCGTGGCTTTCATCACCCCATTATTGTGTTATGTTGCCGGGTCATGTTATCGTCGATGTTTATGATCACGTTTCCAGGAACTACATATGACGACTATTGTGTGTAGTTTTATCAATACGGAAATTAATTATTTAGTTGTGATTGATGGTTTGGGTTTAACGAACAGCTGTTTCCATGTCAAAACTTAGAGGTCGAGTATCGTTTCTACATAAAGCATATCCTTGAAGTATTGAAAATATTAATAATTTGTACTAAAATTGCTAGGTTTCAGGTAATTTGTGCAACATGTGCGATGTCAAAATCGTTTTTGGAACAAAGATCTTTGTAAGTGGACAACGTACAAACGTATATGATCGCGTGTCGGGGTTTTAATTGCAATATGTACAACAGACATACGGCGCAATTAGACGCTAACTGCCCTTTGCGTGATGTGATGGACTTTAGATGCGTTCGTCGTGATATGAAAACCTTAAGAGGTGGCGTTCGTGATGTTTAAGACTTAAGAAGGGGGGCTTCGTGATTGCTTTGTGTCGTTAACCAGGACTTTAGCGATTCACCGAAACGCCGGTTCGTCGCTATATTTTGCACAGATACACGATACAAGGTTATACGTGTATATACGGAGAAATCCTTGTCGTTGTATTCAGTGTACCCATTGGGCAGGTTTCATGGTATATAAATAAATAATTACAATTTCTTAAGATCTACAAGAATTCTGACTCAAATTCACCGACTTCGGTTGCTGTCAAACAACTGACCCGTGAATGTCCGGGTTAGAATTGATCTTCAGTAACCCATGCTTGTCGTAAGGGGCGACTAACGGGATCGGCTGGTCAGGCACGGTAACTTGATTGACACATGTCATCTTATCCCAATTGAGTAGATTGATGTTCATGCTGTTAATCACTGGATTGTCTGGTCCAGACTCGATCATTTACAGACCGCCTCCATATTGCTGGAATATCGCTGAATGCGGCGTAAAACTAAACTCACTCACTCTCTAGCAACTTACTTTGACAATACAACTCGGCTAAACAGCATCATGCGTGCTGAGTTTCCATGTGCCTAAACTGAACCGAGCTTTATTAACACTCTAGGCACACACAAGACAAATACAAGACGTACTTTATTCAATCACTGGCGATCTATACTTATTATATACAATCAATGGCTGATAAGACCATTTCATATTGTATTTCTATGTCGTAATGTTGATTTTACAGATTTTGTTTAGTTCCCGAGGGAATTAACATATAACATTGAATCTGTTTATAAGTACAGTTATTACCGGTATTAACTACAGACAGTGATATCCATCGTCAAAATAAGTCTTTTTTACAAAGATTAATTATTTTTAAGCACATGTAATAGACGTTGTTTCATCTTCCAGTCTGTGAGTACTCGGTAACATGGTAATATTATCTACATGATGGCTTTTCGTTTTTTATACCTTCCAAGATTAAGAGGATGGGACTGGATTGCTTCTACGCCTTCCAACGTCATCCGTCTCCTGAAAAACATGGAGCCCTACGAAGTTTAGACCCACAATGCTTTGCTGTTTACGGTCACTTCCGCAATTTGATTCCTGTGTCGACAAAACGGCAAACTACCATCAAGGTCACAATTTTACGGTATTATACCGTTATAGATAGAAATAGCAATATACCGTATCAGATTTACGGTGGATTACCGTAAAATTTAAGGAAATGTTTTATAATGCATTTTTCGATTTCGAGTGTGTTAGTGAGTTTAATTTTACTCTGGTTTAGCCAACAATATCACAGCGGGGGACACCAGAAATGGACTTTACATCCATGTGGAGAATCGAACCCGGGTCTTCGGTGTAACGAGCGAACGCTTTAATAACCACTAGGCTACACCACCGCTCCTTTCGATTTGGAACATTGGATTCTACCCAAATAGTTTTTGTGGTCGGCAATAACATTTTAGAATGCCTTGGCTGTACAAAACAATTGGTGACACCATACCTGGCAACTCTCAAGCATTTGGCTTGGGACTTTAGTTACTCATGTCGGACTCTCACCACAAACCAGATAACTCTCGCCAAACTGGGTTCATATAAAAAATAGAGACAGAAATCCACGAACAATCACAAATAGGTCTGAATACATCCTGTTCAGTGAGAAGGAAATATGGAATTATGCGTTGGCTTCAGGGGGGCTTCAGCACACGGCCGGGGAGGGCGGCCTTTGGACCCCGCATCTCAAGTATATTTCTCTCTTTGCGTTGGAAGGTCTGTGACATGTCGTTTACCAATGTGCGGACCTCAAGACGGGTTAGTTTCTATGTTCATATTTCCAGTATAGGGTAATTCTATATGTACACGACCTTTGGCAATATTTCTTTTCATCCGTAGTTACTGATGTAACAAGATGCAGAGAGTTTTGTTTACGTTTTTATCAGCGGGTCTGGTTAGGATCTCTCATTTACTGGCTGTGTACGAAAAACTGAAATCAATCCATGCCAGTAATTTTTGATCATCCTGAGCCCCACACAATCCAAGTAAGGAGCTTGGTAGCAGGCTCTCTTCAAGAAGTCTGCTTTCAAATTAAGCCTGGTGTTAGTGTCTCATCGATCTCGCTTTGTTTATCGCTGCACAGAATTTGGCGTTCAGCTCTGAAGCTGTTCATTTTGAAAACTTTTTGATCCCGTAACAGTCGTTCAGCTTTAACTTCAAGTCAGGGTCGCCGCTATTTAATTATTTGGGTTAGTTTTCTAGGAGGAGAGATGATGAGATGTTCTACTTTTTTCAGAGCAGTGGTTGCTTGGTTAAATACCAACTGTAGGTAACGAGAGCAACGTGATTGTGGGCGAGTGACGCAATATTCCAACATTACGTACTTCAAATGGTGTATCCATTTTAATAATTGTCATAGAAGCAACCCAATCCTGCTTCAAGGGTATGTGGCGCCGTAAAATGAGGTTTGATTTTGGTCTGTCTTTTACGACCTTCGGCAATATTTTGCAATACAAAACCTACCCATACGGATCAAAACATCCACAACAACTCCAACAACCCCCCTAAAGTCAAGACCGGCGTCATCTCTACATTGACCAGAAGAGCCAAAACCATCTCCTCAACAAACCTACAAGAAGAGATTGAACACCTAAGGAAAGTCTTTGCAGAACGCAACCACTACCCACCTGAAATAGTCAACAGAACCATCGAAGCAATGCTTTCACCTCCTGCCAAAAGATCTAAACCAGAATCAGCCCCCATCAAGATATCCATTCCCTACATAGGTAAACCATCACATCAAATCAGCCGACTCCTGAAACAACAGGCAGGCATAGACACAACCTTCTCAGCGTCCTCCAACCTCAACAACCTCCTCCATGCCAACGGAAGAAAACAACCCACCGTCAACAACAACAACCCGAAATGTGTTATTTATAAAAAAAACTGTGATTGTGGACAAAGCTACATAGGCGAAACATCCCGACCCATCAACACACGAGTCAAAGAACATCGCACCTCTGTTGCTAACTCCGACACCAAATCAGCTATCTCTGACCACATCAAAGCAAACCCCAATCATCAAATAGAGTGGTCCGACTTCACCATTCTCGCCAACAACCAAACGGACTTCACTAAACGCAAGCTCACAGAAGCCATTCACATCAACCGTGACCAAGGATACTTCATTCCATCAGCTTATGATCCACTCCTCAACCAAGCCCAATCTATTGTATAAACATCGCACCTATTGTATAAACATCTCCTTCATTGTACCACTCCTGTATTTATACATCTCTGGCACCATTCACTATCCTTTGTGTACTCACTGGCTTCATCAGCTTACTGCTTAACCAATTATGGCAATTATGTTGTTTCCTTTGTCAATTACAATGTATGTAGTTTCATTGTTATACACAGCATAAACATGAAGCTCCTCCACTTCATGTATCACTCTTGCTTGACAACGGTACAAGAATCTGTATCGAAACGTCGCACTCACGAAATAAAGAAGTTGTTATCCATAAAAACTTGTTCCATATTGTACGTCTCAACTTCTAAAATGCCACTCAAACAAATACATTTCCTGATGCCTGCAACACCTTGCATTTCTGCACCAGAAACATATCTCATTGAACTCATAACAAGCTGATCGGTGACTTCATTTAAATATTTAGCGGATCCTGATACCAAGTTTACCTGATCGAAATATCGCATCGATAACATTACATGGGATATAAATGTATAACATTATCAAAAGTTAATATTGTTTATGATGGTTGTAAAGCAGTAATCATATAACCAAAGCCTACCAGAGTAAACTAACGTGTCTCCAAACACAGAAATGTTTGTTTTCTCTACATTTTGTAAACGAAAACATCGACAAGCCGAAGTATGAAAAAATATCAGTCAATCTCTTGTTACTTTTCTAAATACAGTGTCGACCTGTACACAATCAAGCGAAAAGTTTTTTAGTCTGCGAAATTTACTCGTATTTCTGAAATTCGATATATTAACATGTGAAATAGACTAATAGTAAAAGCATTTATGTGTTTTGGAAAATCGCATATTTTTTCTTTTAGTAGACCAGTAATAATACCCGTCTTACTGGTTACACGTGATCTTTCTTCAACGCCATTTCGGCAAAACAAATAAAATTATACACTGCTGACGGTTTATCGGAAAACTTCTACACTCTTATTAGTGTCATCGCTTTGTTGCAGTTCAAGCCAGACTATTGCCATATTGACTATTGACTAGAGCCAGACATGTACATTCGTCACACAACCCACGTCCATTTAGTTCCTGATGGTCTGGAACGAGATGGGTGTCGATTTAATGCTCAATTTAATCTCTGTCCATGCCATTTTTCCCACCCACTGTTCCCAATGTAGTTCTCAAGAACAAAATGTCTTATTTGGATATATTTTACCGGAGTCCTGGCTGAAGCTATTAAGATGCATGTATTAAACGACCTGCGGGTGGTTGTACAAAACAACCTTAACACTAAGTGAGTGAGTGAGTATGGTTTTACGCCGGAGGAATCGAGTCCGGGTTTTCGGCGTGACGAGCGGACGCTTTAACCACTAGGCTACCCTACAGCCCCCTTAACACTAAGTCTATCGTAAGTCTGGTAGGGATTGTGACTCATGGTCAGCTTAGCGCTAAGATCGCTTTGTACAACAGCATTATGATCATAGATAAACTGGGTTGACTTAAGCTTTATCTATACTCAAACACGTTAAGGCAGAGGCAGAAGCAACACGTGCATTGTTAGAATACGTGGGATGGAATGTTGTTTTACACCGCACTCAAACAATATTCCAGCTTTATGGCGGCGGTCTGTAAATAATCGATTCTGGACCAGACGATCCAGTGATCAACATCATGGGCATCAATCTACGCAATTGGGATACGATGACATGTGTCAACCAAGTCAGCGAGCTTGACCACCCGATCCCGTTAGTCGTCTCTTACGACAAGCATGGGTTAATGAAGACCAATTCTAACCCGGATCTTCACGGGTATCATTGTAAGAAAGAAATGCGAACATCAGAACTTGTAGTGTAGCCACAGAGCTTTACCTTTACTGCCATTCACCAATGTATCTTGTGGCTTCCAACGGGCCTGGATAGTCGTGTGGGTACCCGGGTCCTTCTCAGAACCCATCAAGCCCGAGTACACGAATTACCCGTAACCAACATAATCTTTAATGTGACTCGACAATACATCGCTCGTTGGATTACTCGTGAAAAATAAATGAAAGCACCATAATTGTCTATTTACCCAGTGTCTCATGGTCACCATACTGCAGCCAGGAGGTTTGAAAATGATCACCTTTACAATGGACAAGATCAGCAATTTGTAGTGAAGAGTTGTGGCCCTTTGATGACAGGGTCCGTTGGTCGCGTGTTCGAATCACTGACTCGCCCCGATGATACTACTTTGCCAACTAGAACAATACCTTCTGCGAAGCCTTTCCCTTAAATTTAACTAAAAAGACGAAAAAGTTGAAATATAAAGTTACGTAAAACCTCAACACGCCCATTCAATCACAGTTACAAGTCCTTACAGAACCGGCTGTTTTGGTCACTAGACTATATACTGACTGACTGACTGACTGAGTTTGGTTTTACGCCGCTTTTAGCAATATTCCAGCAACATCAAGGCGGGGAACCCCAGAAATGGGCTTCACACATTGCACCCATGTGGGGATTCGAACCGGGTCTTCGGCGTGACGAGCCAACGCTTTAACCACTAGGCTACCCCACCGCCCACTAGACTATATACACGGTAAGCGTAATTACAGTGTCATTTGTATAATCTCAGAATAGTCTTAGAACTACCTATACAATGACATCTATGTTAGTACGATATTAATAATGTTTCTCCAAAGACGGGAAACGGAATCAATGCAATTGTATATGTTTGCGCCATCCAAGATCAAACACTTCAGCTGTGTTTGTTAAAGGTTATGTTGGAATTGATATGTTAGACATGCTGATATAAATACTATGGAACTTTAACGAATACATGAATATGCTACTGATATTTTCGTTACGTTTCTAGCTGTGCTACTGGAATCTTACCGAACATGTTGTACAATGTATGGAAATCGGCAGGTCGTTACGACGAGCCGACCCGTGTGAGTCGAGCGCCTACTGTAATCGTTAGGTTGCCAACTGACAGTAATCGTTAGGTGACCCTTTTCCATGGTCGTTTGGTTGCCCATTTACAGTAATCGTGAAGTTGTCCACTCACAGTAATCGTAAAGTTGTCTACTCACAGTAATCGTTAAGTTGCCCACACAGTAATCGTTAAGTTGCCCACACAGTAATCGTTAAGTTACTACTCACAGTAATTATTTGGTTACCCATTACTGTAATCTCCACGTCACCGATTATCGTAATCATTTGGCTACCCATTACCGTAATCTCCACGTCACCGATTATCGTAATCCTTTGGCTACCCATTACCGTAATCTCCACGTCACCCATTATCGTAAACCCCACGTCAACCATTACCGTAATAATTTGGTTACTCATTACTCTAATCATTTGGTAATCTGGACACAATAACACACTTTAAGCTCACCCTTACCATGAATGTGTTAAAACGACACACATTAATGTACATTATGATCAAACGAATACTTGGAGTGTAATTCCCAATACGATTACATCTGCGATGGGCAAAAAATAGGTGCCTTAATTGTTCTCAACTCGTCGAACCGCATCGCATGACCGATTCGGTTAAAGTGAGTTCAGCTATATACAAAATTATCATGACGCTTGGAAAATAGAAAAGGAGGCACGACACGTTGTAGACGACTGTTTACTGATTGGCTAAAACCGTTTTTATCTCCATAAATTCAATTTCGTTTTACTGAAGACGATTCCTTGCTTAATTACACTCGTTGTGTGAATCCAGCATTATGGGGTTGTGGATTCAATGCTGAATGCAGCATCAGTCCTTCCGTCTAACGCTCTTTGTCTACTGGCTATCCTTATTGCCTCACGTCTGAAGAAAAGGTTAAGTAGTAATATACAGTGGTTGTTACAGTGTCATGTATGAGTTACAGGTGGTGTTTTATGTGAGTTTACTCATTCCAATCAATGGCATTACCTGTGTAATAGATCACACCTCTAAATGTCAATGCAAGAACTTGGTATGCCGACCTTTTCGCAGCTTTTGTCATCCGGCTTAGAACGTGTATTAAATTATATCTTAACGAGTTTAAACATTGATTCGACTACGTCTTAGCGCTTTTTTGAAACTAAACATTCATGTTTAGATTTCTTGGAAATCTGTTCAAATTGTATATCTGCAACAGTTCGGGAAAATACGGTGTAAAGTAAGTTGTGTTGTGTCCTTTAGTTATCCTCTGCAACGCGTTTTGCGGGGGGTATTAAAATGGACTCCGTCCGGGCGTGCGTGCGTCCGTCCGTCCGTGCACATTTGTCTTTTCCGGAGCAGAACTCAAAAACCGTTCAATATTTCTTCTCCAAACTTGGCACATAGATAGATCTGGTGGTGTACTGGTGCCTTTTGGTAGTTTTGGAATTCTGAATAAAATATTTTTGGCGTTTCCATGGCAACAAATATGACATAGACTGAACTTGGTGATAATGCTCCTTTCTGGAGCAGAACTTTAATAACCTTTCAATACTCTCCTTCCACTTTTCTATATACACACCTAAATATTTGACATAATCATAACTCGTAGACATAATCATGAAGAGTATTTTGCCATTGCGGGGATATTGATGACTTTGTCTTCTTGTCGTACCCTGAACTATTGGGTTCGAATCAGTTACCCTTGTGTAACCAACGTTACCGACTAAAAAGTAAATATATTGACAAAGGGCTAAACATAAGGCAGATCAATGTGTAACTGACGTTGACCTTAGCCGAAAACGTCTTCCTCGCGGGTCTCCGTGACGGTGTATCGATCGTAATACTACGTGTGTCAGTTCAAATTTAACGTTTCATCAACATTGTTTCAGCCATACGCGCTTTGTAGTAATGGGTTACCTACTGTTTATTTTGACACAATATCTTTTCGGTCTGTTTCTATGGACATCAGATAAAAGTCTCTGAATCTCTATAATTTTATTCTATTTTATTCTGTTCGCTGGTCACTCCTTTAGTGTTTGATTCCCCTTCTTAGGTACAATGTGTGAAGCATATTTTTGGTGTCCCCAGTCATGTTATTGCTGGAATATTGCTACAAAGCGGTGTTAAAACCTAACTCATCACTGATTGGGATGCGGATGACTGAGCAATTCATCTTTCAGGACAAAAAAACACGTCCACTTCGTCATTATTTTTCTTTAATTCTTCCGCTATTTCCTTTGAGAATATGTTCCTCTTAAAACCCACCTCCTTACCAGAATGTCAAGGACCGGCACCTCTTTGCACCAACTGAAGATTACTTGTACGCACAGACTTAAAAAGACATTCTTGAGAACCTACGCTGACTAGAGGGTAATCGATGAGAACCATGATATGTTTGGAATGTTTATTTGAAGTCAGATCCAGGTCTGTCAAGTGTTTCAAATCCTCCACAGAACCTCTTTGCCACAACAAAACCTAGATACATGCTGCCCGGTAGGCACTAACCGTCTCCAATGGCTCCATTTACTTATGGAACTCTGTCCCTTGGAGACAATTTTAAACATAAATGACATATTTGTCCGACGACTCTACCAAAACAAAATCCCCTCCGTGTTGAAGTAGAGCTCACATGGTTTACTTTGATCTAACACTACCCTCTCAATTTAATTATTCCTCTTCTGTTTACACACGGGGTGAGATCGGGTTACCCCCGAGGCAGACAAAAGACATGGCTGGTTACTTTGAGAAGCAATCACCCAGTCGTCACCATCTCGCTGAAGTGCTATATCGCAGGATCAGATGATACCCTTCGATTTTCCTCCAAGGCCTAACTTCAAAGGAGTCCTTGAGGATTTGACTGGGATGTTTTCGTTGTAGCTGGCCTAATAGCTATCTAGTCCTCAGAATACTGTCGGTCACGTGGTACCCTTGTAGATATGACGTGGATCCAAGTTTCCGGTGGTCTGTGGCTCCAAAGGCTCCATTTTAAATCTCAGATGACTGCGGAGTCGCTAGACTGACGCAGAGTCTCTGAACACATTTAACGCTAATCAATACAAGGAACGCAATTTAAATTTAAAAGGAGCCCTTAAGGGTAGCGATCTGAAACTGAGGAAAATCTAGACTTGCTTCATTTAGCGCTCTTGTGTCACTAGACGGACGCTTAGTCTATGAAAACATTTAACGGTAATCGATACAAGGAACGCAATTTATATTTAAAAGGAGCTCGTTGAGGTGTAGATACTTAACTGAGGAAATTCTAGACTTGCTTCATTTAGTGCGCTTGTGTCTCTAGGCTGACGCTTAGTCTCTGAAAACATAAGCGTCATTAAACCAAACGTGTACATCCACTGAAACATCGTAAAAACCTTGTATCAAAAGAAAAGTGAGTGAGTGAGTAAAAAAAGAAGGCTGGAAGCCCAATCCATAACGAAGGAAGTCGAGGCTTGTGTTCTTTCCCACCGATCCTTTTTCATTCATGGAAAATTACCATCATCATCTTTCTCATTACATCAGGCAGTACGAGTCGAATAGGAAAACAGTGATATCATATATTTACATATCAGATACACAGTCTAGATTGCCCGTTGATGCTTCAAGTGATTAATGGTGAAACCCGACACCCCCACAGTAGTTTATTATGGTGTACTGAGCACGTTTGATGAGATAAGTCAGTTAATAAATATGGATCAGCTATAACGACTACAGATTAATCGTCACTGAGTGTCAAAGTAGATTGAAAATACCAAATCCCAAAGTTTGAAAACATTGCGGAATCGAAATTATCTAAATGAATAATATTTTGAAGATTTTTTCTATGAACTTTTCGAGGAAATTTGGCCTCATATTCCTTCCAGTCTCATTAACTTCATAGTGAGTGAGTGAGTTTTACGCCGCACTCAGCAATATTCCAGCTATATGGCGGCGGTCTGTAAATAATCGAGTCTGGACCACACAATCCAATGATCAACAGCATGAGCATCGATCTGCGCAGTTGGGGACCGATGACATGTGTCAACCAAGTCAGCGAGCCTGACCACCCGATCCCGTTAGTCGCCTCTTACGACAAGCATGGGTTACTGAAGATCAATATTGTAACCCGGACCTTCGCAGGTCCATTAACATCATAGAACTGTTTACATATGTACGCTACCTTTGCGTGAAGGTATGTAGACACCACCCCTATCAGTTCTGGTTCTGTGATGTCTGAATGAGCATTGACCGCCCAATCTAACTGAAGCATGTGGGGTATTATATACAATCAAGTATCAACTTTCCATAACAATTTCGCTTTCTTCTTTCAGTCATTGGAAATTTCGACATTCAATACGGGTACATTATAACAGAACTCAAATACAATCCCTTAAGTGTAGATACCACGGCGCTCAGAAACGACAGCAGGCTGAAAACATCAACCACAAAAAAATAAGGCTTTTACTTTTGCATTCGGAACTCCCCAACTGTATCGGTTTTCAGTATCCAGGATTCAGATATGTTTCTCCGTATAATTCATTCACTCGTTTTGAGAATTTAGTATTGATCGGCCAATAAGAAATTTCATCTGACTCGACCTCCCACTGACTTGACCTCAGATATTCATAGAGATAATGTCAAGTTTATGGATAACTTCTTATATTTCGTAGCTGGTAAAAGAAGTTGTTGTCCATAAAATTTGCTCTTACTGTAATTCCCAAACCTTTAAATGCCACTCAAAGAGGTTAGCTTCATAGAAATGTTGTATGGATTTGAATTGTCCGTTTCAGATCCGATTGCCTCCATTATCTGAGCTTAAATGAACGCCTTCTCTAATGTTGAAGTGCTGTGAAGGTGGTGTACATGAGTTGTCCAGTCTTAGGCGCTGCAAATACTGTCAGGAATACTGCTCAACAATTGCTAGGGACCAGACAAGTCATCTTTACCTAAAGATGTTGAATGTACTTAATATCGAGAAGTATGTCTGATCTGTTGAATGCCTTGAAAACATTCCCCTTGATTGTGTTCCTCGGTTCGTCAACACCAGCGTTGTGAACGTCTACTACGTACACAACTTCGGGCTTTCTTCCAACGTCAAACTGCCGGGCGGTGGGGTAGCCTAGTGGTTAAAGCGTTCGCTCGTCACGCCGATTCCCAGCATGGGTACAATGTGTGAAGCCCATTTCTGGTGATATTGCTGGAATATTGCTAAAAGCGGCGTAAAACCAAACTCACTCAATCACTTACAGTTATGCACAAACTCGACATCTCACGCGTACCCTCTTTCTTTGTGTGTTTGCCAGTGTTTGGAAGTGTGCATGTACAGAATAACACATCAAGAAACAAGCTTTAATATAATATATTATTATCCACATGTATGTAAAAAGTGCAAAACGTTACTCAGCTGCATTGTTACGAGCAAACTAAAATCCAGTTTATTTTCTGTTCAGTTGTATCAACCATAAAAAATAGTATAGAATATCTGATTCCCATAAGCAAACTTCACTACATATTTTTGACATACTGCGTCGGTTTGTACCATATCAAGTATCAAGGGACGATGATTAACTACCGCAACCAAGAGGATGACATTAAATCTATGACAGCAAAACTATTTTCGGCCAGGACTTAACAATAACAGATGTTTTATTGCTGGTGATTTAAACAGCCTACAAATTAATCTTTTTTCAAAGACAACTATTCTTTGACTACCCTTGCAGATTAATTTTCAGCTTTTTAAAGTGGAATGATATATCTCAAAACTTGTGAGTCATTGGAGAACTTTCACAATTGTTCAGAAGATCTGGTTTCTAAGGTATTTCCAGGTGTAAAAAATAATTTAAACAAAACCATATTAAACCAGTCTTGATTAACCATCCACATTGGTTCCATTGGGCGTTTAAAAAGAAAACTGGGGGTGAAACTGATCTGAATGGAGCGCTGACAATACCCGTGACACCGGGTGTTCGCGATGTGGGTGAGCATGACATTGTCCTGTAGCACCCTCCCACCACACCCCCTCCCGGGAGCACCCTCCAAGCAAACCCTCTCCCGGTAGCACCCTCCAACCACACCCCCTCCCGGTAGCACCCTACAATCACACCCCCTCCCGGTAGCACCCTCCAGCCACACACCCTCCCGGTAGCACCCTCCAACCACACACCCTCCCGGTAGCATCCTCCAACCACACCCCTCCCGGCAGCACCCTCCAACCACACCCCCTCCCGACAGCACCCTCCAACCACACCCCCTCCCGGTAGCACCCCTCCAACCACACCCCTCCCGGTAGCACCCTCCAGCCACACCCCCCTCCCGGCAGCACCTCCAACCACACCCCCTCCCGGCAGCACCCTCCAACCACCCCCTCCCGGCAGCATCCTCCAACACACCC
This sequence comes from Haliotis rubra, assembly GCF_003918875.1. NCBI lineage: Eukaryota > Metazoa > Mollusca > Gastropoda > Lepetellida > Haliotidae > Haliotis > Haliotis rubra. The sequence continues at coordinate 158,654 of NW_025767133.1, read as the reverse complement.
CTCCCGGTAGCACCCTCCGACCACACCCCCTCCCGGCAGCACCTCCAACCACACCCCCTCCCGGTAGCACCCTCCAATCACACAGAATGTAACTGTTGACAGTTAGGTTATCATCACTAAATTGTGGTAATTAATTTTGCTTAAAGCCGCAGATCTAAGTGAAGTAGAATACCATCATAGTTGCATATTTATAGAAGTATCGTCGTTCTGAAGCTATACAGTTGCCGACCCGTGAAGTTCCGGGTTAGAATATTGATCTTCAGCAACCCATGCTTGTCGAAAGAGGCGACTAACGGAATCGGGTGGTCAGGCTCGCTGACTTGGTGTAAAACTAAACTCACTCACTCACTCACTATTTTAAAAACATGATTCCTGGGATTAAATGTTAGTCTATTCTCGACCCCAATAAGTCCAATAAAACCAGCTCTGTCAGCAATAACTGATGGAAGCAGTTTCATTCACGTGACTATCACATGACGGTTATCGTTGACTTGATTCTGGACTCAACACAAACGTGCCTTGTGATTGGTCGCTTGTATTTACAATTTCCATAACGATTGCCATGTCACAGACACTCCCATGTTGAACCGCTATGGGGCTTGATTGCTGGTGGACAATAACAGTGACACCATATTTAGATAGATTCTAACCAAATTTTACTTATAGGCGTCATGATCAACATAGATCGGCTTTAAATCCTAGAAACATTGATTTGTCGAACTTACGTTCTTCTCGAAGGGAAAATCGAGTCCCTGATTCCTCTATACTCATCATATTGTGTTTGAGTCGAACATCGAATTACTCGAGGAAGTCATACAGATCCCTTCAACTTCGACACGGAGCAGTAGGGCAGGTCACTCGTCTCACCGAAAACACGGGTTCGATTCCCCACAAGGGCACAATGCGTGAAGCCCATTTCTGGTGACACCAGTAAAGATATTGCTGGAATATTGCTACATGTGGCGTAAAAATAAACTCACCTTCGACAAAACGATCTTGGACAGTATTTGCTTGTCCAAATTGCAATCCCATAACCAAAGAATTAAAGCGATAATAACTTGAGACGTATAGCTTCGTATATCTTCAAGACTACAAGGATCAGGTATCTTGGCAATTCTCACAACTTGGTTAATGTGAAGACACCATTTCATGATGTATTTCAGTCTAGCAGATATTGGTCACATTTATTACACAATGAAAACGTCTTGCTTCTACTAATTACAACGTCCGGATTCTAACAAGGAATGGGCACCAGACGACTGGGTGTACGTCCATTTAAACAGAACGTGACATTGTACGTTTCCCAACCGGCTACTGAACTCCTGTCTACGAGCCGTACTGTATTCCATGTAACAAATCTCCACGTACGGACCCGAGCTCCCATTCATTACTGTCACATGCCAGGCAGCGGTTCCAGCATCAATCACACACGCCATGCCATTCTGTTCGGGCTTGGGCCTAATTCCTGAATCTGATCTGAACGTATGTACAGAGGCATTGTTCGATAGCTTCCATGTGCTGATCAGGAGAAGATCGTAGAATATTTATGCCGTGTCCAATTCGTAGCTGGATAGGTTTTTGTGGCATCTATGTCTCAGCAGGAACCTTGGACGTCGCTATTGCCGTATAATCGCGATTTCCTTTGCTGTTTTCCAGGGTTTTCAGCAACCGAAGAGCCCTCTTAATGTAGGGACGGTAGGGTAGCCTAGTGGTTAAAGTTTTCGGTCGTCACGCCGAAGACCCGGGTTCGATTTCACATGGGTACAATGTGTGAAGCCCATTTCTGGTATCCTCCGCTGTGGAATATAGCCAAAGCGGGTAAAACTATACTCACTCACCCACCTAATGTATGGCGTGAACAGCTTCAGGAACGGGCGTGTTATTTTATGTTCCTAGATTAAAGGCAAAATTTGGACTTCAGTTTTAATAATTAGAGCTAAGACAAAATATGGATTTAAGGTGTTCTACGAGTTAAAACTATCAAGCTTATTGCATTAGACGATGTGACTGCCCGGCGCTGTCACCTCTGATTACACAAACCATATTTCTTGAATGGGATGCGTCTTCGGTATTACAGCCAGGATCAAAAGACTGGTGAAGGTTGCCGACACATTGTCGCCGGAAGTCCAACACTAGTGACCATACGGTCTGCATGGCGATCACTTCCTTTGCACCCAAGTCGGACATAATTCATTCTGATGAATAGGATTAAGTACTTTAACGAACAGAATTACCTCCGCTGTAGACATGTTGATTTAGATATTAGTGTTCTACTAATCGTCAGCCTGTCTTACAGTATCGAACCATTCCGGCCACACAGTCCCTACCGTAATGTTTGATGTTTGTTTGTTTGTTTGTTTGTTTGTTGTTTAACGCTCTCAGCAATATTCCAGCTATATGGCGGAGTCTATAAATAATCGTGTCTGGACCAGACAATCCAGTGATCAACAGCATGAGCATCGATCAGCGCATTTGGGATACGACGACACATGTCAACTGAGTCTGCGAGCCTGAATACCCGATCCCGTTAGTCGCCTCTCACGACAAGCATGGGTTGCTGAAGATCAGTTCTATCCCGGATCTTCCCGGGTGCTACCGTGATGCTACTGTAAATGAAGCCAACTCTAGATTTTCCTCAGGTTCTGAATTTTTATCTTTGGGCGGCTCCTTTCCATTGTGTAGTTTCTAGTTCCTGTCATTTTTATTTTAGTTCAGAGACTAAACAATTGTCGAAACTAACGCACGGCATGGATATATGGTAATGAATTCCACATGTCCAGACTGTTCTATGTCACCTGTGTTTGGCTGAAAACATTTGTCACGTGGTATCTACCATTGAGGATACATGTCCAAACCAATTGCAGCTTTAGTGTAATCTTCAGACACGTGTTAACGACACTCAGACCTCTGTCCTGCATTTTATCGACGATCCCAGAAACAACATACATGAACGCCGCTAAAAGCATACAATAAAAAGTGCATCCATTTAATTGATCATTGTCAAGACTGATAGATGGAAGCTTTTCCCGAGGAATTAAGTGATTAGTTTTTGTCGGTGGTATTTTGCCGCGTGGGAAAACAATGACCAGGTGATGGTTGAGTGACCACTGTCCTTGTCCTTCGTTCATCCCATGTGCTACAATTTCCTGGTCTTTCAAGTCGAGTCTGTTGCTGGGCCTAGAAGGCGGATATTAAACCCATTCGCCGGAAATAATATTTATTTCTCTGGAGAGTTTTGCTCTTTGGTGGTCGTGGTTTTATCACATCTGTTTCAAGATGGTGTAATTAAAACCAGGGTAACGCAAAATTACCATTCGCCTTTTCACGGCTTTTCCTCTTTCAATTTCTGCCTTAGAGGTATATTAGTGTTTTATTAAATATTTTATTGCAAGCTGGCGTTTTATTGTACGTCTCTCGAAATTAAATCAGTTTCACGACGTATTGCTGAGAGTTCGCTATCTTCACATAGCTGTGATGTTATTGGTGATTGTTTTAGTCAGTCGTGGCAATGAAACTCTCAGCTCGTGTCCCCGAGTCTTCATAGTCAATGGAGGTTTGACCCGTGAAGATCGGGTTGGAATTGGTCTTCAGCAACCCATGCTTGTCGTAAGAAGCGCCTGACTGGATCGGGTGACAGGTTCGCTGACTGGGTTGACACATTCCATCGTATCCTAATTCCGTAGATCGATGCTCATGATGTTGATCACTGGATTGTCTGGTCCAGACTCGAGTACCAACTTTTACAGGTCGCCGCAATGTAGATGGAATAGTGTCAAGTGCAGTGATAAACAACAAGTGAGGGAGTGAGTTTGGTTTTACGCCGCTTTTAGCAATATTCCAGCAATATGACGGCGGGGGACACCACAAATGGGCTTCACACATTGTACCCATGTGGGGAATCGAACCTGGGTCTTCGGCGTGACGAGCTGACGCTTTACCCACTAGGCTACCCCACTGCCCCCGATAAAGAACAAACAACCAATAGTTCAGTAACATCGCGGCCAGGTTCATTGGAAAAAGACTTCACACCTTGTACCATCGTGAGGAATCGGACTCGGGTCCGGGCTCGGACTTGGTGTGCCACACACATATGGTTCGAACCCCAGATGGCGCTGTTTATGTTTCCAGGCATGTCAGCACCATGGTCAGGCCCCATCACAGGTGTAAAAGCCTCCCACCTGCACACCTGGATTTCCTTCCACATCAGCCTGGCACGCTGAATATATATTCTAAGCCGATTTAAATCATAGTCACTCACTCACTGACTAAGAGGGGTAGTCTAGTGGTTAAAGCGTTCGCTCGCTCGTCACGCTGAAGACCCGGGTTCGATTCCCCACACTGGTACAATCTGTGAAGGCCATTTCTGGTGTCCCCCGCCGTGAAATTGCTGGAATTTTGCTGATAGAGGCGTAAAACTAAACTCACTTACTGACTCAGAGCTCGGATTAAGTACTCATCATTGATGGTGCTTTAAAAGGAAAAGTCAGTCAGTATTCCATGCAGAAAATCCCATCGAAAACAACAGCGTCTGGGCACAGCTGGGAGCCAATCTCTAGTAGAAGAACATACACAGCTTGTTAAATAAAGGATCTGACAAGAACCAGGATTACTGGCCGTCTGAAATGTCCATTTTAAGGAGACATGCTTTAACACCATGCAAAAAGTTATGTTTGCTTTTTAAAGATTGAATGAAAAATGCCAATCTGTCAACGTATCCGAGATGCCCCAGCTTCTCCCAGTCCTCTAAATGTGATTGCCCCGAAGATCTATCATCCATGCCCCCCCTCACTCCCCCAAACTCGCTCCCACCCCTGTCTGTCTTTTGCAATTTGTAACATACTTTGAAATAAGGAAATAAAGTTACTGCGGACTGAAGCGACTGTTTGAGTGATATTGTATTAAATAGAGAACTTTTTTATATTTACGTTGACGGGACTTAAGATTACGAGAGTCTCGCTGCAACAGCCATCTGGAATAGGTCCACTGGGTATCTGACTTACTCTTGGTGCCAAGAATGATGTGGCCACGTGTTGAGAAACGTTTGCATCTTTTCGCTGCGTGTTACACACGCGTTTAATAGCAGGAAATTCATGCATTATCCAACGCATCTTTACAGCAAGCGTCATGCTGGGAGTTTTACAGTTTTTTGTCATGCTTTTCCTGGAACTATAACTGTGTGTAGGGAGGCTGGTGTTGTGAGACGGTGCTTTAAAAGTTGGAATGTTTGGCCAATTACGGTGGATGCTGGTATGAGATGACAGGATGTATACTGAGGGAAAAAAATTAGGGATCACATTAAAGCGCAAGCGTTCCTTTTTTTCCTAGGTTTCTTCACAAGCGTTGTATCGCACATCTAGTGAAGAAACCTGGAACAAAATAAAGGAACACTTGTGATTTCATGTGATACCTTATTTTTTTCCTCAGTATATTTAAAGTTGGTTAAATTTCGGAATCTGTTGTCATGTCAGTGAAGGATTACATGTGGTGATAACTTATGAAAAGTTTTACTCTGTGGTGTTTAATTAACAGTAGTTTCCTATTTGGAGCGGTGTGTAGCTGGATGGGTGTGGATTTGTTGGGTGTACAATATAGGTGAGGGTGTGGCTGGATGGTTAGTGTGGCTGGGTGGTGGGTGTGGATGTGACTGGGTGGTGGTCTTTATGGGTATGGCTGGGGGTAGGTGTGGCATGGTGATAGGCGTGAGTAGGGTTAGGTGGGTGGGTGGGTGGAATTTGGTTTAACGTCGTGCTTGAGAATATTTCGCTCATATGACGACGTGCATGCGTGTGTATGTGTATGTGCGGCTGCTGGTACTAGCCCAGACTTAAGCTGGTTTTATAGTGCTAGCTCACTGAGATACCATGCCGCAGTGAAGCATGAATACCCCACCCAGACACATTATACTGACTCCGAGTCGACCAGTCCTTGTTGTACCCATTAATGCCGAGCGCCAGGCAGGGACCAACAAGTACCATATTTAACGTCTTTTGGTATGACGCGGTCGGGGATCGAACACGCTACCTTCCGCTCTCCGGGCGGACGCTCTAACCACTACACCACGGAGGTGGTCGAGTAGGGTTAGGTGTTAGAGTGAGTGAGTTTAGTTTTACGCCGGACTCAGCAATATTCCAGTTAGGTGTTAGATGTTGGTGTAGGTGAAAGGTGAGTGTGGGTGTGGACGGAGGTTAGGTGTTGGTGTGGGCTGGTGTTAGATGTCGGTGTGGGTGTGGTTTAATGGTAGGTGTGGGTGTGACTGGGTAGTAGGTTGTGTGTGGCTGGATGTCAGATGTCGGTGGAGTTGGATGTTAGATGTGTGTGTTGGTGGAATGGTAGGTGTGAACGGTGGTGGGTGCGCGGAGGTAGCGAGTTAGTTGTCGGTGGGGCTGTGGCTGAACGGCAGGTGTGGGTGGAGCTCGGTAGAAGATGTGGGTCGGGTTGGGTGTTAGATGTCGGTGTGCGTGTGGCTGGGTGTAAGTTGATGGTGTGGTTGGTTGTTAGGTGAGGGTGTGGTTGGTTGTTAGGTGAAGGTGTGGTTGGTTAGGTAAAGGTGTGGTTGGTTGTTAGGCAAGGGTGTGGTTTTTGTTAGGTGAAGGTGTGGTTGGTTGTTAGGTGAGGGTGTGGTTGGTTGTTATGTGAGGGTGTGGTTGGTTGTTAGGTGAAGGTGTGGTTGGTTGTTAGGTGAGACTGTGGTTGGTTGTTAGGTGAAGGTGTGGTTGGTTGTTAGGTGAAGGTGTGGTTGGTTGTTAGGTGAGGGTGTGGTTGGTTGTTAGGTGAAGCTGTGGTTGGTTGTTAGGTGAGGGTGTGGTTGGTTGTTAGGTGAGAGTGCGTGTGGGCTGGCGTAGGGCGTAATACCACCTTCACACACATTTCAGGCAGGGGACTTCTAGATCTTCTATGCAGAATAGCGTCCCTTAATCGAGATAATATCCACTGATCGTGGGATCGATTCTCCTCTTATAACACAAGAGGACTTGAAAGCATCATAACACTTCTATTAGATTTCACCAGATTTCCACCGCTATTTCAACAATGTTTCACCAGCCGCTGCCATCTACGACCTGCTTCCATTATCGCTTTCCTCAAATATCAGTTAATATAATCTGCTGTGAGAACACCATCGAACCTTCTCATAATGTATGTCATTTGATATGTTAACACTCGATGATGTTAATAGAAAGACGCACATGTATCCAAATGGTAACGGTATGGGGAGAACTGCGTCATGAATTCAATATTGCCTTCCTCTGAAATGTGAAGTAATATCAATAACACTGAGCGAATACAATTACTACACGTAAGTAATGTTTATCTACGTCTGTAATTCAACATGGTTGGAAGGTGGGGTAGCCTAGTTGATAATGCGTTCACTCGTCACGCCGAAGACCCGGGTTCACTTCCTCACATGGGTACAATGTGCGAAGCGGATTTTTGGTTTTGGTGCCCCCAGCGTGATATAGCTGGAATATTGCTGAACGCGGCATAAAACTATACTCTCTCATTCATTATATGAGTAATAACCCTAACATGAAAATAATGATAATATACTCAATATTATTATACAAGTGCAATGAAATAATCTGATTTTGTGAGAAACTGTGTCAGATCTAACATCGGTAGAACAGTGTTTAGTTTTCCTAGCACTAAATCGTTTTTTTTCTAATGAGACACGCCGACATTTTCCCCCTTAGATATAAAGGCAGTATTCGACGTTAGCACAAAGACAGCATGCCAGATAGGTATTAATCCAGATTTGATACACACTGATATGGCAACATAAGGCTACACACAAGCTATTTGTCTTCTCAGACATGATCTTGATCTTCACATGAACAGTCAATAATACAGAAGTTTAGACCCTTAATCGAACATCATTTCATCATGGAGAAATGCTATTATGAAAAGTTTCAACATCAGAAAAGTTCTTAACTTTATTCAGAATATTCTTCGAGAAATTCAATCATAATCAATCTGCCAACTGCAGAAAAAGCATGAAAGAAGCACGCGAGCGTCTTCTGATGACCGGAAGTTCATTTCAGACGAACTCTGGGATTGCTACTCTCGAAGCCAATGTGTGTCATCTTCATTTCCCGTTGTTAATGGGGTTCTTATACCTTTGATCCGAGGCAAGCATTCTCCCGTTTGGAAGTAATTTGTCTTTTTTCTTTTCTGAGTGCTTTACTAAACGGCTTGTCTTTATCTTACCAGGTTCGGACGCCCTGTGGTCACGCTGGTGGACGTATACTGGACAAGCAGGTGAGCGCAGGATCTTAGACGCCATTTTGTAAATAATTTGCGTGGTTTCGAGGCTATGTACGTTGATGGTGTGTGAATGCGATAAACCCTAAGTCGTGGGGAAGGATAAATCACAAATGTTATGAGTTTCATTTTACTGATCAAATTCAAACGCGGTGATATCAAATCCCATGACGATGAGAAAATGATTGCATGGAGCTTTAAATTTGTACTTTCCCATTCCGCGCCAGTCTAAGATAACAGGATTTATGATCCCCGGGTTCGGAGGCCAGCTCGAGTCTAGGCAGGGTAACGGTAAACGGCTTTGGAAGCCCCGCCGGTTGCTTGTGGTATTAACCTCTTGGCACTAACCACTACAGAGTAAACAGATTCGCTTATGGGCACTGTCAGTGATCATAGATTATTAGTCATTTGGGAAGATCAGCCGTAGACCGTGCTAAATTGACTCTCCACTCGCGACAAACGCGTCGTTTATTCTGAGATTTGCTCAGTCTGAAAACTCCCACCGAACTCCAACGGTATGTGGACACAAAGTGAGGTCATTCAATATAGAGCTCGGGGCTAGAGGTGTAGCTTTTATATTACCCTCACGAGAGCAAGAAGCGGACTGGACAGAGTCTTCAGGCGTGAGATAAAACTGGAATCCAGACAATTACGGAATTAGATTTCGATGGTACTGGAGTTCACTTTACTCTGGGTCAATTAATCACTATAAAATCTGTTATGTTGCAGTAGACGAGGGTTTTATGGGTATTGTTACCTACTACGTCTATCCCCGGGTTGTTCACAGTGTGACAAATATAAGATAAAGATCGTAGTGGTACCATATGGGACCAGTAGCACTGATTGCATTGGGGAGCATTTTGAAGATTTGGTGAGCTTTCTGTAACACCACTTTGAACTATAATGTCATGGCCGGTCGGTGTGGTGAGGGAGGAACCCTGGAAGCGGTGCTGGATTTAGATATTTACCAATTTTGGTGGAACCGATCATCTCGGGTTTGGTGTACTGGAACCATATTCTGGGAGCACCGGGATTCGAACCCATGATCACAGGACACAACTCTGCATAACAAATAGCTGGGCCCCCGTGCCCTCACATAGCAGATGAAAAGTAGGCTGAAGATATCCCGACATGTTTGGATAAAGTGTTGAAGATTAATTATACTTGGACCAATTCAAATGCGAACAACCCATACACAATCCTTACCCGTGAAGATCCGGGTTAGAATATTGATCTTCAGTAACCCATGCTTGTCGTAAGAGGCGACTAATGGGATCGGGTGGTCAGGCTCGCTGACTTGGTTGACACATGTCATCGGTTCCCAATTGCGCAGATCGATGCTCACGATGTTGATCACTGGATTGTCTGGTCCAGACTCGATTATTTACAGACCGCCGCCATATAGCTGGAATATTGCTGAGTGCAGCGTAAAACTAAACTCACTCACTCACTCCATACACAATCCTAGGGTAATATAAAGAGCAAATTACACAAAATTCTAGTTAAATATTGAGGAACCTAAACAAAATTCTAGGGTACTATAGAAGAAACTACACAAAATCCTAGGGTAATATAGAGGAAACTACACAAAATCCTAGGGTAATATAGAGGAAAATACACAAAGCCCTAGGGTAATATGTTGAGGAAACTATTCAACATCTAAGAGTAATATGTGGAGTAAACTATCATCGCTAATCTCACGTTTTGACAAATGTCCTGTTTATCACATCGATACAATGAATAACGATTAGTGTTTAAGGAGTGATCCACAATATTTCAGTTCTCCTCAGTGCCAAGATCAAGTGGACCGCCTGGAACCTCCGCCATATCATCAATCAATGCCAGTCGATGCACCCTGTCTCAGTGCTTCAATATCGCGGTGTTACTGGGAGGGTAATTGCCACAATATTTCAAAAGTTTCAAAACCATCTGCTGGCGCTTGTGAAAACAAATATCTCACTGACACATGCCATGACGCGACCCAATGTTCCCGCCCTGAAACACTGACCGAATTTAATTTCAGGGCGCTACATTTTCTCCTTCGAATGCAGATGTTTCCCAATTGATTATATTTGTTTTTGCACTTTATCAAAGTTTTATTTAATACTGTATGGGCCTATCACTGTCATCGCCGATTTCGAAGAATAACGGCGTGCTTATCGTAAACGGAAATGGAAAACGGGCAACGCACAAACTACCAATTTGTATTCATATGCCCTTTCGAACCAGAGATTTTTTGTGGTTTGAAATTTTACACAATTTACATTAAATTCTGCGCTTTGGGATATACGATTATTTCAACACATTAAATAGATATAACTGTACTTATCGAGCGGATTCTGTGATACTGTATCCACACCTGTTCCACTCAAAACATGCATTGACATTTATATCTGAAGAATTGGCACGTGCAGCACATTTTAAAACTTGGACTTGTTTTGCACGTGCAGCTCATGACTACGTCACCATCTTCCCTGGTATAGGGTTTTCCTTCGTGGTGTTAATAACGCGGTAATGAAAGGATTGTAAATTCAACATTTTAGACAATTGAGTTGATGCCTGTTGTAACGTTTTGTCCTTTAACACAAAGGATAAGGATATAACTATGTTTCTTTCTATATCCTTTCTGTATTCACCCATGAAGATCCGGGCTAGAATTTATCTTCAGTAACCCATGCTTGTCGTAAGAGACGGCTTACGGGATCGGGTGGCCAGGCTGGCTGAATTGGTTGACACATGTCATCGGTGCTGATGCTGTTGATCACTGGATTGTCTGGTTCAGACTCGGTTATTTACAGACCGCCGCCGTAAAGCTGGAATATTGCTGGGTGCGACGTTAAACAATAAACCAACCAACCACTTGCTCGCTCACCCAGCAACCCATCCTCCTCATTCACTCACTCACTCGTAGAACAACAGTTTCTCATTTACTCAGTCATACTACAATACTTATTTAAGGGCACTGTAAACTGAACTACAAATACAACACACTATAACCAACTTCACGACCACCTTCGTGGTGTAGTGGTTAGAGCGTCCGCCCGGAGAGCGGAAGGTCGCGGGTTCGATCCCTGACCGAGTCAAGCCAAAAGACGTTAAAATATGGTACTTGTTGGTCCCTGCCTGCCGCTTGGCATTAATGGGTACAACAAGGACTGGTCGGCTCGGAGTCCGTATAATGTGTCTGGGTGGGGTATTCATGCTTCACTGCGGCATGGTATCTCAGTGGGCTAGCACTATGAAACCAGCTTAAGTCTGGGCTAGTACAAGCAGCCGCACATACACATACACACGCATGCACGTCGTCATATGAGCGAAATATTCTCAAGCACGACGTAATTTCACCTCCCCTCACCAACTTCACACACTATTTCGCTGAATATGACGAAATACTAGAAAACAACGAGTGCAACATTTTGATCTTCAGAAATATAATACTTTTACGTAACAAAATATTAAATAAGATAATATGTAATACAGAATTTATTAAGTGACGTGATTCAGATGAAAGTATCTAGTTTGGAAAGTCAAACCCCCGATACCCGTGGTTTCTAAACTTGGCGCATTCCAACCGAAACAGTTAGCAAAGGAATAACCAGTTATGACAGTCTCAACAATTTGTTTGTTGCACACCCACGAGACAAACCTAATGACCGGCCAAAACGAAACACAATACTTTTCTTCCTTTATTTGTACAACCGTGTTGGTATTCTATATAATGGCCGCGGGGAGAAAGAAAACTCTCGGAGTTGCTCGGACGTTACAAACTGGGATCCTTCTTCCCCCGTGTACAATAACCTGATTGATGTACATACAACTTTGTATCAAAGAAGTGCCCAGTAGCGTCTGGGGATGAAAGGAGTATAACTAGTTTAAAACATGACTGGCTTCTGTAGGACTTCTGAAAATAGAAACATGTTTGTAGGCCTTTGAAATAATCTTTGGAAGAAATTCTCAGACGGTGGCGTTCGAAAATAGCTTCAGTATCGCGTTTGTTGGAGAGTCCGGGCTGATTCAAGTCCAGTTTTATTCACTGAACGCTAGTGGGAGTTTTACGCCTACACAGACTCTGAGAAGTTCCTGTTTCCATTATGAATTGGAAAAATAATTGAAAAACAATCCAAAATGATGCCCGCCTGGTATATTCTGAATATATGCATATGTAACTTGAAACTTGATGCTTCTTTGTAAAACTCGTTATTTGTTTCAAATATGAATGTTTGCTGCGTTTTATTGTTTGCTTGTTTCAAATTATTTGAGGCATTTCTTAAAAGTTATTATTTAAAATGGAGATTGTATAACACACTCTGGCAATAGGTGTGTAATGAGTGAAGGGATCCGAGAGTATGGTTTTACGCAGCGTTTAGCAATATTCCAGCATCATCACCCAAAAAGGGAATGAGAATGTATAATGTAACCCAATCGCAATGTGTAAACACTATTAATTGTTTAGGATTTAACCCGCGAAGGAACGAAGTAGTTTCTCGTCGAACTACTTCACAGACGGCTGTATGCCTTACTGGTACTCTCGGCTTATTCCGTTATCAAAATGGTAATTGGGCACCATTGGCGTAGTGATATGGGATCTTTTCTCTGTAAACCGCCTGCCGACTGATCCCTTCGCATTTAATCCCTGTAACAAGACGTCCGTTTTGTAGACAAACAGTTAAACTGAACTGACATACAAAAGAAAGTATACACCTGGTGTTTGGAGATGATTTACATTCAAAAACACACATAAATATTTTGAAAAGTGTTTTGTATGTGACTTACAAGTCAGAAACAGTGTTTACATGTTACCAAAACATCACAGATATCATTAACAGTGCTGTGAGTGGGATGTCAATTATCCCAAAGCACCATGTGTGCACTTTCTTTTCTGCGTCAGTATATTCTTCCAACGCGACTGGTTTTCAAAGTTACCTGGAGACATCTCGACAGTCTGTAAGAACCAGTCAAGATACGCACCGGGCTTCTCATACCTCATCAAAGTACCCGCCGATATATCGCATATCCACCTAACTTACCGGTATATTCCCCAGAAGTATTCACCGAACACACACAGATACCACAACGATATCTCAGATACCCTAACATACCAGCTGACATACCAACCGATAAACCCACTCATATACCCTATCAATAAGCCCATAACGATACTACAACAATATCCCCATCTGAGATACATCTGATATACCAGGCTTACATACCAACCGATAAACCCACCGATACATCCAATCAGTAAGCAAACAACAATACCACAAGAAAAACCCTACCGAGATAACCCCCGATATACCCAACTTACATACCAACCGATAAACCCGCCGATATATCCCATCAGTAAGCCAACAGCAATACCACAAGAAAAACCCAACCGAGATACATCCGATATACCCGGATGACATACCAACCGATACACCTACTGATAACCCCATGAATAAGCCCACAAGAAATACCCTACCGAGATCCCCCGATATACCACCCGATAAACCAACCGATACACACCATCAGTAAACCCAGGAAGTAGTGTTTCATTTTGATTATATCGTCGAGGATGTTCACAGGCAAGTTCAATCAAAATGCACATGGAGTCATTCACAATGCAGGTTACCACCGATGATTCATAATGAAAATCCACGGAAAAACCCGAACGCGTGCTTGGCATATCCATCTGTGAATTGTTATGGAAACCTTTTTCCTTAACTGTTAGCTATCAATCACAATTACTCTGCATCTGAATCATTCGGATGCTGCTTGAAAGGTACAGTATCCATTCCACGCCCAGGCTTGTCTTGATGCTGAAGCAGCTGTACAATGATTAATCCCAACAAACATAAAACAATTTCAGGAAACGACTTTTCTTAGTTCTATCCCCCGAAGTCATTTCTTAAAGTATTTCGGGTTTAATTCTTGAACCGCAGACATAAACGTTTCAACAACATGTCTTCCATTAATGGCAAACTTGAAAATGTTCCAAATTGCGATTTTGTTACACTCAACTTTGCCGGCGGTAGCGGAAGCGCTGAGGTTTTTGGGTCGTTAATTCTCTGGAATTAGAAACGGTTCACTTTACGAAAGAAACAATCTCACCGTAACTTTCAACATTAATGTGCTTTTGTTTCCTTTCACGTGCACTTAGGCTCTCCATCCGTCAGTTTTCCTTTTCGGGGGATTTTGATAGTTTAGGGTAAAATAAACATATTTATTTCACTAACGGTATCACTATAGGTGCTAACACGCTTAACAACGGGATCTCATCTCGCGCGTTATTGAAAGGCTGATTGAATTATTTCGGTAATCGATAGTGTTTCATTGTTGATGACTCAGCAAACACGATCATTTTACATGGTCTGTATAAGGTATTTGATGCCAAACAGCATGTCATGGACATGTCTATGAAGTACGTCATAGATGGCAGTGGGATATAATTGGATTCTTGTTTAGCACAACCGGTTTTCTCCATGTTGGTTTTGTTTTCCTCCTTTTTAGAGTTGGTGGTTTAGGCGTTCACTCGTCACGCCGAAAAATTCCCCACCATGGGTACAATGTGTGAAGCCCATTTCTGGCGTCCCCGCCGTGATATTGCTTGAATATTGCTACAAGCTGCGTAAAACTAATAGATAGATAGATAGATAGATAGAAGAAATTACAAAAGATTAACAAAGGAGTCCAGCTCAAGTCTAGAATGATTTTGCAAGTCTAAAATCAGCTGTAATCAAGAATTGTACTGGCTCTGTATGTCACTGTGTCTGTCTGATTGTCTATCTGAACAAAATGTCAGTTTAAATAATGGTGTCGCATGTGGATATTCTACCAGGCTTTCACTGCCAGTGTCAAGACCCAAGAAGAGTGGATTTGGAAAGAAGCCATGTAAAAAAATCGAAAACTGTCAATGGACGTGAGAAAATGCAAATAAACAAGGTTTATTCCCTTATTGAAAAAGCTTTTCGCGGTTTTACAGTCATCTTGGAGTTGGAACAAGCATTTGCTCTTTGTGCACTTGTCGTAATAGCCGGACGTATCACAACACTTCAGTATGTGTGTACAGGGCGATTACTTATAGTGATAAAAGTGATTCCATGTCTCGGCAGCATGTCTATAAGATGGGCTAGCGTTACATTGCACACATCTGCTTATGCCTTCCTTATGTCGTTCTTATATTGGCTTGCCTTGTATATGCCGTGCCAGCATTAGGTTATGCCTTGCTTATATTTGAGTAGTCAGGCCGCGTTAATCCGAACAGTGCCATTTTTCATACAAAATGTTCCGATAGTGAAACGTTCGGTTTGGTGAAACAAGTCCAATACACCACACTGCAGTAGCGTTACTTACTTTCTGAGCCAGTTGCGTTGACACACAAAGCGACGGTAACCCTTTCTTTAGACTTCTTAGTACCGGGCACCTTCTTACTTGCGAGGGTGTGGTTAGGACCAAGTTTGTCAAACAAACCCGTCTCATCGATGTTAAAGATATCTTCTTCATCATAGTCTTTCAAAACAGACTTCAAATCCTCTCTACCACGAATCAATGCAGCTTTGTCAGCACTAGCAGCCTCAGCATGTATATGTATATATCTGGTTATACCTTGCTTACGTCTGCTTATGCCTTGTGCGTGTCGTGCTTATATCTGCATATTCCTTGCACAAGCCGTGCGTATATCTGCTTATTCCTTGTGCATACCGTGCTTATATATGCTTATCCCTGTATATGCCGTGCTCATATCTGCATATTCCTTGTATAAAATTGTGCTAACATTTGGTTATGCTTTGCTTATATCTGAGTATGCATGTTAATATCTGTTATGCCTTGCTTACGTCTGCTTATGCCCTGTATATGCCTTGCTTAAATCTGCTTATGCATGTTTGCATCTGGTTATACCTTGCTTATGTCTGAATATGCATGTTTATATCTGGTTGTATATATCTGCTTATGCATGTTTATATCTGGTTGTATATATCTGCTTATGCATGTTTATATCTGGTTGTATATATCTGCTTATGCATGTTTATATCTGGTTGTATATATCTGCTTATGCATGTTTATATCTGGTTGTATATATCTGCTTATGCATGTTTATATCTGGTTGTATATATCTGCTTATGCATGTTTATATCTGGTTGTATATATCTGCTTATGCATGTTTGTATCTGGTTATTTGAGTTTGCTTACGTCTGCTAATGCCTTGTATATGCCTAGCTTAAATCTGCTTAAGCGTGTATATATCTGGTTATGCTGTGCTTATATCTGCTCACACTAACTTGTCTCTGCTTGTGCCGTGTTTATACACAGGTCCTCCATCTAAAAGTCCTTTTATTAAATATAGTTTCATATTGCGAAAAACAGCTTCTGTCACAATATTGTACACGTCCTTTTCCGACATGTGAAGTTGATATCGATATTTTGTACAGCAATATAGAATTGCGGTGAAGTGAAACATATTGATTTTCTCCAAACACGAAACTTTTCCTTTATATGTGCAGGTATTAAAGCATGGTTAGAATACACACTTAGGTATAAAACATATCAATTCAATAAATACAAGTGGCAGAAAGATTCGCGATTCGGAAGAGCGGGGCCGTCTTATTAGTCCTATGGGCCGTTTTATGTTAAGTTCGTTGCATTAAAATGAACAGCTTTTGCTGCAGCAGATCAGTCGATGGGGCATTCTATACTGCTGGGGATGGTGGGGTGGCCTAGTGGTTAAAGCGTTCGCTCGGCACACCGAAGACGTGTGTTCGATTCCCCACATCGGTTCACTGTTTGAATCCCATTTCCGTGATATTGCTGGAATGTTGATACAAGCGGCTTAAAACTCACCCACTCACTCGCCATGCAGCTGGATTTCATTGGTTTAAGTGTGTATTCTTGTATAATCTGCAAAAGGTTTGGTATTCGCGCTATGGTTACCGAACGGATTGCTATTGTCAGTGACAGTGATGGTGGTCAGACTGTATATGGAACCTAGTTCGCTGTGCCATGTTAAGTGTGTTGGTCATGGCAAAACCTGATCGTGGGTTTGAATCCCAGAGGGGTAGTGTGTGAAGCCTCTTTTTGGTGTCCCGACGTGATACTGCTGGAATATTGCTACAAGCGCGTAAAACCATATTCCTCAATCAAATCCCAGATTTACCCTAAATAGGTTTCTAAATTTGTCAACACCATGCAACATCGTACATTTGGTGTCCCCTTCCGTGATGTTAGTGGAATATTGCTACAAGCGGCGTAACACCATATTCACTCGCTCAAATCCCATATTCGCCCTAATTAGGTTTCTAAATTTGTCAACCAGTAAAGACCCGGGTTAGAATTGGTCTTCAGCTACCCATGCTTGTCGTAAGAGGCGACTAACGGGATCGGGTGGTCAGGCTCGCTGACTTGGTTGACACATGTCATCGGTTCCCAATTGCGCAGATCGATGCTCATGCTGTTGATCACTGGATTTTCTGGTCCAGACTCGATTATTTACAGACCGCCGCCATATAGCTGTAATATTGCTGAGTGCGGCGTAAAACTCACTCACTCTAAATTTGTCAGCACCATGCACAATATGCAACATCGAACATTATATAGCATGTCATGTCTGAAGGAGGAAAGGTCCAGTTATTCTGATGAACCTCAGATGCACGGGCATGACCGGCGCACAATACACTGGTAGACAGGTTCAATATATATTATGCATGGCGGACAACAGAACGCGACGTTTAACCTCATTTTACCTCACGTAACCACCCTCGTCTTGGATCAGGTCCATGTATGTCAAGTTCAGATCTCACAGACTGTGTCAATCTGATTTGGTCAAGTGCTGCTCTGGAATTGGCTTGACTTGATTAACAGTTTGGACTTCGAGAGGAACTCTATTTTGGTGTCTCATGGACGCGATCTATATACAGCGCCGTCACACTGGGGATTGCTGAGTCCGACGTTAAACATCAAACTAAGAATCAAACAAACGGAAAATAGGGATAAGCTACAAACAGTCATTTATGGACTAAATACTTTCGATCGACACGATTTAGAAAGTTCCTCGTCACTTTTACTTCTGCCTTCGAGTAATTCTTCCCCAAACCTTCAAGCCAAGAGAGAAAAAGGCTTGAGATGCCGGGTCCAAGGGCACCAGGGCTTCCAAAAGCCCCCTTTAAGTCAACTGAAGCCTTTCTCAGAAAAGTAACTGAAAACGATGTATTCAGACCTATTTGTATGATTTTTAACGAATTTATATTTTTCATATGAACCCAGTTTTGGGGTGAGATTTATCATTTTGGTCACGAGAGCGTGACATGAATGAGTGAGTGACGAGCGAACGCTTTAACCACTAGGCTACCCCAACGCCTCTCGTGACATGAGTTATATAAGCGTGAGTCTCAAGCCAAATGCGTGAGAGTTGGCAGGCACGTCCCGCGTTTCAAGGACGACGTCTTTATAAAGTCTGGATCAGCTGCGCACTCTTAGTATGAACACTGGGGTTTTCTCTATGGGTTTCATGAAGCAATTGAGTATTCCAGTTGACTCCCGACCCGCGTGCTATCTGCCTGGGAACGCCGGACCAAAGCTCAGTGGTAATCCTCTTTGCTGTATTCAGCGATGGCAAGCAGCCCTTGGGGACGCAGTAATGGAATGGAGGTGTCATGTCGGATGTAGATAGTGCCACGAGTCACAGATCAGTCACACGGTCGTGCAGGAGAACGTTCTGAATGCGGATGTAACCTTAACGCGTAATCTAGCCTACTGTTGCTAGGCACGATCAGAAGGAGGCTGTTGGAGGGAGGATCGGGTACATCATCGCATTGCAATTGCTGATGCATCTGTTATTATGTCTTCTAAAGCTCTATTTAATGGTGGTGTCTACTGCATTTACCTGGACACGTTTCTAGTGACCTGGGTCTCCTTTCACGAAGCAACCTTTACTAAGGTTAACCTTAACTCCCATTCTTTAACATTGCCCTAAGGTTAATTTAGTGAAGGTAACCTTAGTGCAATGTTAAAGAATGGGAGTTAAGATTGACCTTAGTAAAGGTTGCTTCGTGAAAGGAGCCCCTGATACAATATACGGACTTCAATCTGTGGCTGAAACGCTTGCTTTAGTATTACATTTTGTTACGCTCAGGCACTGATGGTTGGCCCTGGGTAATGTCTGGTTAGATACATCCCCAGCAGTCTGTCTCACCGTCCCTGACCCATGCTTATATAACTTTCAAATTTAACATCCCTCCCTGTAATGGAAATCACCAAATGAAGCTGGGCACTGGGGCAGCCTAGTGGTTAAAGCGTTCGCTCGTCACGCCGAAGACCCGAGTTCGATTTCCCACATGGGTACAATATGTGAAGCCCATTTCTTGTGTCTCCCGCCGTGATATTGCTGGAATATTGCTAAAAGCGACATGAAACCAAACTCACTCACTCACTACGTGAAGCAAGTCTAGATCCTTCTCGGGTTCTGAATCTATCATCTCACGAGAGCTTCTTTTCAATTTATATGTAGTTGATTGTTTTTTAAACGGTTGTTGTTTCAAACGATTTTCAGAGTAAGTGGTAATAAAAGTGGAAGTCTAAGCCTTGTCGTAAACGCCGGATAAATGGCTTGTTTGTGTGTTACTGTTTAACGCCGCACTCAGAAATAGTCCAGCTATGTATGTAAATAACCGAGTCTGGACCAGACAATCCAGTGATCAACAGCATGTGCATCGGTCTAGACAATAACGGTGGCTTATTGGATCGGGGGTAAGACTCAGTGACTGTATTACTTGTCATCACACTCAGCGGCGTGAATCTTAACATGAAACACTGGATTGCATGGTTAAGACTAGAATACTTACCGACTGCCGTCATGTAGGTATGTATCTAATGTGGAGTGAATCAGAATACAAACCAACAATGGTTGACAGACAGGAATTGAGTGATAGTGAGAGGGAGTTTAGTACTACGCCGCTTTGGGCAATATTCCAGCAATATCATGGCGGGGGACACCAGAAATGGGCTTCACACATTGTACCAACTTGGGGAATCGAACCTGCGCCTTCGGCGTGACGAGCAAACGCTTTAACCACTAGGCTACCCCACCGCCCCTTTGTCTGAAAGGATTGGTGAGTGAGTGAGTTTAGTTTACGCCGCACTCAGCAATATTCCAGCTATATGGCGGCGGTCTGTAGATAATCCAGTCTGGACCAGACAATCTAGTGATCAACAGCATGAGCATCGATCTGCGCAATTGGGAACCGCTGAAAGGATGGCGTGAGTCAGATCACCAATGTTGTACTTAGCAAACTTATTTCTGAAGATATGTTATACTCCTCTATTACCTGTTACACAGTTATGCTTCTTTTGTAAACTTACGCCAGTCACGTATTTGTTTGATATTGCGAATAAACGGCTTTCGTGACTTCCAGATCTATTAAACTGAAACGTTGTTATAGATAGTTAAGTATCGTGTGTCTGTCTATATGGCTACAGAGAACGTCTCAGAATTGATTTGGTTTTTTCCTCTGTTTCAAATAAATAACATAATACAGACTGCTAGTGGCGTGCAGGCACCGTATGGCGTGTTGGACTTCAATCCAACCATCTCTAGGTCGTTCACAGGGGGGCCTCATTTATACATGTCAATGTCCGTATACGTCCTTTTTATAGGAGGTTTGCATCTTGGGATCAGAGTTTATCGTGCAAATGCAAATGCATGACAAATGCAAGTAATCCGTGAATGAAAGTAACAAGAGCCCTGTTCTGCTCATATAACACCCGTGAAGATCCTGGTTAGAATTGGCCTTCCAGGGACGGATACATCTATTTGAGGAAGGGGGACGGGGTTGGGGTACACAGTTCGTATTCACGTCACTTATTAAGCTTTCAGAACAAAGGTGTGGGGCGCCCCCCACCAACACAGGCACAATACACACACACACACACACACACACACACACACACAAACCCCTCTGGATCCGCAACTGCGTAGATCGATGTTCGTGCTGTTGATCACTGGATTATCTGGTCAGACTCCATTACTTACAGGCCGCCGCCATATAGCTGGAATATGGGTGAGTGCGGCATTAAACAACCTGATACTATTGGACACTATAAGCTTGTGTTTATGAATCACTTTCAATAGTGATGGATTGATGTTTTCGCGAAAAGGTGAGCGTATCCTGTCCCACCTTTGTCACTGTCACAAACACATCTAAAGACAAGTCAACTAGTCGGAAAGGAGTCGGTAACACATGGTACAAGTCAACTTTGGGCAAGTCGCACAACGCTCTTTGAAAGCCTCGCAGGAAAATCCCATCTTCGACTGTAAGCCATAAGCTGTGAAATGTTGACAAAGAGGTTAGAGATACTGGGAAACTTCTCCAAAAGAAGATGGAAGCCATCGTTCTTACATTTGTATCATACCGCCTTAAGGGTGAAGAGGGTCACGTTTTATGAGTAGACAACATCTATATTGCTTTAGATTCGACTTTTCGGTGTAAATCCTAACACCATCAAACTAATCTTCAGCAACCCAGCTAGGCGACTAACGGGATTGGGTGGTCAGGCTCGCTGACTTGGTTGACACATGGCATCATTCACAGATGATGTCACTAGGTTTGTCAGCACCAAACCCCTGATCTTGGGTTTCACCAAAATGGTAAACATGTCAGACCGGCATCAAATCGCGCTTTCCCCGACGTTGACCTGAAACACCGTGATATGACCGCTCATAAGGGCGTTAAACTCAACTGATTCCAAATGCATGAACGTCCAGCGTATTTCAATGCAAAACGCAAACAATTTTGAAATGTTACGGGAATAAAACACAATATACAAAAGTATTTTCAATTCATTTCTTCCTCGACGCTAGTTATCTTGTAGTTTAGCTCTGACGATTACGAATAATAATCGTAATAAAAAGGCCTGTGTGGTATTTCCTGTTATGTTACACGCGTAAATGCTGGAAATGAAAATGATGGATATGGATGTAAATATCAAATTTTGTGGCTTTAAGTATATGTTTGGCGCTTTCAGAGTAATCATATTGCATGTCTGGCAGCAGGCACCACAAAAGTCCGTTGTTTCTTTAGAATGTTTAATCTAATTTCTCTGACGTTTTACCAAAAATCAATAGTTGGCTGGACATGTTTGATATCCTGACACATTTGTTCCTTCTCCATCTCACAAAATAACAAAACGTATCTGGCAGAAATTGTTACAAAACGCCAAATATATAAATTAAATTGCAAAAATATGTAGAAGAAAACACAAAGTATAAAATGTCAAAGTAAAAAGTCATAAAAACGTATGATTGATAGTAATTGTTTTATAAAAAGAAATTGATAGAAAAGAATGCAAAGACATATATAGAAGTTACAAAACGTATATAAAATAACCTAAAAGTATGAAAAGAAGTAATGTATAAAGTAACAAAAATACGTATGGTTAATAGCAAATGTTGTTTTTTAATTTAAAAAATAGCAAAAATGTATATGCAATAACGAAAACTGGAATAATTGTCACCCCAAAACGTATACAAATAGACAGAACGTACAAACGTGGCAAGAACGTAGATTTGTTTTCTATCCGTCTCCATTTATTTGGGTTTCTGGTACATTCAATTACTGGCACGGCAGCTCACATGACTGCAAGTAGTGATAACCCATGTGGCTACACTACAAGTTCTGATGTTCGCATTACTTTCTTACAATGATACCCGTGAAGATCCGGGTTATAATTGATCTTCAGTAACCCAGCTAGGCGACTAACGGGATCGGGTGGTCAGGCTCGCTGACTTGGTTGACACATGGCATCATTCACAGATGATGTCACTAGGTTTGTCAGCACCAAACCCCTGATCTTGGGTTTCACCAAAATGGTAAACATGTCAGACCGGCATCAAATCGCGCTTTCCCCGACGTTGACCTGAAACACCGTGATATGACCGCTCATAAGGGCGTTAAACTCAACTGATTCCAAATGCATGAACGTCCAGCGTATTTCAATGCAAAACGCAAACAATTTTGAAATGTTACGGGAATAAAACACAATATACAAAAGTATTTTCAATTCATTTCTTCCTCGACGCTATTTATCTTGTAGTTTAGCTCTGACGATTACGAATAATAATCGTAATAAAAAGGCCTGTGTGGTATTCATGTTATGTTACACGCGTAAATGCTGGAAATGAAAATGATGGATATGGATGTAAATATCAAATTTTTGTGGCTTTAAGTATATGTTTGGCGCTTTCGGAGTAAACATATTGCATGTCTGGCAGCAGGCACCACAAAAGTCCGTTGTTTCTTTAGAATGTTTAATCTAATTTCTCTGACGTTTTACCAAAAAATCAATAGTTGGCTGGACATGTTTGATATCCTGACACATTTGTTCCTTCTCCATCTCACAAAAATAACAAAAACGTATCTGGCAGAAATTGTTACAAAACGCCAAATATATAAATTAAATTGCAAAAATATGTAGAAGAAAACACAAAGTATAAAATGTCAAAGTAAAAAGTCATAAAAACGTATGATTGATAGTAATTGTTTTATAAAATAAATTGATAGAAAAGAATGCAAAGACATATATAAAAGTTACAAAACGTATATAAAATAACCTAAAGTATGAAAAGAAGTAATTATAAAGTAACAAAAAATACGTATGGTTAATAGCAAATGTTGTTTTTTAATTTAAAAAATAGCAAAAATGTATATGCAATAACGAAAACTGGAATAATTGTCACCCCAAAACGTATACAAATAGACAGAACGTACAAACGTGGCAAGAACGTAGATTTTTTTTCTATCCGTCTCCATTTATTTGGGTTTCTGGTACATTCAATTACTGGCACGGCAGCTCACATGACTGCAAGTAGTGATAACCCATGGAGATACAGGTTATAATTGATCTTCAGTAACCCATGCTTGTCGTTAGAGGCGACTAACGGGATCGGGTGGTCAGGCTCGCTGACTTGGTTGACACATGTCATCGCATCTCAATTGCGTAGATCGAAGCTCATGATGTTGATCACTGGATTGTCTTGTCCAGATTCGATTATTTACAGACTGTCGCCATATAGCTGTAATATTGCTGAGTGGGGCGTAAAACAACGAACCAACCCAAAGGGGTAAACGTCTGAACCTGAGGGTTTCCCCGCATAAATCTGATACACCGGGGAAAACTACAAATATGGTCCAAGGCGGCATTACATAACACTCACTCACACACTACAAAAGTGTTTAACCGTAAAATGGAGACACCGTCAACAAACACTGATAATATCGATGTCTACACAATGAACAAAGTGGCTGCATCGACTTCGCTTTATGTCCTCGTAGAGAAGTCGCGAGCTGGGCAGTAGACGCGGCAGAAACAGCGATCGGTGAAGAGGACTTATACCATGGTAAAGAATACTGAAACTTTGGCCTGAGGGAATGTCTGACGTTGGTCTCTGTAGCAGAGCAGTCACGTGCATCATTCAATTTAACCTTCCTCATAGAAGATGATCGCGGGAATTGTTTGCTCGAGACTACGTCTTCGGCTGCAGCATGGCCCCGGCTACACATTCGGTCGACTCAGATTACAGAAAAACGACTTCAGCATCATGTTAATACAAATTGACGGCTCACGGGAGCCTATGAAAGAAGTTTTAAACTTCTAAATGAAATACAGTTCCGCTGATATACGAACTATTCATCGATGACAATGGGAATTGAAACCAACATCGCGTTTTTCTCCTCATTACGAGGGGTTCAACGCATTGGAATTGGAATTGTCTGATTTTCTTCAGATGTTTTATCCCCGTACACAAATAATACACACTTTACGCTCAAATAATGCAATTATTGCCCCGTTCACATCGATTTCACACTGAGTTAAAACCAGCTATCCGTGTTTCTTCGCCAAGCTTACGAAAGACGCCGGTTGCCCAAATTTCAACTTTATACATCAGACTCAAAGAAAAGATATTTTTAGACTTTATTGGATTTTATCCGACGAGGCAAAATGCCCCAGAAAGACCTTCTTATCCCTGGAGGAAGTCCGGAGATCGTCGAATGGTCCAACACAATGCATGTTGACAGATCGTCTTTCTCTGTCCTCGATGGTGACGTCTTCGTGCCAGAGACTGCTCACTGACAAACCAAATAGACCATTCTCTTCTTACTGCTGGGGAAAATTACATCACTTATTCAATTATTTAGATTGATGGGCTGATTTGTTGGGTCCCCTTGACTTATCTGCTTCTCTCCGTGTGGACAATGCCACCCAATTAGACAGTTCCATTGCTAGCCAAGCACGGCGCCATTACATTTCTACACAGACGTTGTTCCTGCTAAATACTTGTTGGAACCAGACGAGGATAATCCGATGCTGTGGAAGCCTGTGTTTATGGCAGGTTTCCAGATTTTACTATTGATCCAAATGCGTAACCTGGTCGTATTTTATCCTCATCGTTTAAATGTGTAAAAAGGTCTGATCAGAAACATCTTTCATACATAATAGGCACAACTTTCTTGGTTTCGTGCGGTCTCAGAAAAAAAGTTGAGTGATTCTTTGATTCGTTCATCGCATGATGGACTTTTCTGATGTGTAAGACTGCGGCAAAGTTACACAGGCCATCGGCGTGATCTGAAATAACTTACAAACATTTCTTTGAGCTGGAACAAGTCTTTAAACTTTAGACTACTCAACGGTGACATCGCTGAAATGAACTATGGTCCGTTTCACAAAACGATGGTAGCGTTACGACGGTCTGGGGCGGTGGGTTAGTCTAGAGGTTAAAGTGTCTGCTCGTCTAGCTGAAGACCCGGATTCGATTCCCCGCATGGGTACAATGTGCAAAGCCCATTTCTGGTGTCCCCCGCCTTGATATGGCTGGAATATTGCTAAAAGCGGCGTAAAACCATGCTCACTCACTTACCAGCCCGATCCCGCTAGTCACCTCTTACGATAAGCATGGGTTGCTGAAGATCAATACTAACCTGGATCTTAAGGGGTATATTGGATTAAACTTTACTCAACCTATTTGTAAGGACGTCCTTTCCATGATGGTGTTTCTAACAGATCATTGGTTGGTTACTTGTCCCTAAGTCGCCTATTAGGGTTTTTCTGTTCCAGGATCAATGTCGTGAAAACGCACTTGAATTATGGAAATGACGCAAATACTTACGTCATAAGACCACGTCACTCACTCACGTAATTCACCAATATAGATCACCCCGAATGAAACTCGAAAATGCATTAAGTTGATCGCTTATCGTAAAATTAGTGTTGGTAATATAGTTAAAGGCAGAGAATAAATTGAACTTAATGCGTAAGCCAGGAATTATATTGAGTTCCACCAGTCAGACCCCTGTGTATATGTCTGTAGAGGTACAGATAAGCTGCGTATCTGCGTAAATGACACAAATATTTATGTGAAAACCCCTTGTCTTATCAAGTCTGTTGCGTACAAGTACGCTTGAATTTTTGTAAATACTCAATATATTTGATCTTACATGCGTACACACAAAAATGTCAAATATTTGCTTGCGTACCGGTGCATAGATAAAATAACTGACTGAGGTATATTGAGAGGTTCTATTTCAACACATGAACTAGGCAACTTGCACTCTTTCTTATAGTTTCTCATATTACAGATCCAATATAAATAACATTTAAACTTCATTATATTTTTACAATTAATGGAAAATGCCAAAATATCCAATTGAGTTTGAGTGAGGTGGGTACAATTTATTTGGTTACTCAAAGGAAAGTTAGGATACCCAATTGAGATGAACACAAGCGAGTACATAACTCAATGACCCAAAAAGTTATCTGTAGCTCTGCTGTCTATAAGAAACAGTTACTGTATTAGCCTTAGACATAGGGTTGCAGTTGATATTCAGGGATCTGGATTTTTTGCGAAAAATATGTTTCCAAAAAGACACATCTGCATATATTCTTCGCTGGTCATATATGTCCTGAAAAAAGATGTGAAAAATCTTCTTCAGACCTTTTCATATCCAAAAGAATGAATATTTTGAAGCTTTGCCCGAAAATATATCCTGTCGGTTAGAAAACCCCAAGCAACCTACCACCCCCAGAACGTTAAATGGAATAGTCCCTAATGACGTAGACCTGAGACTTCCGGTGACGTTAAAGATAGAAACATCATATTGCTGTCTATGACAGACGAGCATGCCATTACAATCACACGTGTTGGGTCAAATAATATTGAGACAATTGATAAAACCAGATGCAGAGTCTAATAAACATGGAGATTGACCAAAGTTCAAAGCGCAGGGACAGCAGAATCAATTGTGTCAATTCTCCGCTTCCTTTCAACATTAATAGCGGGTATGCTTAGCGATGGACCGGAAATTGAAATATGCAAATGTTTGGCTACCCGTCTTCGTTGTCCTTGATATGCAAATATGCCCAAAGAGAATTAAAATGAGAATGTGAAGCAATTTGCTTCTTTTATCACTATGTCTATGACTTTGGCATATCTCGGGGTTTGCTTTGGTCCTAAAGTTTAAAATACGCTGAACCAACACGCCTTCTTGAATGAAAATGATGCGACAACAAAAGAACCGTTTACAGCAATTAGTGCTCAGGAATATACGATTACATGTAAATATAGTGGTTCAGGCAGAAATTGTTATCGACTTGGTTTAACACTAACTAATCGATGTACAGTCCACCGGTCATAAGAATAATTGTCGTCTCGCGTAATGTAATTTGACAACATTTGCTAATATTAAGTAACAAACTGAGCGTCATTAAGATAATGCCTGCAGTCGATTTTCTTCGCCATGGCGCCACAAGAAAACGCTCCAGGGCAGAAATGTTTCCTAACTACATCTCATGTTTACTTGGTTCAAACAGGGCTGGTATATGTCCGCCATTCAGCCCGGATCGAGCATAAATCGTGAAGTGGTAGTGATTAGAAATTTCTGCTTGTGTGAGTAGGCTCCATGAACGTTGTTTGCGACTTTGACGTTATGGAGTGGTCATTCTACGGAATCATTAGGCGAGAACGCACCGTCTGTACTTTTAGTAATTTGCCCCCATATACTGGTGTAATTATAGGCATCGTTATACTGATTTACTTAGGCAACGAGAGCTGACACGAGTCTGTACGTGTCAGTACAAATTAGCCTTGTCGCAAGGCTTCTGCTATCAGAGTCTGGTTGTTCATCGAGTCTGGGCATTTTCGTCTTGTTCCAAGAATAACGCGCTCTTGTCATTGCAAATGAATTAGTAATCTTTTCGAAAAAAAACTACGTCAGCTAACTTTTGAAACACGTCAGATGTATGTATACTACTCAAACTGACTTAAGGACATCCCGATTTTTGTCCCGCGCCGCAACGCAGAACGGGGGACTATGTGTTCAGCAGAGTCCGCACGTCCGTACGTACGTTCCGATTCTTGTTAACGCGATATCTCATGACTGGTTGTATCCAATGTCTTCAAATTTGGTGACAGCCTACATTTGGGGATTACGCAGACAGCAGTTGATTTGGGGGACCTTGAGCTTATTTTCAAGGTCACCACGACACTATGACCACTTTTCAAACTCCTGTTAAGGCGATATCTCATGCACTGTTGTACCCATTCTCTTCAAATTTGGTGACAGCCTACATTGGGGGATTACGCAGACACCAGTCGATTTGGGTGCCCTTGACCTAATCTTCAAGGTCAATACGCCACGTTGACTTCTTTTCAAACGTATGTAAACGCGATATATCATAAAACGTTTCACCCAATGTTTTCAAGTATGTCGACAGCCTACATTGGGTGATTATGCAGACACCAGTCATTTCAGGAATCTTGTATGTGGCCAAAAGATAAAAACTAGTAACTATGTAAATATTTCAAAACAAACGATTACGTGCGTTTTGTATATTCTACCGTGACTTAAACAAATAATGGATATCTGAGTTGTCAGTTCTAAATAAGTTCACGCTTATGGGCATAGCAAAAGCTATTACCACATCTGTCTTACTTTCAGTTAACAATAAGGGCAGTGGTGTACCCCACCTTGATATTGCTGGAATATTGCTAAGAGTGGCATAAAACCATATTCACTCACTCAGTTAACATTATTATTTTTCCAAATATAAAGCGGTTGCCACTTACAGCCAGTTGTTACTTACATATACTATCTCGGAGACCTTCTGAGTGTCACTTTGGTATATATTCTGATACAATTTATACCCATAGACAAGAACAAACTAGGACTAAAATACTTGTAATCCTTCGGGCTTTTTCATTGGTTCCCTGCCCCTTGGCACAAAACATTGATCGATGGGGGAGAGTTTCCTTGCATGTTGAGGGGTCAAGTGACGAGGATTGTATTGAGTCGACACGACGTTTGAAGAAACCTTATATCGGAAGTTTATGGCATGCGATAGTATTACCCGAGTGTGTCTCAAGAACATTTATGTGAAATTGTTGTTTCTCGTTTCATGAAGAAATGCGATCTTATTTCGTTTTAGAAAGTCAAGTGCCTGTGAGCCAGTTTTACTTTGTACGTCATTGCATTTGAGTCTGATGCATATGTAACGGTAACTTTTAATTACGTTCCGTTTTCGGTGACATTTTCCTCGGTTATCAAATTCATCCACATCATTGTCATTGTCTTTGTTATCCATCATCTGACTTCGGATATCAACCTCTCTGTATCCCCTTTCCGGATTGAGGTTCATTTTTCAGGCATCGGAAATCAGTAGTTATCATTATACTGGGTATATTTGAAATATATACCGAATCCTCATCGCAGCTGTGTGTTCGAATTAGCATTGGAACCTTCCAAGGGAGGTAACTTGATATGTTTCTTGATTAGAATATTAAATTAGTAAATGTCAGAAGTCGGAAAACGAAACGTTATTGAATCGTAACACGTAGGCTGATTATGTTTTTCATTCATGATTGCGTTCTGATATAGATTCTCGTGAATAATTTCCTCCCTTACCATATATCAATATAACATTTATGTTATGTTGTTGTTTTTTCGGTCTTAAAATGGATATTTTGAAAAGTTTGTTGTTCAAAACTGTCGAATGTACATTAAATGAAATGCATGAGATCAAAAAGCCGTGTATTAAGTGTTCTCTTTTAGTTGTCACCACTCGTAACGTACGTTGTACAGGAATCCAAGTGGTTCTGATGTTACCAGGATCCCCCTGCCATGGGTTCGGAACCAAAATTCAACCTTTTGGATCTGTTACCGTACCATCTTTTGGGGGGTTTACGTAAAGAAAATACATAATAAATACGTTTGTGTTGCGTTCGACAAAAGACATCAGTTGCGGGCTGGACATGATGGTTGTTATAGCTAAAGGGTTTTCAGAAAAAAATCGTTTGTCTGCTCCTTCACGAGATACATATGGATGTCTTCATGTGACCTGAAAAGATATTCTGCCCGTAACAAACGTTACTCCATGAGCAAAAACGCCTCAAGCAAACTTCGAACCAAATCAGCATTTGCGCTATTAACTAAAAGGTCTTTTGCAAAATTCGAACAGTGGCTGTGCTTGCACAATCAACGACATGGTCTCAAGCAATCTACGAAAAAAGTCTGTATTTGCACCATTAACTAAAGATTTCTGAGAATGTTATGAAAATAGTCAGTACCTTCAAGCACACAACTATACCAATACAAGCAAGCATGGAAACTGCAAGCTTAGTCTGTATTTGTAAACACATCAACAAAATCATTGCAAGCAAGCTACAAGCTTAGTCTGTATTTACACATAAAAAAACCCATTGCAAGCAAACTGCAAGCTTCGTCTGTATTTACACATCAACGAAACCATTGCAAGCAAACTACAAGCTTAGTCTGTATTTACACATCAACAAAACCATTGCAAGCAAACTACAAGCTTAGTCTGTATTTACACATCAACAAAACCATTGCAAGCAAACTACAAGCTTAGTCTGTATTTACACATCAACAAAACCATTGCAAGCAAGCTACACGCTTTGTCTGTATTTACACATCAACAAAATCATTGCAAGCAAGCTACAACAAGCAGTCTGTATTTACACAAACAAAACCATTGCAAGCAAACTACAAGCTTAGTCTGTATTTACACATCAACAAAACAATTGCAAGCAAACTACAAGCTTCGTCTGTATTTACACATCAACAAAACAATTGCAAGCAAACTGCAAGCTTAGTCTGTATTTACACATCAACTAAACAAAAGCAAACTACAGTCTGTATTTACACATCAACAAAACAATAGCAAGCAAACTACAAGCTTAGTCTGTATTTACACATCAACAAAACCATTGCTAAGCAAACTACAAGCTTCGTCTGTATTTACACATCAACAAAACCATTGCAAGCAAACTACAAGCTTCGTCTGTATTTACACATCAACAAAACCATTGCAAGCAAACTACAAATTCAGTCAACAAGTCACTGTAATCAAACCACGAACGTTTCGAATCTATCCGGACATAATACCCTTTGATTTGATTCTTAATTGTAAGTTTATTGAGGTCTGGCAGACCTGAGTTTCCAAGTCGTTGCCTCAGGACAAGCTGATTTTTGTTCGCTGATTACTTTCGTGAAGACTTAATCAATATTCTAGAGGACAATATTGTCACTTGGAATAATTTGTGTTCCCTCTGCCGTCTGTCAAGGGTTTAAACGCGAATGACGGTTGATGAAGAACCTCGTTTTGAGTGTCGGTTCTGCCAGTTGAATCCAGACTGAGGCAGTGCAATGTGAAATTGAATGCCCCGAGAAACGTAACGGCATGGAAATCAGGTTGGGTGAAATCATTTTGGTCACGATTCGCAAGAGCTAGCGGGGTAGACTGCTCGTTATGTGTCCCTCTAATTGATTTGATTTGGTTTAGGAGATGGCGTCGGCTAACGCTGCTGCCGTTACTGGGACTGGTTCATGAATCAACTTCATTGTTTTACGACGGGGTTCGACTCAGCGCGATCAAGATCTACGACCTCTCAAGGTCACGGAGTCTTCTTAAAGACGTTCTCTCTGACCGCATACCTAAATTACGCAAAACATGTTTCGAGCTTCGGATAACGACAATTGTATTCGCTATTCCGGAAAGAAAAGGGTGTGTGCGAGAGGTTGGATTAAGGTGACTGTAGAAAAATATAAGGGTCCGAATTTAAGAGAAGAGCAACACTGGATGTTGGCCAAGTGATTAAATCGTTGGCCCTTGACACATGTGAGATATTTCCGCAGAAATTGGTGCAGTTTTATGTTAAGGGAAAACAGCTGTAAAATGCCTTTGAATGGACCACTGAAAATCAGTGATGACACCAGGTGTTCGCGACAAGGGTAAGCATGCCCTGGCCTACAGGTAGCACCCACCATTCACACGATTTGCATAAACTATGTACATATACTGACGTACATAAGAAAGTATACACCTAGTGTTTTGGGACTATTCCCATTAAAACCGTAAATATTTTGCTTGCAATGTTGTAATTGGGTACAATATCTGTGGTGTTTTGGAAACACTTGCACAATGTTTGCGACAAGACAGAATCAAAACACTTTTTAAATATTAATGCTGTTTTCAAGAAAATATTTTACCAAATAATCGGGTGTGTACTTTCTTTTGAACGTCAGTTTATTTACAGTTTGACGCCACGCAACAGTACTCATATCATGCAACGGTATATTGTAAACAAGGGTCATATTATTGACACAAGTACAGTGAAATTTGGGGGCGTCCCCATCGGATACAACATCATTGTCAATACGTATTTCAACGTCAACGTCAACATCAACGCAAGCGTCTCGATTACCCGATTACCAGATTCAGTTCTTCATTACATCATTACAGTTTTATGAGTGATATAATCAAAACAGTACCATGGAATCTCCGTTTAGGAGACATTTCCTATAATTAAATAATGGTTTTATCAAATGTCAGATGTATGCTTGTCATATGATACTCCTGGGACCTTGCTGTTTCAGTAAGGCACATACAGTTAGTGTGTAACAGGGTTAAATACGTAAACACGATAAACTTTGCTCAGCTACAGGGGCGTTTCCATTTGATTAGATGTGGCAATTATATTAATGTCCATTGCATTACGTTAGGTTCAGACTGTGAGAATAAATTGTGAGTACAGTTTACATTCCAACTCTTTTTCATGATCCGGGTTAGAAGTGATCTTCAGTGAGCCCTTGGCTAGTGGTTAGGTAGCGTTGTGGTTAACGCGTTCGCTCGTCTCACCGAAGATCCGGGTTGATTCCCCACAATGTGTGAAGTCCATATCTGGTGGTATTGCTGGAATATTGCTAGAAACGGCGTAAAACACTCACTCACTCACTCACTCACTCACTCACTCACTCACTCACTCACTCACTCACTCACTCACTCACTCACTCACTCACTCACTCACTCACTCACTCACTCACTCACTCACTCACTCACTCACTCACTCACTCGGGTATGAGGCTGAAAACTTGGAAAACATAACCGGGGCCATTTCTTTCTGGTACGCAACTTTTCCCAGCGAGAGCTTTAACCACTAGGCTTCCCATATATCCCCTCTTTAAGGTAAAGTGACACAGGTACCCAGCCATATAAGGCGCCGCAATTCAAAGAACAGAGTCTCCTCCCATTGGCAGGCCAGAAAACCATGATCGTGCCCCGAATGTATGTCTTGTTAGTGCTCCGTACTCACAACAGTGGGTTTCACAACAGTGTTAACCGTTTGAGGCCTGGCCCCGATTTCTCAAAACAAACTTAAGTTTTTACTCAAATTTCAAACTGAGTTTGACAATTTGAAACAGCTGAATTTTGAACTCAGCTGCATTTTTTTAATTAAAAAGCCCAAACAACTTAAGTATTCTATTCACCAAACTCAACTTGTCTACTATGTTTGAGTTTAATTTCGATTTCAGTTCATTCTGGGAAATGCGTTTTCTCAAATTTGAGTAAAAATTCGAACTTAAGTCAAATCTCAGACTTAAGTTTGTTTCGAGAAATCGGGGCCTGGTCATTTCGGCCTTATGCTGAGATGACGTGATCTTGTCTTTAAAGCGTACGCTCGTCACGCCCAACACCCGGGTTCGACTCCCTACATGGGTACATTATGGGGAAGCCCGTTTCTGGTGTCCCTCGCCGTGAAATTGCTGGAGTATTACTAAAAACGGCGTAAGACCAAACTAACATGCCATGGCATAGCCTTAATACTTTACAAAGCGGTATGCAACCCATCTCCTGCTGGCCATCTGCCACTCTCGTCTTTACACCCTGCTTTTGTCACGTGATTCTGTCGTAATTACTGATATTTTCCACACGACCACCTCAGACTCAGATGTGGCGGATGTGTTCCGGGCAATGTTGAAAATAGAATTCTTCACCTAACATTATTCGGTTTTAAATATGGCTATTGAAAATGGCAATGGCCTTAGAGGCTACAATTTCCACTTCTTTTTTATAGCTATAACAATCTTTTCCGGGTCTATAATAAGAAGCATTATAAAGCAAAATGGCCATCCATTTGTGACTAAAATACTATGTTCCGATGTCATTTTGACTAATATCTAGTCTCTGAAATGAACATATCTTAGAGAAAATTGGTTCATGAATTATAATCACAAAATATAGTGAAAAGGAACTAAGAGGTTTTCTTCATTGTGGAAATCGTGACTTGCCCATGTTCAAGTCTTGCAAGGGCTTTCTTGGATATGTTTGAGTCAGGGTCTGTATTTTGCAAAGTTATGTATCTTTTATATTTTTTTGAATTCTTAAATTGATTTAGTTCTTAAAGAATTCAAAATTTGATTAATATCTTATCAAAGATGAGATTACTATGAAATATGATGAATAGTTGTAGTATAAATTTACGTTTATTAAAAAAATGTTGAGCAAATCATTTGACGTAACATCAGCGATGACAAAGTGAGTGAGTGAGTTTAGTTTTACGCAGCCTTTAGCAATATTCCAGCAATATCACGGCGGGGGACACCGGAAATGGACTTCGCACGTTGTACCCATGTGGGGAATCGAACCAGGGTCTTCGGCGTGACGAGCGAACGCTTTTAAAACTAGGCTGTCCCACCGCCCCCGATAACAAGGGATCATAATAATTAGTTTAAGAGAAATCTCAGATGATGCACGTCTGACTTTAAATGTATCGATAATCGATTCTTAAATAGGGTTCATTGGTCTACGAACATGTTTATAACATATGCTTCAATTTCAGATACCAAATTGGCAATATTTCGCTATAAGTTAACATGATCCCAAACACGGATCCTGTATTTCAATCATATATGGGGAAATAACATGAATCACGTTTTCATGTCTTCATGAAACATGACGTTGTTTGATATAAGATCAAAATTACTGGGACTTGAAGAAACAAATCAAAACAATGTATTCCTATTTCGAGTGAAATATCGACTTGGTCCAGTCTATTCCTGCTTTCAAGTATATTTACGAGGCTGTTGCGATATGCGAGATTTGTCGAGGCCTGTATTTACACGGTTCTAGACGCGTATCACCGCCTGGCTTGTTTATCAACGTCATACTTCATCCAAGACTCGCAACAAGCACGATATTCTGATCTAATTGATCTACGGTTACGTTAACCGAATGAAAATTCTCCTTTTTGATATTCACGCCAATATTGTGAAAATGTTTAGATAGAATAATAACCTTACTGAAGTTGCTAGGCGATCACCCTTCATCGTTGGAACGTATTCTGATGGCGGGTTCGCGGATTGGCAGATCCATTGATCTTCCCCGCAGTATTTGTACTTAGAATCGGCAAATATCTGTAAATATTCATCCCTCTATAATATCCGTGATCAATACTGTCGCCATTAACGTAGGCCTGGTGCCAGGCACAGGTTAAATGCTGGTGTCCCCGCTAAATGGCCATGAGTGAATTACGGCCTCCATTGTAATGGCTTACTGGTGTGCGAAATAACCTCTGTGAATTCCCTACAGCATCTCACAGCAAAGCACTGCCGTAGAGTATGAGAAAGCCAACTTAATCGTTCTATATTTTCCCTCGACGTGTTTTTCAAATCAATATTGCTTTCCCCGTTACGGTGTGAACAACTTTGGTTTTGTCGCTGGGACGGAACTGTCAGGTTTTTAATCAAACAACGTGTGTTTTTTCAAAGCTTAACTAAATCAACATAAGTGCCCAATGGAAAAGTTTACGTATAATCAATGGCGACCGTGAAAGGAAGCGGTTGTTTGTAATAACCGTTGTAGAAAACGGTGCTTTTGATGGTCTTGTGATTTCTTGTGTAACCGCCATGATTGATATGTGGTTCAGGGGATAATTACCAGTGTAGGAAAAGGGAATATTCATTCTTACTTTGAACATTTGTCATTTTGCGTATTACCGACATTGACCGGTATGTTATAACGTCTTAACGTCACATCCGGGTACTTCGACTCGCCATCGAGAGACCTTGTTTTTGCCAGAACAAACTTGGTATGCCCGGAAGCGATTTTCTGTTGAATGCTTTGAGTCATATTTATTTTAACCTGAAATACATCTCCATAGAGGGGCAGCAATAATAATTGTAGATCTGTAATTGAGTTGGTAAGATGAACGACTCTTTCATTTATGTCTATTTGCTTGATTTAGGAGAAAACCCCGAAAAGATTAATAGTAATTCAGTGGTTTAAGGCTCGGGGTCGACTCCTCCCCATTTGTGTCTCGACGTGGTATTGCTGAAATATTGGTTTGACAGATGACAGATCGTTTTTCATTTTCTGCAGTTTTGTTAGAAATATTACACCCGAATGTGTTGTGATGACTAATATCTCGTTAACCACATTACCCACATATGTGAAATTTTGGATATGACTTTGCTAAAGGTTTCTTCAAAATAAAATTGAAGCTTTTCAAACATTGGACATCGAGAATACAGTTAGTCTACGTGCATTTTGATCGACCTACGTACCTACAATAGTTATGCTGTTCACGTTCAGAGTTAAAATATGACAGTTCGATCTCTCATTTATTGACTAAAGTGTAAAAACCGTAAAAAGTTTAGGTCATCTGAAAAGAACATTTAGATCTGTCACCCCCCAACCCCAAACCGACACCGGAAACAGTGTGGCTCCCTAAATCTTCCAAAACATGCCAGGCGATCACGAACCAGGACATTCTCAAAATATCTACGGTCGAAATGTATATAAATATACCCCTTACGCGAACGCAAATGAAAGCATTTATGCCAAACCATTCTTTATGGTTCTAAATTTACACGAAAGAGTAGTCATGAATATCGGCAACAACATTTTCAATAAGTGAGTTCGTTTCAGCAGGTGATCGTATCTAAGAATATAGTTCAACCAGGGGACTGCAATGCTAGCTTGTACACCAAACACGCTTTATCTATCAGACAGTTGGACTGCGTGCAATGTCGAGCATAGAACCCGTCTCTCTGCGATTGATTCCCAGTGTCAAAACACGTAAGCTGGATAAAAATATCCTATTATTGATGTCGCAATGCCAGAATAAATCTTTCGAGATTTAATTTCTCCGAGTCGGTCCTATTTCATGAATTTAATCATAACCAGCAAGGTGGGACCCCTTTGGTATCAGGAGCCATTGGCAGTCTGGATTCCTTGTGGGTTATTGATTATCCCATAAATCTTGCTCTAGTTTTTATGTCCCTTCTCTTCATTTTGCAAACACTAGAGTCGAAAAAGTTTGTCCATTTGCGACAAAAACTGTCCCTCTATTGACTGATTCCATATCTGGACTAGGGGTTACTCCTCTGCGAATTGCCGAACAGCGTTCGTTAATTGATTTAGCTTCTTCTGGTTTAGACTTAATGTGGTTTTAATTTCTCGGTACAAAATGAAAGCTGTATGATGTAATAGATGGCTGTTTTCTTCCAGGTCCGCGCTTCTGGGGGAATCTCAACCCTGATTGGTCCTTATGCGCAACCGGAAAGTACCAATCACCGATCGATATTCAACCACGTGCCCTACTCTTCGATCCTAGTCTTCGTCGGCTCACTATAGAGATACCAATAACGGTTCGTAATAATTGATTTCCTACTTAAGTTTTTTTACACTATTTAAACACTCGGTAGCAGCCAAGGATATCCTCTGACTTCATGTTTTTTAGTCTTATAAACTTCTTAAGTCAGATTATTATAGCCATTAGAGAGACTTCGACTGCTGAAGTAGTGCAACCTGGGGCTTATAACTGTTAAATATGTACTTAAATGTGTTCCTTTATCAAAGTTTTGTTGCTGTTTTTTGTTTGACGAAATCTTGAGCGTAATTTTTGTAGGTAAATAGAAACGACAAAATCCGTTACACATCTATAAGATAAAGGAATCTGTGCTAAAAGCAGAGTCGATTGTAAAGTTTGACTATATCATGAGTATGTGTTTATTTGACGCCGCACTCAGCAGTATTACAGCTGCACGGCGCGGTTTGTAAACAATCGAGCCTGAACCAGACAATCAAGTGATACGATGACGGAACATGTGTTTATGAATCACTATCAAAAAGTAAAACTACTGTTTTTGAAGATTCATTATTGACCTCTAGAACCACTGAAATACCGCCTCAATGTACATTTGCCCTGAGAGTGGAAGGCTGGTAGTTTGCTTCCCAACGTCATTGATGTAAAGATGGTACTTGATGTTACCCTGCATTCGCTCGACGTTAAGAGGATCAATCAACGAATGGTCTGCTCGCAGTCAGTATAAAGTGCCTGAGTGGGGTATTCGTTGTAAACTACTTCAGGGCATCTTAGCTGGCTCTCACTTAAAAACATATATCTGAACCAGTACAAGCAGCCCAAGGCACACACGCACGAACGCACGCACGAACGCACGCACGCACACTCATGCACACCTGTGTGCATGTATGTAGCTATGTAAGTACAGGAACGCGACCTTAAACCCATGTTCGCCTTTTTAATAACATAACGCTTTGCAGTCACCTATCGTTTACTCTTTAATAAACCATGAACTTTACCTTGAGGACCATTATCTTTTCAGTTATGCTCATGAAATCAATATACCGCTTTGACTTTCATCATACAAGTTCAGCGTTGCACTAACCAAGAGATAACTCCACAAACGAATGCTAATGTTCCTAAGCAAACTGCCAGAATCATTACTGATTCATCAGCTTTGAGTTTGACTTTTTATGTTTGCGTAGGTTGTAGTCACATCGAGATGTGTGTACGTACGGTATTAAAATAGCGGTATGGTAGTTAAGGCCCATCTCAATCATAACCAATCCTTTGATCAATGATTTTACAACAATTGCTTTATGGCAGTAGCTACTTTGGCGAAGGAAATACAGGTTTCCCTTTGGTGGTTGGTTTCATGTTAAGGTCTTCTGTGCAAGGAATCCTGCTCCACGTCATTTTACAACGCAGCTGGGTTCCGAGGTAGCTGTTGTCATTGGCAATAAATAGATCAGAGATTTAATGACCCTGCCATTCTTCTACCTGGGCGGCCGGGCTGGATGGCACCAACGGTTTCTATGACCACCAGCCAATGAGATTCTGCTGCGATGTTAAGTAATCCTTAAGTCACTAACTGAACTTGGGGTAGTTACTCTGTTCGTTGATACGCCCCATAACTGTTCAACTTAATGATAAATCGATGCCTGTTAATGCACATTGTGTTATGTAAGATGCACAATTAAATCGTGTTTGGTCTATTGTGAACAGTGCATGCGGAAGCCGCAATGTCATTCGGGGACAATCGGAGTGCACCAGTCATCTTACGGAAACATGCCTCGGTGATGAATGCTGTAATCACTGTAATCATTTTGGTATTTGTAACCGTGGACACAAGTACGCTTGTGTTCTACACTAAACGCCAAAAGAAACGTTACCCTCCTTCCTTCATGACGGAGGTACCTATCTTCAGCTGGCGTTGTGATGCGTGGACGTCCACTTCTTGGTCTGTCTACGGTTATCCCAGTCTCTCTGAAGCCCTGAATAAGTCTTATAACCGTGATACGGTGGCATCCGTGGGCGTTGGCAACAGCATTGTATGTCGACCCCATCTGCACCATCCCAATGGCTCTTTCTCTCCCTTCAGCTGTGAATCGGCTCATATTTCGCGTACTTATGTATCAGATCATGTCTTCTAGGCTCTCTTTATACCCTATAGAATCAATCTGCATGTGAAATGGATGCAAATACTGTTAGAATATTGTTGCGTTTTGGTGATTGATATTGCTATGTGTAAAATGGAAATGGAAAAATGTTACTTTGCAAGCAAAAATGTTAACAAAGATAATTGTAGATGTTCCAAAACATTTTTTCACAATATCAAAGACACGTTTTACTTGTTTTCACTAATGCAAATCAGCAGAAAATGTTTTAAAAGACTGAAATCATAGCAATGAATTTTACGCACTCTTTCTTGTAAACTAAAACCTTCTAAAATATCTTTGATAGTTTTCAGTAATTCATAAAGGTAGGAGGGTAACGTTTCTTTAGGCGTCTAGTGTATATATATGCCAACGTATATTGATATATCAGGTTATTTCCCTGAGCTCACAAAGAAGCTAATCACGCGAAAGTGATGCGGTTTTTACGATGTCTGGATCTGTGAATAACAAGATAGTGGCTAATGTGTTGACGTATTTGGATAAGGAAGTCACGATGGTGTAAACAATTACATCCAATCTGTCCTTTAGTTAAATATGAAAGGGTGACAGTATTATATAATGAGTACGCTTTCCTTCAAGAGTTTTTATATTTCTTTTAAAAGAAACTAACAGGTCGAATTTCTGCAGATGATGCCTTCATCCGATAGAAATCCGAAACTTTGTCTACTGGTATATATTTTATAATTCTAGATTCAGGACTACTTTACTTTTGTAAAGTGTTGGTTTTTATATGATCAAGGACATATCTTGAAAATATCAACGGATGATATCCAGAAACGTATCTGTACTGGCGCTTAGTCGGAGAATACGTACAGTTCATCATATTGCCAGCAGTTGTCGATGTCGTACAGATGCTGAAACTGACTCAGAGGTAATCGTCGCTGGTCACGTGTTGCTTTCGGATGAAT
The DNA here is from genome assembly GCF_003918875.1 of Haliotis rubra. NCBI lineage: Eukaryota > Metazoa > Mollusca > Gastropoda > Lepetellida > Haliotidae > Haliotis > Haliotis rubra. The sequence continues at coordinate 117,414 of NW_025767133.1, read as the reverse complement.
TCAGATTCTCTTTGCTCTTCCTTTATGTACGGATTCGAGTTTGGCGACGTCGAAATGAACGTCAAACCATTGAAAACCTGAGACCTCATTACACATTTTGTTTTGAATTGGTTATGGTGTGGGTAACATCACTGTGACTGAGCGAGCCCCACTCCACAATGTGCAAAGAGTGAGTGAGTGAGTGAGCGAGTTTAACGCTGCGTAATCGCGTATATACTCAAGGAAATAAATAAAGGAACACGTAGTAAACTATCATGAGAGCCAAAAAAAAACTTGGCCTTCGAAATCAGAGGTTTTATATCACATTGCCACTTTTAGCAATATTCCAGCAATATCATGGCGGGTACACCAGAAATGGGCTTCACACAGTGTACCCATGTGGGGAATTGAATCCAGGTTTCGGTGTGACGTGCTAACCATTGGGCTACCCTACCGTCCCTATTGTGCAAGGAAGGGTCACTGGACAATACTATCGGGACAACAGACAAACACCCTTTGTAGTCCCCTTTGCAAGGCGACGGTTTGTGGTCGATATATTGTTTTACTCACAGGACATGAATTGTCAAAGCTCACCCCCAGCAGCACAATGTCCATAGAGTGACATTGCTAACACTCAGTGCACACCTTTCCCCATTAGCCACCCATGGATCATAACAGGGAGAAGTGCGCGTCAACTCTTTTGACCGCCGGCCACATTGGCTGAACTTCGACAAGTGCTGCAAGGGGAGTGGGAGACTCCCTTAATTCGCAATATGGAGACTTACACGTTGAAAGTGTGATTGAGTTTAGTTTTACGCCGTTTTAGCAATATCCCAGCAACATCACGGCGGGGACACCAGAAATTGGCTTCAAACATTGCACCCATGTGGGGAATCAAACCTGGGTCTTCGGCGTGACGAGCGAACGCTTTAACCACTAGGCTACCCCACCGCCCCTATACGTTGAATGCCTCGTGGAGAGAATGATTTTGACACATCGTGGCGGTAGCACGCACTACTGATCCAAAACGTCCTCTGTAAATTTTCCATCTTGCCAAGTCCTTCAGGGTCCTTGACAGTCATAACATCTGTCGTCATGTTTTGCTTCTGGTTGTAATATGTTCCAAATTCGTTCATTTTTTATCTGACAACTATTACAAGGAACTTAAAATATATATTTTTTACAATTTTGGAAATTTTGAGTTATTTTCGAGTATCCTCTGCTTTAAAGAGTGACTGAATAGGGTTTTAAGCTGCTTTTAGCAATATTCCAGCGATATCACGGCGGGGTAGACCACAAATGGGCACCCACTAGTGTGAATGAGTTTGGTTCCGCTGCTTTGGACGGTATTACAGTATTATTAGCTCTTAGTGGAAGGAAGTCCCAAGTCGTGCAGGTCTAAGACATTTATCGTTTTTATAACGACCATGGGCATGATGCTCACGAACTGCTGAAAGCTCTCAGTCAGTCCGCTTCTTTGTACGCTTACCACATTGTGAATGAGTGAGTAAGGTTTTGCGCCGCTTTAGCATCATTCCAGCAATATCATGGTGGGGTCACCAGAAATGGGCTTCACACATTGCACCCATGTGGAGAATCGAACCCGGGTCTTCGGCGATACGTGCGAACGCTTGAGCCAATAGGCTACCCCTACGGTCCCATACGTCATTGTGAAACCCTCGAGCACGTGTATGGTGTTGACAAAACATGAAACAAAAATAAGACGAACCAGGATTGGAGCTTACGATCACAGTTTTCTGGCACACTGTAGGGGCACAGCTAAACGCAGCGAATTACACAGAGTGTGCACATACGACGGATGAATGTTGTCTCAAATGGTTAGCAATTATTTCCAGACTTCTGCACTGAGCCCTTTGTGATCTTAAACATCGCGGTCCTGTTGTTGAAAAACTCCAGTTGTGTTTCAGACAGAACAGTCAATTAAATTACCGCTCATACTGTGTTTTTGGTAGTCAAAATACATCACGTTCCATCTTAATCATACAAAACGTTTTATTCACAAACACGATTCAGTGTTTCAAAAACACTTCAAACCGACATTTCTCGATCAAACAAAATAACTAAATTGTATTGTAAAATGAAACGACAGGACATTTATTTCGACAAAAGCCAAAACCTTATTACAATCTATCGACCTGTTCGGTCTGAGAGGCCTTTCGTCAAAGCAAACTCGTGCCGAACTTATGGATGTAAATATTCTTTTTTGTTTCCAAAGCTTCGTGTTTTCTTATGACGATAATGATCAAAGGCAAAGACGTCAAAACTTTACTCCTAACATCACTGGGCGTCTTTTAGAGGAATCCTTTAAGAAAAACCATGATGCTTTATATAGTAATTGATTATGGCAGCGCGCATCTCCCGTTTGGCAATCTGACGCTCAATTACATAGCCGCCTGTTTGAAGATTACGTCGTTCTATGCCAATTATTGAATAAATTACAGGTTTTTTCCAAGCAAATACGGTCCTTTGAGAGTAATTACCGTTTCCTGAGCGTACATATCCCCGCCTCAATGGCCGCTGTGGAACTCGTGTCTGGTTCTATGATGGCACTGTTAAGAATTCCTGCGTGTCATCTGGAACCGAATGAGATCTCTGCGTGCCATATTAGGTCTTCGTTTCAACTTCATCGCCATTGAATACCCCCCAAATAAAATCGAAAAACAAATATGTGACGTCTTTCGACTGTATATTTCGCATGTTTCCTACCATGTGTAGTTTGTATGTGTATATTTACAACGTGTAACTTTACAGGGTTGCGTCGAATCCAATTATGACAACAAACTGCAGGACTCCCGGGGTGAGGTCCCCATGGTAGAGTGTATTGTTGAGCTTGATCAGGAAGTCATCGTTTGGATGTGTCTTGCAGTTATCATGGAGTGTAGAGTCGAAGTACACAGCCATAAACGTATCGTGAAGATAACTTGCCGTCAAGCGTTGATGTCGTAGTTAATGTCGTAATTACGACATAGATGAAACTGTTCTCTTTTGATTATGAATGCACGCTCGTTTAATTTCTTGTATGGGGGTGGTGGGGTAGCCTAGTGGTTAAAGCGTTCGTTCGACACGCCGAAGACCCGGATTGGATTCCCCACATGGGTAAAATGTGTGAAGCCCATTTCTGGTGTCCCTCGCCGTGATATTACTCAGAGGCCCAGATAAGCTGCGTATCCGGGTAAAATACGCATAGAATTACGCATTGAAAAATAATTGTTGCGTACCAATTACGCATTTAAAATGTTAGATACGCAAAAAGTTTAAAACAAATGCGTACGGAATATATTTATAAAAAATCGCTTGCGTAATGAAAAAGACATCGATTGCTATCACGTTGTACTGTTAGTATAGGACAAGTGTTGTACTGTCAGTATAGGGTGAGTGATTTTTTATGAATCATTTCCATCATATTTAATTTTATGGTTTTGATTAGGTATGACATAAGGCAGAACATACCTGCTTAGTAAACTTACTCAATGGCATATAGTAAAATGACTGAAATACGCACATATTTGAAAGCAGTGGGTAACGGAAAATGAAATACCCACTCAACATTCATAATACCCACTCCAAAAAAATACAGTGGGTACAGTACCCACATGAGTTAAATCTTATCTGGAGCTCTGTCAGTATTACTAAAAGCGGTGTAAAACTCACTCACTATTTGTACTGGATCAGTGGATGGGTTGGTAAAGCGGTTAAAGCGTTTACTCGTTTCACCGAAGGCCCAAGTTCGATTCCCCGCTTGTGAAGCCTATTCCTGGTGTTGGAATAATGCTAACAGTCTTCTATCTTGGACTCCCTCCCTCCATGGATCAGTGAACATCCATTAGGTGTACCAGAAACCTTTGGTCGTGGTTGACATCAACATTCATTCCTGTATTCCGGGTTTGTCAACACCACTCCTCTTCAGGTTTTGAGTTTCAACAACGCGGTATAACACCTGTATCCTTCAATGACTCACTGTCACTAATCTTCGGGTCATATAGGTATGAATCGGAAAAACCTGTATACAGAAAATATTTCTGTTCGTCTTTCATTTACAGACCGCCTTGCTTTAGCTGGAATAGTTTTGACTGTATTGAACAACAAACGAGATAACTGCACAGTAACGAGTTACGGATTGAGCTTACCGGTATATGCGACATCTTGTTTCCAGGGGCGGTGGGGTAGCCTAGTAGTTAAAGCGTTTGCTCGTCACGCAGGGTTCGATTCCTCAGATGGGTGCATTGTGTGAAGCCCATTTCTGGTGTCCCCCGACATGATACTGTTGGATTATTGCTAATAGCGCCACAAATTCAACTCATTTACTCTTGTTTCCGGGCCGGTGGGGTAGCCTAACGGTTAAAACGTTAGCTCGTCACGCCGATGTCCCTGGTTCGATTCCCCAAATGGGTACAATGGGTGCTGCCCATTTCTGGTGATTGCTGGAATATTGCTAAAAGCGGCGTAATACTAAACTCACTCACTCTTGTTTCCAGATTCACGGAACGCTGGTGAACACCGGACGTGACGTCACCTTGGTCGTGGACGAGTCCAGCTTCAGCTCCCTCAACATCAGTGACGGCCCTCTGATGTATCACTACAGGGTGTCGCAAATAAAACTCCACTTTGGAAGTGAAGATGACCGCGGATCAGAACATACTATTGAAGGGACGCCATTTTCAGCTGAGGTGAGAGTTTTACTAACCTTTAACCTTGGATTTAACAGTTTATGAAATCATAAGATTTGCACGTGCGTGTTTATGAGTGTGTATATGTCTTTATCTGTGTGTGTTTGAGTGTATGTTGACTTTTTTTATTATCCCCCGCCGCGCGTTTAGCGCGAAGTGGGGGATATAGTATTAGGCTCCGTCCGTCCGTCCGTACGTACGTACGAACTGGAATATCTTAAGAACCGTTCACTAGATTCTTTTCGTAATTGGTACCTAGGTTCATCACAGTATAAGAAAGGTCCAAGTCAGGTTTGGTGACCTTGACCTTCATTTCCTGCATGTTAAGCTATCTCAAGAACCGTTAACTGTATTTTCTGCATAATTATTCAATACAAAACTTTATCTAGGGAAGGCGCAGGGCCCAGTCGATTTTGGTGACCTTCACATAATTTTCAAGGTCACAGAGACACTTTGAAGATTTGAGCATGTTAACCTGAATTGTCAGCAAGGATATTTAAAAAACAGTTCACTGGATCTTCTTCAGGGACTTTCAAGACTTCCCTTAAATGTTTTTCATAAAGCAATTTCTTTAGTACTATTTTTGCATATTTCATACACTATGACATTCATGTCAAAGTCAGTCTTGAAAATATGTGTGTGTTCGAACACCTAAAGAGCAAGACATCAAGAGAGGTTGACTGGTCATGTTTTTGTTGACATTGAACTTAAACTTTCATTACTTTATAAGTTTGATATGATAATTTGCGGCTGGGGATTATGTCACCTTAGTGACAATGCTTGTTGTGTTTATGTTTGTTGGTTTGTGGGACTTTTTTATATACTTTTTCTTTTTTTCTTTCTTTTTTTTAATCGAGCGGTGTGCGGTCATTCACCCCTCCGTAATCAATCATCTTAAAACTCACTCACCCCTCGATAATCGATCATCTTAAAACTCACTCTCCCCTCCATAATCAATCATCTTAAAACTCACTCACCCCTCATAATGAATCATCTTAAAACTCACTCACCCCTCCATAATCGATCATCTTAAAACTCACTCTCCCCTCGATAATCGATCATCTTAAAACTCACTCTCCCCTCCATAATCGATCATCTTAAAACTCGATAATCTCTAAAACCCTCCATAATCGATCATCTTAAAATCATCTTCCATAAACATCTTAAAACTCACTCTCCCCTCCATAATCGATCATCTTAAAACTCACTCTTCCCTCCATAATCGATCATCTTAAAACCCACTGACCCCTCCATAATCGATCATCTTAAAACTCACTCTCCCCTCCATAATCGATCATCTTAATACTCACTCTCCACTCCATAATCAATCATCTTAAAACTCACTCACCCCTCGTCAGTTAATCATTTCAATCACTCACTCACTCAACTAACCCCATATCCTCTACGTTCGAAATTAACGTTGGTCCTATGGCCCGAAGCTGACTGAAAACCATTCGGACCCACAGCTTTTCTTTTCTGCAGGTCCTTATGGCCGACAGCTTTTTCATCCCCAATAACTAAGAGTATTATTTTTCGGAAAATATCATTTAGTAATTTTTAGTTTTTATCTCGATCAGAAGCTGTTGTTTGTTTGTTTTTATTTTTGCAGGGAAATACTTATATTGTAGCTAAAATATAGAGCCTACACATTCTGATCAGGACCCAAGGTTTTATGGTTCTGGGTCCTTAGGGCCTGCAGCTTTTCAGGATTAAGGGCAAACACTGTCCTCTACCCACACTTCCCTCGTGTGAATGCTTCATCACACTAAGTCACCTCAGTTTGCCAAGAAAAGGTTATCTGCGACTGTGATAACGTTTCACTTCCCTGGCCAGTCTAATGAGATCAATAAGCATATTGTTATCACGTCTTGCTCATGCTGATAGCCAATTTCTATTCAAAATTGTTTTCATGACTGATTTGGTCGTCTCACGTAACTAGTTTTAGGGTTTTAAGCCGTCACTAATCACCAGGCTATTTCCAGCAGAGATCTTAATGGGCCGTTATCTTCAGGAGGTTAAAGTGTGTAAAACATTATGGCTGAAATTAAGACAAAGAAACGTTCTACTCTGAAGGACTATGATAATAACAAAGCCATATCTTTCCTGCGTGTTATCAACATAACCTACTTTCCTATCAAATTCCGAAAAAATCCATTTCGAGTTGACTTTTATATTTCGGATCAAACGCATTAACAAAGCAACTCGGGGTCGTGTTACCGTTATAATGAACTACCGACCTAACCGAGTTTTACCGTTAGTTCTTGAAGCATAAATATTGATGTAAACTTTAAACATGATGCAACAACGTCTCCTTGAAGTGATTTACTACAATTTTATGTTCGGACAAGATAGGATTAAGCGGCAAGTAGAACGCACAATATGTCTAAGGGCGACAACCCAGCCATTCATTTTCGAAAAATAACAGAAGACGCGGACTTGGAAAGCTGTTTTAAAGGGTGATGATGGCCCTGGCAACACTTTCATCGTCCCGTATTCCGGTTAATATATCAAGCTGCCCCAACCTCGGTAACGGCAACAGCTCCACCACGGGAACGGGTAATAACGGTCGTTCGGATGCGATGAACCCGTCAATCCCCGACCCTTCCATCGCTATTTATGTCTAAATAATACAGGCGGTGGAATTCCATGCACAGAATGTCCGTGCAAATTGCATCTGCCAAGGTGTAATTACCCATCAAATTCTCCTAACCTAATTATCCTGGAAATAGCTGAAAATATAAATCCAAGTTACGTGAGGAGTATTGTCCCGCGAGTCTCGGCGAGAACGAACTGGGCTCGGTGTTAGGGAGAATTCATAAAGAACTCAATACATTCTCTTATAACCACTGGTAGAACTGGCGTTTCATCTCATCGAATTCCCATCACGTGTGACGCCTGAAACACGGGGCACAAGAGGCTTCTAAAGAAATTGTGCTGCTGAATTTTATTCGTATCTTTTATTGATCAATTTCCATGCAGTTTTTACGCGCAACTGATTTTGCATTGTCCTCGCAGTGGTCTGTACGCTCTCTAATGAAGAAGTTTACCGTTAGGTATAGTGCTGCACGTGTGCGTGAATTACTAAACAAGAAGCTCGGGCCATGTGACGAGCCTAACCAATTACAGTTGATTACGTAATAAGAGTAAAGAGGGCATTAACAGAACAAGCTACATTTAGTCTGAATAATGACACCTGATAATGGATTTCACATCTTCAATTAGAATAACTTGATGTCTTTAAACCCCTTGCCAATATCGATACTTCATTCTAATAGGCACCGGTCTCTTGAGTAGGAACAAGAAGTGGCGTTTTTGGCACCTAGTTTGGTAGTACCATTTGTAATTCTAGTGTTATATGGAGGCGTGGGAATGGGCCCTTTTCGGCCCTGGGATTGTTTAATTTTACGGTTGCGAAACACTGAATCATTAGAACATTAGAATGAAAATTATCAAATGACTGGCGGCTGGTCTTTCCTCCTTATGACGCGTTCTACCTTGAAACGAGTGATACCAAACCCGCGAAGATCCGGGTTAAAGCGTCTTTAGCGATGTCGTGCGAGCTGACTAACGGGATCGGGGGGTCAAGTTGATGCTTGTCATTGTATCCCAATTTCGTAGATCGATTACTGAAATTTAAACATGTTTTATTCATGAAAGAAAGGATTGGGCACAAGTTGTCCAAGTGAGAAAAGCCCTTTCCCAGCCGTTACGTACATATATTTGCACTATCCATAAACAGAATGTGAGAAACAGGAAAAGTACAGAGAGTAAAGAATAAGGGGATACTTCACAATCACTTTACTGTCAGAGAAATCGTTTTGTTCTGCTTATATACATATCGAAACATTTGAAAATATTCTCATTCTCACTGATGTAGAGACCCGCATTGCCATATAAAAATGAGAATTTGGCCTGAGGGTACCTGTTGTTTACAGTGTTCAATAAACCAGCAAATATTACATGATATTTACATAATATTTATATAGCGCACATATCCGCGTGACTAGTACATGCTCAAGGCGCTGGTATTTCCCTCGATTACTGGATGTCAATCTCAACGGCACATCGTATTATCAATCTCAACTCCCCAGGGAGCATACAACTCTTGTAGCCACTAGGCGCACTGACTTTTACGGCTTTCTCACCCTTACGAGGTACTCATTCACAGCTGGGTGGACTGGGACACACTGCACGTTACTGTACCCGCAACTAGGTGTTTGCACGTATTCATGTGGCCACCATCTGGTCATATACCAACGGATTCGTGGGTTCTTTTAAGTGCACAGGGTTGTGTACTGTACACTAGGGGTTGTGACAACACTGAACGAGTCTGCACACAAAGTTGACTCCAAGGTGTTTACACCCGGTCACAGGTGGGCTCGATCCCGACACCTCAAGCTCAATGGATCATTAGCCTGGCTCTTTAGCCAGCTCGCCCACCGCGACGTATAGTATGTCTGTGTGAAATGTAATATGGACATTCTAGCAAAATGTACAGAATTTTCACGTGGAGAACAATACTGATGCTGGATCAGTTTTAATATATGTTCTGTAGAAGTCATAGTTTAACGTGCTGGTAGATTGTTGGTTATGGTGTCAGTTAATGGATTATATACACAAAGAACTTAATTAAGCACACACTGTATTTTCGCAATGATAGCTTTTCAACACGTACATAAACTTCTCGTGGCGACAATCATGGACAAACATGCGTTTCTCTGACCCGTATGATCCTTTGACTCTTTAAAAAACACACAAAATGATTGGAATCCATGTTGATTTTATGATGATAATTGCACGTTAAAAAAACCCCACTGATTTTCATACAAAACTATGTATGTACAAGTATGGCCGAGTGTGTGACTGTATGATAGCCAGCGCTCTCCTCCTCATACTCCCTGTCAGCCTCCTGATCCTCTGAAGGGGCAGTCTACGCCATTCCCCGTGTAAAGAATCTTCCATTTGGGCCAGGTTCTGTAAAGGAGGATCCTTTTATTGCACACGACGACCAATCATGTCCCAGATATGCTCCACAGGGTTAAGACCGGAGTTCATTCAATCGTGAGATATGTCAGGGGGTGCTTAACTAAGTTCTTTGTGTACATATTCCGGACTTAAAGACGCCGTTTTATGGATTAAGCATTGCTGTGTGCAGGCGTAAACAATAGTCTTTCGAATTAGTTCTTGGTGGTTCAGAGTGCGTGAGTATGATTTTAGTAATGTTCCAGGAATATCACGGCGGGGGAGGCTAGACTTGGGCTTGACACATTGTACCCATTAGTGGTGGTCCGATTATTTGAAATAATCGAAGATTGGTCGCAGTGACTAAACGACCAAGCAATCGATCATGTTTTCTCATAATCGAATACAAACAATTCTGGAACACCTTTGACATTAACAATTTTTTTCACAAGGTTGGTTTTGTCTGTTACATTTCATGAGCACTACAAGCTTGGTCCAAGTCATGATTGAATTTATCTAAAAGACCCCAACAAATTTATATTCCTAACATACTAGTCATCCTTTAAAGATGTGAAATTTGCGGAAAAAACAACCAACGAACTACAAGCTTTTTCTTTATGCTTTTGTGCAAACTGAAAAATTTCATAAATGACGATAACCAATTATTTTCGATGATTGATCGGTTGTAATGAACCAATCATCAATTATGAGATTTTAAACAATTCCCGACACTAGTACGTCCCATGTGGGGAATCGAACCCAGGCCATCCTTGTAACGAGCTTACGCTTTAACCACCAGGCTACCCCGCCGCCCCTAGTGGTTCACACCACTAGAACTTCATCCGTATTTCTGTATAAACATGCCCCAGTGGCCGAGTCAGAGAACAGTGCAGTTATTCACAAACGAATTCGATCTGAAATTGCCGATTTTATCAAGTGACATTTGATTGACAGGTCTTGAAATTAGATTTTCGCAATTTTCGAATATTTTTTGTTTGAGTAAAAGTGGTTATCATGTTCTCAGGAGGTATCGAGTACCTGTCGAATACCTGTCAACTTCGCGTTACGGTCTGCGACAGGTATGGACCTGTTTGTCTCAGTAGTGCGTTGTCAACTTTTATACACTTGTTAAGCAGGACGCAATTTCAACCCACTGTAATTGACATGTATTCAATTGACAGTTTTCTTTTGTTTCAACTATTTTCTTGATTGGTTGGAATTGCCAAGTCCGAATTGACGTGAAAACAGAAGTTTTTTGTTTCGCACTCGCGTGCCCCAAATGTTGTTCGGGAACAGATCAAACCTGCTCTTATGAAGTGAACTGAGATATTCGATACCCAAAGTGTTTGTAGAAGATGGGAGTTTCGACAGCCGTAACGCTAAGGTCACTTTGCAAGACTGGACTCTTGGGGTTCCTAAAGTGTTCTCAGAAATTAATAGTTCTGCATAATCAGCGATTCTGCGTGGAATTTGACAAGGCGAGTTCGTGATGGTACTCACATAGGAATAGGTCTTTATTAAATTACAATCTCAAATACTGGCAACGAGAGACAGAGCCACTGCTGGTGAACACAGTAAAGAAACCTCGACCTGGCGACTGAACCCGATGAATATGCATGAGAGGTCATGATTACAGTTGGGGCATGTCAGGTTTAATGCGATAACTTGTCGAAGTCAACCGAATGTCGTTTGAGTGAGTGAGGTTAGATTATCGCCGCACTCACCAATAATATTCCAGCTATACGGCGGCGTTCTGTAAATAATGGACCAGGCAATCCAGTGATCAACAGCATGAGCATCGATCTACGCAATTTGAATATGATGACATGTGTCAATCAGGTCAGCGAGCCTGACCACCCGATCCCGTTAGTCTTACGAGTATGGGTTACTGAAGACACATTCTAGCCCGGATCTTCACATGTATTAATGTCGTTTGATGTTCCGGGTACTTGGTCTGATAGTTGGGTTTGGTTCAAGTGGTTTGTCATCCATGTAAAAATTATATATGGGTACAATGTGTGAAGTCTATTTCTGGTATTGCTGGAATATTGCTAAAAGCGGTGTACAACCCAACTCACTCACTCACTCACTCACTGTCCCATCCATCGTGAGTGCATATTGCTACAGATACCATATATATAAGTCACAAGCCAATCACCTCCGAACTGCTCCTCCATCCCTCATTCAAATCGTAAGTCAGTTAATGCTTGGTCGTTCTAGATGCAGGTACGAAATCCAAATTGTACCAGATAGAATAACACTGTCTCCACCACCATACCCAAGTTTACTCAACACCATCCTTTAAGATTCGTGTTAGAATTGGTCTTTAGTAACCCATGCTTGTCGTAAGAGGCGACCAACAGCATCGGGTGGTCACTCATGTGATTTGGTCGACACATGTCATCGTATCTCAGTTGGGTGAGTGAGTGAGTTTAGTTTTACGCCGCACTCAGCAATATTCCAGCTATATGGCGGCGGTTTGTAAATAATCGAGTCTGGACCAGACAATCCAGTGATCAACAACATGAGCATGACATGTGTCAACCTAGTCAGCGAGCCTAACCACCCGATTCCGTTAGTCGCCTCTTGCGACAAGCATGGGTTGTCAATATTCTGAAGATCAATATTCTAACCCAGACCTTGACGGGTACTCAGTTGGGTAGTTCGATGCTCATGATGTTTATCTCTAGACTGTCTGGTCCAGACTCTATGTTTTACAGACCGTCAGTATAAATCTTGAATATTGCTGAATGCTGCGTTAACTGTCATTTTTAGACACAAGTATTAACTGTTAATGTTGATTGCGACAATCAAGATTATAGTACTTACATAAACGATGTGCGTGCACGTGTGTCAGATGTGAATGAGTTTAGTTTTACGTCGCTTGTAGCAATATTCCAGCAATATCACGGCGGGTGACACCGTCCCCATGTCGGATCTGCTTGTCCCGATAGCTGCCGGAAGATACAAGACTCTTTCTCGTTGCATGGACAATTGGCCGACAACTCGTCCACGAGGCGTTGGTAGCACAGGCACCAGAAGAGGCAGTCGTCGCCGTACAGGTTCTCTATGTTCGAGAGAAAGTAGTGGATTTAATTCGAGTGCACCTTCGCCGATGGAGAAACAACATGAGAGTGGTCCAAACCCCATCGGCATACTGTTGTTGTTTTTCTGCGCTGGACTCCAGTCTTGCTTTCCGCATACCTGTCTTGGGGTTGGATGGACTACTGGGATCGTGAAGAAAAAAATAAAAGAAACAATGCATACAAAAAGTATCCCTATATACTCAAATGTTGAGTGGAGGTGCACCTTTTGGTCTTTTCCCCATACTTTAACATAGGATTTTTGCTGTGCGGTCCCGTACCACCATTGTGTATACTAATGATGTATTAAGCTTAATGTTTGCCTCAATTAATATTCTACGTATTATATATTATTTGTGAGAAATCCACTTGTACAGGCAATCAGAGAGTGAATACACATTTAGTCTGGGCAAATCTGTCTAATGCCGTATATGACAATATCACTTAAACCTATTGTTCCAGAATGCCCTTTGGGCGTACTTAAATATTTATGTTGTCATTTAACGAGTGGATGGTTTGGTATAGGCTATTAAATGGAGGATGCTTATAAATGTTCAAACTAATGACCTTTTGCGTTTAGTTTGATTAACATGGGCATTGGTTACACTTGTACTCACTTGCTGATAACAGCAGTTGTAGTGATAATAAAGATGATAATGATGATGATGACGATGGTGGTTATGATGTTGATGTTGATCATGATGACGATGGTGGTGATGATAGTATGACGACAATGGTAGTGCTGACGATAATGACGATGGTGGTGATGATGTTGATGACGACGATGGTGGTGATGATGACGATGGTGGTGATGATTATGATGACGACGATTGTAGTGATGATGATAGTGACGATGGTGGTGATGATGATGATGACGATGGTGGTGGTGATGATGATGACGATGGTGGTGATGATGACGATGGTAGTGATGATGATGACGATGGTGGTGGTGATGATGATGACGATGGTGGTGGTGATGATGATGGCGATGGTGGTGATGATTATGATGACGACGATGGTAGTAATGATGATAGTGACGATGGTAGTGATGATGATAGTGACGATGGTGGTGGTGATGATGATGACGATGGTGGTGATGATGACGACGATGGTAGTGATGCTGATGACGATGGTGGTGGTGATGATGATAACGATGGTGATGATGATGACGACGATGGTAGTGATGGTGATAATGGCGATGGTGGTGCTGATGATGATAAAGACAATGGCGGTGATGGCAATGGTGGTGATAATCATGATGATGATGATAACGACGCTGGTGATGGTGATGGTGACGATGACGATTGTGGTGATGATGATGATGAAGATGACGACGATGGTGGTGATGATGACGACGATGGTAGTAATGATGATAGTGACGATGGTGGTGATGGTTATCTGCGACTGTGATAACGTTTCCCTGGCCTGTCTAATGAGATCAATAAGCATATTGTTATCACGTCTTGCTCATGCTGATAGCCAATTTCTATTCAAAATTGTTTTCATGACTGATTTGGTCGTCTCACGTAAGTAGTTTTGGGGTTTTAAGCCGTCACTAATCACCAGGCTATTTCCAGCAGAGATCTTAATGGGCCGTTATCTTCAGGAGGTTAAAGTGTGTAAAACATTATGGCTGAAATTAAGACAAAGAAACGTTCTACTCTGAAGGACTATGATAATAACAAAGCCATATCTTTCCTGCGTGTTATCAACATAACCTACTTTCCTATCAAATTCCGAAAAAATCCATTTCGAGTTGACTTTTATATTTCGGATCAAACGCATTAACAAAGCAACTCGGGGTCGTGTTACCGTTATAATGAACTACCGACCTAACCGAGTTTTACCGTTAGTTCTTGAAGCATAAATATTGATGTAAACTTTAAACATGATGCAACAACGTCTCCTTGAAGTGATTTACTACAATTTTATGTTCGGACAAGATAGGATTAAGCGGCAAGTAGAACGCACAATATGTCTAAGGGCGACAACCCAGCCATTCATTTTCGAAAAATAACAGAAGACGCGGACTTGGAAAGCTGTTTTAAAGGGTGATGATGGCCCTGGCAACACTTTCATCGTCCCGTATTCCGGTTAATATATCAAGCTGCCCCAACCTCGGTAACGGCAACAGCTCCACCACGGAACGGGTAATAACGGTCGTTCGGATGCGATGAACCCGTCAATCCCCGACCCTTCCATCGCTATTTATGTCTAAATAATACAGGCGGTGGAATTCCATGCACAGAATGTCCGTGCAAATTGCATCTGCCAAGGTGTAATTACCCATCAAATTCTCCTAACCTAATTATCCTGGAAATAGCTGAAAATATAAATCCAAGTTACGTGAGGAGTATTGTCCCGCGAGTCTCGGCGAGAACGAACTGGGCTCGGTGTTAGGAGAATTCATAAAGAACTCAATACATTCTCTTATAACCACTGGTAGAACTGGCGTTTCATCTCATCGAATTCCCATCACGTGTGACGCCTGAAACACGGGGCACAAGAGGCTTCTAAAGAAATTGTGCTGCTGAATTTTATTCGTATCTTTTATTGATCAATTTCCATGCAGTTTTTACGCGCAACTGATTTTGCATTGTCCTCGCAGTGGTCTGTACGCTCTCTAATGAAGAAGTTTACCGTTAGGTATAGTGCTGCACGTGTGCGTGAATTACTAAACAAGAAGCTCGGGCCATGTGACGAGCCTAACCAATTACAGTTGATTACGTAATAAGAGTAAAGAGGGCATTAACAGAACAAGCTACATTTAGTCTGAATAATGACACCTGATAATGGATTTCACATCTTCAATTAGAATAACTTGATGTCTTTAAACCCCTTGCCAATATCGATACTTCATTCTAATAGGCACCGGTCTCTTGAGTAGGAACAAGAAGTGGCGTTTTTGGCACCTAGTTTGGTAGTACCATTTGTAATTCTAGTGTTATATGGAGGCGTGGGAATGGGCCCTTTTCGGCCCTGGGATTGTTTAATTTTACGGTTGCGAAACACTGAATCATTAGAACATTAGAATGAAAATTATCAAATGACTGGCGGCTGGTCTTTTCTCCTTATGACGCGTTCTACCTTTAAACGTGTGATGCCAAAACCCGCGAAGATCCGGGTTAAAGCGTCTTAAGCGTTGTCGTGCGAGCTGACTAACGGGATCGGGGGGTCAAGTTGATGCTTGTCATTGTATCCCAATTTCGTAGATCGATTACTGAAATTTAAACATGTTTTATTCATGAAAAAAAGGATTGGGCACAAGTTGTCCAACTTAGAAATGCCCTTTCCCTGCCGTTATGTACATATATTTGCACTATACATAAACAGAATGTGAGAAACAGGAAAAGTACAGAGAGTAAAGAATGAGGGGATACTTCACAATCACTTTACTGTCAGAGAAATCGTTTTGATCTGCTTATATACATATCGAAACATTTGAAAATATTCTGATTCTCACTGATGGAGAGACCCGCATTGCCATATAAAAATGAGATTTTGGCCTGAGGGCACCTGTTGTTTACAGTGTTCAATAAACCAGCAAATATTACATGATATTTACATGATATTTATATAGCGCACATATCCACGTGACTAGTACATGCTCAAGGCGCTGGTATTTCCCTCGATCACTGGATGTCAATCTCAACGGGACATCGTATTATCAATCTCAACTCCCCAGGGAGCATACAACTCTTGCAGCCACTAGGAGAACAATACTGATGCGGGATCAGTTTTAATATATGTAGAAGTCATAGTTTAACGTGCTGGTAGATTGTTTGTTATGGTGTCAGTTAATGGATTATATACACAAAGACTGACTGACTGAGTTTGGTCACACATTGTACCCATGTGGGGATTCGAACTCGGGTCATCGGCGTGACGAGCCAACGCTTTAACCACTAGGCTACCCCACCGGCCCCTATACACAAAGAACTTAATTAAGCACACACTGTATTTTCGCAATAATAGCTTTTCAACACGTACATAAACTTCTCTTGGCGACCACGATGGACAAACATGCGTTTCTCTGACCCGTATGATCCTTTGACTCTTTAAGCAAACGACAAAATGATTGGAATCCATGTTGATTTTATGATGATAATTGCACGTTAAAAAAACCCCACTGATTTTCATACAAAACCATGTATGTACAAGTATGGCCCTGGAATGTTTATTGTAGAATTTATTGGTGAATGTGAACATTTAGAATGTCGTTTTGCGTGTCTTACACGATTCAAGTTCAATACCGAGTGTGTGACTGTGTGATAGCCAGCGCGCTCCTCCTCATACCCCCTGTCAGCCTCCTGATCCTCTGAAGGGTCAGTCTACGCCATTCCCCGTGTAAAGCAGCTTCCATTTGGGCCAGGTTCTGTAAAGGAGGATCCTTTTATTGCACACGACGACCAATCATGTCCCAGATATGCTCCACAGGGTTAAGACCGGAGTTCATTCAATCGTGAGATATGTCAGGGGGGTGCTTAACTAAGTTCTTTGTGTACATATTCCGGACTTAAAGAAGCCGTTTTATGGATTAAGCATTGCTGTGTGCAGGCGTTAAACAATAGTCTTTCGAATTAGTTCTTGGTGGTTCAGAGTGCGTGAGTATGATTTTAGCAATATTCCAGGAATATCACGGCGGGGGACGCTAGACTTGGGCTTTACACATTGTACCAATGTGGGGAATCGAACCCAGGCCTTCCGCGTAACGAGCCTACGCTTTAACCACTAGGCTACCCCGCGCCCCTAGTGGTTCACACCACTAGAACTTCATCCGTATTTCTGTATAAACATGCCCCAGTGGCCGAGTAAGAGAACAGTGCAGTTATTCACAAACGAATTCGATCTGAAATTGCCGATTTTATCAAGTGACATTTGATTGACAGGGCTTGAAATTAGATTTTCGCAATTTTCGAATATTTTTTGTTTGAGTAAAAGTGGTTATCATGTTCTCAGGAGGTATCGAGTACCTGTCGAATACCTGTCAACTTCGCGTTACGGTCTGCGACAGGTATGGACCTGTTTGTCTCAGTGGTGCGTTGTCAACTTTTATACACTTGTTAAGCAGGTCGCAATTTCAACCCACTGTAATTGACATGTATTCAATTGACAGTTTTCTTTTGTTTCAACTATTTTCTTGATTGGTTGGAATTGCCAAGTCCGAATTGACGTGAAAACAGAAGTTTTTTGTTTCGCACTCGCGTGCCCCAAATGTTGTTCGGGAACAGATCAAACCCGCTCTTATGAAGTGAGCTGAGATATTCGATACCCAAAGTGTTTGTAGAAGATGGGAGTTTCGACAGCCGTAACGCTAAGGTCACTTTGCAAGACTGGACTCTTGGGGTTCCTAAAGTGTTCTCAGAAATTAATAGTTCTGAATAATCAGCGATTCTGCGTGGAATTTGACAAGGCGAGTTCGTGATGGTTCTCACATAGGAATAGGTCTTTATTAAATTACAACCTCAAATACTGGCAACGAGAGACAGAGCCACTGCTGGTGAACACAGTAAAGAAACCTCGACCTGGCGACCGAACCTGATGAATATGCATGAGAGGTCATTATTACAGTTGGCGCATGTCAGGTTTAATGCGATAACTTGTCGAAGTCAACCGAATGTCGTTTGAATGAGTGAGGGTTAGATTTACACCGCACTCACCAATAATATTCCAGCTATATGGCGGCGTTCTGTAATAATGAACCAGGCAATCCAGTGATCAACAGCATGAGCATCGATCTACCCAATTTGAATATGATGACATGTGTCACCCGATCCCGTTAGTCGCCTCTCACGAGTATGGGTTACTGAAGACAAATTCTAGCCCGGATCTTCACATATATTAATGTCGTTTGATGTTCCGGGTACTTGGTCTGATAGTTGGGCTTGGTTCAAGTGGTTTATCATCCATGTAAAAATTATATATGGACCCTAATGAATTCTTCAATAAAACTAACAATACAAGATAAAAACAAAAGCGTTCGCTCGTCACGGTGAAGACCCAGGTTCGATTCTCCACATGGGTACAATGTGTGAAGTCTATTTCTGGTGTCCCCTGCCATGATATTGCTGGAATATTGCTAAAAGCGGTGCACAACCCAACTCACTCACTCATCCATCACATACCATATATACCGAATATGTCACAAGTCCCATCCAACCATCTCCCCATACCCCACACATCCCCAGAGAGAGAGAGAGAGCTATGCAAAGAGAGAGAGAGAGAGAGAGAGAGAGAGAGAGAGATAGAGAGAGATTAACGGTAGTGTAACTGTTATACGAAATACCGACAATTGCATGCCGCAGTTGTTTATCGCGATTATCACGTGCTCACATTTACCACGAGCTGGACATGCTATTACATGCACAACATGTTTTACGCTAACGATTTTAAAAAACCCAACAAGACATTCTCATGCACATGAAGTGCGTTGGTATCTTTTCTGCATGCGAAATGGATGTTTTCCACGAGATTAGTTCCTTGATTATTAAATGAGCTTGTTTAGCCAACCGTGTTAAACCATCCCATGTTTTTAACATTTTACAGCATACAAACTCACTTGTAGCTGAGTGGTCTATTAGTTTCAAATCGTAAGTCAGTTAATGCTTGGTCCTTTTTTTTCTAGATGCAGGTACGAAATCCAAATTGTACCAGATAGAATAACACTGTCTCCACCACCATACCCGTGTTTACTCAACACAATCCTTTAAGATTCGTGTTAGAATTGGTCTTTAGTAACTCATGCTTGTCGTAAGAGGCGACCAACGGCATCGGGTGGTCACTCATGTGATTTGGTCGACACATGTCATCGTATCTCAGTTGGGTGAGTAAGTGAGTTTAGTTTTACGCCGCACCAGCAATATTCCAGCTATATGGCGGCGGTTTGTAAATAATCGAGTCTGGACAATCCAGACAATCCAGTGATAGAGCGAGCCGAAGCGACGTTAGTCGCCTCTTGTGTCAAGCATAGGTTGTCAGCAAAAGCCTAACCGGGACCCGATTCCGTTAGTCGCCTCTTGCGACAAGCATGGGTTGTCCAGATATTCTGAAGATCAATATTCTCAACAAAAGTCAGCTTGCCAGACTCGATTTCGTTAGGCGCCTACTCAGTTGGGTCATCGGGTTCGATTGCTCGATGCTCATGTTTATCTCCAGACTGTCTGGTCCTGACTCTATGTTTCTGGGACCGCCTCCGTGGTGTAGTGGTTAGAGCGTCCGCCCGGAGTGCGGAGGGTCGCGGGTTCGATCCCCGACCGCGTCAAACCAAAAGACGTTAAAGTATGGTATTTGTTGGTCCCTGCCTGGCGCTCGGCTTTAATGGGTACATCAAGGACTGGTCGGCTCGGAGTCAGTATAATGTGTCTGAGTGGGGTAGTCATGCTTCACTGCGGCATGGTATCTCAGTGAGCTAGCACTATAAAACCACCTTAAGTCTGGGCTAGTACAAGCAGCAATATTCTCAAGCACGACGTTAAACCCAATTTCACCTCACCTCACCTATGTTTTACAGACCGTCAGTATACATCTTGAATATTGCTGAATGCTGCGATAACTGTCCTTTTTAACTTCTTAGACACACGTATGAACTGTTAATGTTGATTGCAACAATCAAGACTACAGTACTTACATAAACGATGTGCGTGCACGTGTGTCAGATGTGAGTGAGTTTAGTTTTACGTCGCTTGTAGCAATATTCCAGCAATATCACGGCGGGTGACACCAGAATTGGCTTCACACATTGTACCCATGTGGGCAATCGAACCTGGGTCTTCGGCGTGACGGGCGAACGCTTTAACCACTAGGCTACCCCACCGCCCCGCTTCAGTTATGTCTTCTGCCGGTTTATAAGTGCAAGCACACTGAGGTATTATGTCGAATGTAAGTTAAGAAGCCATTGTCATTTGAACAAATACTGATCTCCTACCTCCATGAATTAGCTGTGAAATCACTATAAAACCGTCATCCATAAGATTATCAATGCTACTTTTAAAATACCAAATTCAACATGAGTCGATATGATGTATTAAGCTTAATGTTTGCCTCAATTAATATTCTACGTATTATATATTATTTGTGAGAAATCCACTCGTACAGGCAATCAGAGAGTGAATACACATTTAGCCTGGGCAAATCTGTCTGATACCGTATATGTCAATATCAGTTAAACCTATTGTTCCAGAATGCCCTTTGGGCGTACTTAAATATTTATGTTGTCGTTTAACGAGTGGATGGTTTGGTATAGGCTATTAAATGGAGGATGCTTATAAATATTCAAACTAATGACCTTTTGCGTTTAGTTTGATTAACATGGGCATCGGTTACACTTGTACTCAACTTGCTGATTACAGCAGTTGTAGTGATAATAAAGATGATGATGATGATGACGATGCTGGTTATGATGTTGATGTTGATCATGATGACGATGGTGGTGATGATAGTATGACGACGATGGTAGTGATGATGATAATGACGATGGTGGTGATGATGTTGATGACGACGACGATGGTGATGATGATGATGACGATGGTGGTGATGATGACGATGGTAGTGATGATGATAGTGACGATGGTGGTGATGATGACGACGATGGTAGTAATGGCGATGGTGGTGCTGATGTTGATAATGACAATGGCGGTGATGGCAATGGTGGTGACAATGATGATGATGATGATGATTATAACGATGCTGGTGATGATGATGGTGATGATGATGATGATGATGATGATGATAACGACGATGGTGGTGATGATGACGACGATGGTGGTGATGATGACGACAATGGTAGTGATGATGATAGTGACGACGATGGTGATGATGATGATGACGATGGTGATGATGACGACGCTGGTACTAATGATGATGATGATGATGACGATGGTGGTGATGATGATGACGACAATGGTGGTGATGATTACGATTGCGGTGGTGATGATGATGACGATGGTGGTGATGATGACGACGCTAGTACTAATGATGATGTTAATGATAATGACGATCGTGGTAATGATGATGGTGATGATTACGATTGCGGTGGTGATGATAATAACGATGGTGGCAATGACGACGATGATGATGATGTTGATGTTGATGATGACGATGGTGGTGATGGTGGTGATGATTATGACTCTAGTTTGCCAAATATCGTCTGAAACATATCATTGACATCAACCGTTTTAATCCTTGACATGAACAATTATGAGTGAGGCAAAACGAGTGTTATTTAGACAATCACGAACCCACTCGATGACACGTTCATCCAGAGCACATGTTGCGACCATCTTTTATCTGCTGTTACCACTCATGGGGTAATTTTGAACATGATGTGTTTTTTCGGTGAGTATCTTTCAGTGAGGGGAGGTGGGGTAGCCTAGTGGTTTAAGCGTTCGCTCGTCACGCCGAAGACTCGGGTTAGATTCCCCACATGGGTACAGTGTGTGAAGCCCATTTCTGGTGACCCCGCCGTGATGTTGCTGGAATATTGCTAAAAGCGGCGTAAAACCAAAACTCACTCACTCACTCACTCACTATTTCAGTGAAGGTTTACCTAATATAATACGGTCCCCATCCACAAAGCGGTTTCAGCGCTACCACTATCATTCATCTAAAGGGTACGCTAGGGAATGAATTTTGGTCATCAAAGAGCTAATGTCTCTTTGTGGAACGGGGCTAGGATCTGTTCTATTTTATTGCGACTTCTAATACACCGTTATGCTGGAATTATGCAAAGATAATCTCATCAATGTGTGGAACCAATACTTGCTCCCACAAACTGAACATGGCGTCCACTTCGGCCATATTGAAAATGCGGTTCCCTCTATTCTTCAGCTATTTTTGAAATTTGATAGGTGGTATGTTTCGTGAGTAGTACTACGTCATACCAATTTTAAATAGACATATAATACTGTAATATGTTATAAATTCCACCTTGTATTTTGGTTGTCTGAAATATTATTCCACAGAAACACAGGTGAGCTACAGCCTTGCGGCTTTATTTTTGTTGGGTTGTTAAACCATCGTGAAGCTACTTTACATCAACGGACAATTAAATCTTCTTTCCCGTCGGCTTTTACATCCAGCACAGGGGACCAATCTACATAGGAGATTTTAAAAATATGGGCTTATGCACTTAAAGTACATCTGTACTTCTGCGAGTTAACCATTACATCTGCTTCTTCAAATTGCTAAACCAAACTGGAACACCACGATTCTGAATTGTGAAATGTGAACGACATTCAGTTGAAATATGTTGTGAAATAGTAATTTGATTTCACAACTGATTTGATTATTCAGAATTCAAACGTTTCTGCTGCCTGTTACATGTCGGCCTGTATAGCTATGGCTTAGAGGCTGAAACATGGTGAGTATGTGAGCACTTAGGTCTCATCTGAGTGAGTGAGTTAAAATTTAATGACAGATCGGCAATGTTCAGCTATACCTTAACGAGACAAACTTATACATACAAAATAAACATATTTAGTCTGGATAACATCCTGACGTCGAACAACAGAGGACAGGTGGTGTATCAATGTGGTTAAAGCGTTCGCTCGTTACGCCGAAGGCCCGGGTTCGATTCCCCACATGGGTACATTGTGTGAAGCCCATTTCTGGAGTTCCCAGCCGTGATATTGCTGGAATATTGCTAAAAGTGGCGTAAAACCCATCTCACTCACTCGAAGAACCGTGTAGTCACAAATCATTATGTGTTATTATGCAGTGGGAGATATATATTGCCCTGTGGCGACCGGACACTTCTGGCAATGTGATTTGAAACCTCTGATTTCGAAGGCCAAGTATTTTCTGGCTCTCATGATAGTTTACTGCGTGTTCCTTTATTTATTTCCTTGAGTATGTACGCGATTAGCTGTAATACGTTTACAGCCAGGTCAAGTATTCTGCAGAATTTCTGTAACCTCAACGTTACCTGACAAGTTAAACTATTTTGGATTATACGTGTTATATGAGACAAACTTGTTCTTTATCAAAGCATGATATCGTCGGTTGGACAATAGTAGACCTTATTACAGTAAGTGAGTGTTGTTTTACACCATAGTCGTTACATTCCTGCTCCGCCATATAGCTGGAATATTGCTGAATGCGGCGTAAACCTAAACTCACATTGCTGCTATTCTTGAAACACTAAACTAGGATCCGAGGACATCCTATCACACCAATCTTTGACCTACCATTGACTGTCTCGAACTTTACGGAACAACTTTCAGGGTAGGTGGGGTAGCATAGTGGTTAAGCCGTTCGCTCGTTACGCCGAAGACCCGGGTTCGATTCCATTTTCGGGTGCCCACCGCACTGGCATTGCTGGAATATTGCTAAAAATCACGTAAAAGCATACTCACTCACTCTCAGTTTCACAAGTTTGAAACTAGCGACCTCCATAATGATTCCAGGCTTGAAAGATATTTTGACAGATTTCTCGATGTTCACTCACTCACAATCGACAGCATGGTTAAATGTTAAAAAGGTTATTGTACATACCATTAAATGACCTACATAACACTCACGTCTATTTTTCAATTTTGAAAAAAAATCCATCAGAAACGTTTCCATATAAAAAACTGGTCTCCAATGGCGTCGTCATCTTAAAACGTATTTTAACTATATCTACACTTACAGCAGCAGGATTCCGATCAAAGGTGAAGTCTGTCTCTGGTTCAGTTACATTATCCTTCAAGACCTCGAATATAATAGAAACTAACTGAATTAAAAAAAACGCAATTGTCTGTCAATCATTTTTAAAGTCAACGTTATCAAATTACTCATCAGCTGAGAAGTTCTTCTGTCAATGACAGTGACACTCATAGACGCAACACGTGCTGTCCGCCTGACTTGTAGATTTCACCGAGTTTCATGAATGAGTGAGTGAGTAAGTGAGTTTAGTTTTACGCCGCACTCAGCAATATTCCAGCTATATGACAGCGGTCTGTAAATAATGAGTCTGGACCAGACAATCCAGGGATCAACAGCATGAGCATCGATCTACACAATTGGGATATGAAGACAGTATATGGGATATTGGGTCAGCGAGTCTGAACCCCCTGCTAGTTCGCTGTCCCTTTGGTAGCCATAGCTTGAAAAGTACAGGAGTCTTGACAAGTATGATTAACAGAAAATCAACCAGGTCACCCACAGCGTGAATCCCTATTTCATATCACTAGAAATATATTCTGCATTAGAATTGTTATGAAGTGCCTCAACAAACGAAGGAAGAATAAAAGACAGAAAGAAAGAAAGGAAAATAAATAAGTGAATGAATGAATGAATGAATGAATGAATACGAACTCTATCAAGGTGTGTTATATTCTTGCAATTTACATTTTCAGATTCAACTCGTAGCTTACAACACTGATATCTACTCCTCCTTCCGAGAGGCTCTACAAGCCCCGTACGGCATTGCTATCGTGTCTGTGTTCGCAGAGGTATGTAAAATATCAATATTCACCGTCATTTGAAACCTCTGTTGACGTCATCTATTGTTTTCGGAAGTTGATATTCATATGACTCTACTAATGCATATGGTTCTGCTCATCACTCCTCTCAGTCATGCTTTCCACCCCTCAGGTCTTGCTACCCTTCCCCTCAGGTCTTGCTTACCTTCCCTCGGGTCTTAAATTGCTTTCCCTCCCATCAGGTCTTCAGGTCTTGCTTTCCCTACCCTCAGGTCTTCTTTCCCTCCCATCAGGTCTTGCTTTCCCTCCCATCAGGTCTTGCTTTACCTCAAATCAGGTCTTGCATTCCCTCAAATCAGGTCTTGCTTTACCTTTCATCAGATCTTGCTTTCCCTCAAATCAGGTCTTGCTTTTCCTTAAATCAGGTTTTGCTTCATCAGGTCTTGCTTTCCTCAAATCAGGTCTTGCTTTCCATCAAATCAGGTCTTCCTTTCCCTCAAATCAGGTCTTGCTTTCCCTTCCATCAGGACTTGCTTTCCCTCAAATCAGGTCTTGCTTTCCCTGAGCTCCCATCATGTCTTGCTTTCCCTCCCATCAGGTCTTGCGTTACCTCAAATCAGGTCTTGCCTTCCCTCCATCAGGTCTTGCTACCGAACCCAACAGTTCTTGCTTTCCCTCCCCTCAGGTCTTACTTTCACTTGGCTCGGGTCTTGCTGTTTGCTCGGTCTTGTGTTCTCTGTCCTCGAGGAGCTTACTTTTCCTCCCGTCGGCTCCTCCGTTATCTCTCTTCTCTCCCCTCGAGTTTTACCATTTCAAGCAAAGTCACAGAATCGCGCTATATCATACACACAACTATGTATGTGGCTGACATTCACGGCTCATGTTTTATGTAACAAAACCGAGGCCTACAATGTTTATGCCCTTTGGGAATCCACATTGGAGTGCTCCCCCGCAAGCTATGCTTGAAACAGGCAACTTAATGAATCGGAGGATGAGGCTCGGAGGCTGGGTCCATTGCATGTCACCATAGCTCAAACGCATGGGGCATTGCTCTTAATATCAGAGGTCTATCTGGCCAGCTTGGTACATTTACAAGCCGCCGTCATTTAGCTGGAAAATTGCTGAGTGTGGCGTTAAACAACAAAGTTCCGTACAAGCGTCACATCCTATATATTTTACCATGTAAGCTCGCACACAATTCCTCCAATTTGTTTGGACAGCTGTTTTTATCATCCTGCTGTTTGGATCGGACTCAAAGCGACGCTGTTGCTGCGAATATTACAGCTAATTGGTCTGGGGTTGGGCATTCATCAAGCAAGAATGGAGATGTAACATGGTAGCCATCTGAAGAAGCCATTCATCAGATCCAAACATTAATTCAGTTATGTTTTTCCTGTGTTGTTCTGCTCCCCTCTGCGATGCAGGGAAACCGCTGCACAGCACGCAACAGTTTCAAATATCGCTGATTCTTTTCCTGCCCGAACCCCGTGGCAGATACATCTGTCACTGTAGAGTCCACCACGCAAGCCCACATATCACAACACCGAACCATTACTGTAACAGTAGCGGGCTCCCGAGACAATAGCCAGACGTTATAACTTATAACGCAACGGTCATGGACCGGTTCCAATTGGACGTCATCAACTCGACAATTGATGGCGCGTGGAGATAAATGTCTCAGCCAAACGCTGCAGCAATGACAACCCTTCCAGCTTCATCCCTAAACGATATGAACAGTGTCCCTCTCCCTGTCACCCCGCATTACCCGTGCTTTATGGGGAGACGGAGAGATCACCCAAGATGACTATAAATCTGTCACAGCACCAGAGTTATCTTTAATCAATGTCCTTGATTTCTCGCAGATTGGTCAGCCCGTGAACGAAGCCTTTAAAACAATGGCAACCTTTGCGCAACGGATATTGTGGAAAGGTAAATCACATTTTTTCATCTAAATGATCATTACTGTTCTCTACAAAAGTAATCGGTCTTTTCGACTGTTGAACTGTCTAAACTACCTCGTGACGGTTCCTCCTCGTTTGGTGGTGTCGTTGGGACGTATTTGTTTGGGTATACTCAAGGTAATAAGTAGAGGAACCTGTGTAAGTGTCGGGGAACGGTTCACTGTTATATTGGGGCGGTGGGGTAGCCTAGTGGTTAAGGCGTTCGCTCGTCACACCAAAGATCCGGGTTCGATTCCCCACATGGGTACAATGTGTTAAGCCCATTTCTGGTGTCCCCCGCCGTGATATTGCTGGAATATTGCTAAAAGCGGCGTAAAACCAAACTCACTCACTCACTGTTATATTGGATTTAGGGTATACTCAAGGTAATAAATAGAGGAACATGTCTAACTGTTTAGTGTTGGATTTGATTTGGGTATACTCAAGGTAATAAGTAGAGGAATATGTGTAAATGTTGGGGAACGGTTTAGTGTTATATTGAATTTAGGGTATACTCAAGGTTATATGTAGAGGGACATGTGTAAATATCGGGGAACGGTTTTGTGTTGGGCTGTTGGTCACAATGCTGGCAACTCTTTGATCTTGACTGGGATCCTGTCTACCAAAAGAGCAGGCAGTGGTCAATTACTCGATGGCGATGACTGCGCGACACTAAACAGTCCTTGGTCCACAGTACAGAATGAAAGCAAATAGTCGACTACCTTGAAGCGTGTTTGTAAAGTGAAGCTGCTCTGGCCCAAATTGTATATCAACAGAACAGGCTGTTATCGCTTGAGGTGTAGGTATATCCCCGTGTTTGTTTACACTGGTACTAAGCCCGCTTGCGCACATATACCGTGATGTGGAACTGAGATTCTTGAGAGATTCTTGTGTTGTCTCGTGTTGGGTGATAGCGTAAATCTTCCTGCACAAATGAAAATCGAACGATATTAGGTTGTAACGCAACTAGTCTAGTCATAATCGGAAACACGACGGGTATTGTTGGCACAGTGCACGAGGGTACGAAGTTTCGGGTGGGGATGAGGGTGAGGGTGAACGTGGGTTTGGCCTTGTGGGTCTGACTTTGATATAGGGGAACCTTTAGGTTATCTGGAAGGCTATGGGTGAGGTTTAGAGCAAGGGAAACTTTTGATCGTAATCAATGGATGTTGGGTGTCATACAAGGAGAAACTCCTTTTCATTATCTTTTGTCATGTGATGTGGGAACAGAGTTATTTAGCAATGCAAGGGTGCTTACTGGTTATTAAGTAAGGATACGGTTTCTTCATACTGAGGACTTGATTGTCAGGGAACAATGCGGGCTTACGTTTGGCCAATAACGTTGGGGAAAAGTATTATGTTCCAGCAACGATACTCGATTCCTGTTGACATGTTTAGG
Source organism: Haliotis rubra (assembly GCF_003918875.1). Classification (NCBI taxonomy): domain Eukaryota; kingdom Metazoa; phylum Mollusca; class Gastropoda; order Lepetellida; family Haliotidae; genus Haliotis; species Haliotis rubra. The sequence goes on along the minus strand of NW_025767133.1, from coordinate 88,962 downwards.
CACCGTTCCACAAAGCCATCTTAGCGCGAGGATTGTCGTATGTTTCCTTTGTGGGATTTCGATTGTTTGTTTGTTTGTTGTTTAACGCCGAACTCAGCAATATTCCAGCTGTATTTAAATAATCGAGTCAGATTTACCATCGTTTCAGCGGTTAGATAGCTTTGTGGAACGGCACAGTCTATGGCTGAACTATTGCCGATTTGACGTTTAATTTTAACACACAATTACAGAATATCATTTGAGTGAAAAGAATAGGATTTATTTGTTTTAGTTTTTTTCATTGTTCGAGCTGCCCAAACTAGACCCTTGATGTGAGAGCAAATCCCGCAGTGATTCCGTCCTTGGACGTTTGCCGCTTTGGTGAATTCCCTGATCACGGGCGTGGTACAGACAAACCTACAAACATTATCAGGTCTAACTTTTAATTCAGCTCCGCCCAATGATCACAGGTTCCTAGAATGCCCAAGGGACGTAACTCTGCACAGCGAGTTATAGCGTTGAAGACCATCGGGTCAGTGGCGCCCACATGGTCATAAAACGAAAGTTCTGTTTGATCGCAATTCTAGGTTCTGATGATGCCGACACACACAAATTGGATAAAGATTATTCACAGATGTGTGGGAACTGTTTAAGGTTGTCGAACTTAAATTGAGCGAAAAAAAAGGTTGACTATTGTCAGATGAAGTATAAATAACAATTGATGCTGGCAATTCTCAAAATACAGTCTGTTTGATCGTTCTGGTGAACGATTTTCATCCAGAACGTTTTAATGATTACGTCTGAGTAAAACAGCTTGAAAGAGGTGAGTGTGTTTATGAGTGTATTTGTGTTTTCTCTGATCTTGAGACGTCCTTCAGAATGGCACCTAATGCTATAAACCTCGCTTATCGGGTTTCTCAACAAGGATTCATTAGGTAACACACACGAAAAGTCAAGTCTCGACTGAGACAAAAACTATTCCTGATAAATTATTCTGTTTAATGTCATTATTCATTCAAAGATGTCAGATTTTCCCCTTGAACTAATATGGAACTATTCATGTGAATAATGGTCACCTTGAATGTAACTATATTTGGTCAGCGGCCTTGAACAACATTCACTCGCTTGGGGTGAACCATACCTGAGTGAGTGAGTTAGGGAATACTGCCGCATAATCAATACTGCAGCCATTGATGTGCAGTCGAATGTGATGAGAAAACAGAAGGTCGAGCTCCAACTTCAATCTGTAACATCACATTATCACGTTTGACAAAACAGATCAACAACTAGTTTCTTTATGAACTTACCTGTCATGCTTTTTCTGAAAGTCGCTATAAATGTTTGACGATGATATTTGCAAGTTAAATACTGGAACATGACACGTCAAGGATGTAAGAAGCCATTAAAGCGATTGCGTCAACTCTCTTGCCTATAAAGTTCAGATAGACAGAAAATATGCATTTGTAAAAATCGTCGTTTGTTATAAATAGCCCGCACCTAACCCATTAAAGATCAGCAAGACCCGTGAAAACCCGGTTTAGAATTGGTCTACAGCTACCCATGCTTGTCGTAAGAGGCGACTAACGGGATCGGGTGGTTAGGCTCGCTGTCTTGGTTGACACATGTCATAGTATCCCATTTGCGTAGAATCGATGCTCATGCTGTTGATCACTAGATTGTCTGGTCCAGGCTCGATTATTTATTTAATAATACATAGTTAATGGTCAAGAGCCATAGCCCAGGGCGAAGGCCAAGGGGGACGTTAAGTATCACAGAGGGCTCATAACACTGGGTAAATATAACATCAGTAAACTGTCAAATGTCCTTAGGCCCTTTCTGCATAATTGATTTACTATCCAGTCTATGCTTTTCACGCATCCGTATCTTAGAAGACCAAGTTTGGGAATGTAAGTTATTTAGTTTATGCACAATTTAATGCACGTAGGAGGGACTCTATTATCTGAACATTTCGACATAGAAAGCTGATCGGGGGGAGGTCGTCAAGGATATTATACTTAAATTCAGAATTGAGGCGACGGGTTCTATATTCTGTTATGGCCCAGTTAGAATTGATCCATGCTTGTCGTGAAAGGCAACGAAGAGATCGCATGGTCATGTCACCATGTCCCAATTGCTTAGATCGGTGCTCATGACTTCAACCACTGGATTGTCTGTTCCAGACTCCATTATTTACCGGCCACCACCATATAGCAGGAATATTACTGGATGCGGCGTTAAGCACAAAACTGAAGAACGAATCGAACTATATTCTGTTAATATTGATTGTTATATATGCGTCCTAATGAGGCCACATATCTATTCTACAAAGTACATACAGTGTTGAGTACATCGGGTCGATCACAGGGTCAAGTAACGGGATCGAGTAACCGTTGTCAAAAAGGAATTAAATGTATCGTACGTGGAAATACGTACTGCAGGGAAACCCCTTCGCAAGTTACAATTGGTGTAATCTTATGTTTTTTAGTATACAAAGGGTTGTTTCGCTTTTATTTAGATCTACCAGTTTGAAAATTACAGCCGTCGACTTCTAATTTGCGCAAGCATTGTTGCGAGATAGTCAGGGAGTGTATATTTAAGATAGATTAAGTGATGTTCCAACAATTTCACTGCTAGGGACACCAGAAACGAGCCTCACACATTGTGCCCATGTGAGGAATCAAACCTCAGGATTCTTCGGAAAGAACGAACACTTTAACCACTTGGCTACACCACCACCATTGGTACGACGAGAGAACACTTTAACCTTAAAGCTACTCGCATCTACGTTATCAAACGGACATTGCACTGAATACTCATTAAATATCCATGTAATTACTCTTGATAATCAGCAATTAGTTATTAACGAGGTGATTAAATGTAAGACGACTTTATTTCTCTTTAATCGGTCGCCATACTGCGAGGTATTTATATCTCGATGCCAGGGAGGCAGATAGGATCCTCGCGATGACGTCAGTTGATGTAAGTGTCTAATTTAACAGGGCTAGTCTGGTAACTACAGTACAAACAGAAATGTCTTAATGGTCTTGGAATTCACGTTATCTCATGGACTCCAGCGAGAGTTTCCCGAGTTTATTAAGTGTCGGAAATCAATACTGAACAAAGATTGACACAGAAGCTTTCGGTATTATCTCTTGCTGAGAGAAAACTTGAAGTTATTTAAGATGTTATATTTGTTGACGTTACATCGTGTTGTTCAGACAAGATGGGGCTTCTCTCAAATACAAAAATCTCGTTTCTCCATGTTTACGGGGAATTATGGGATTCTCCTAATATACTGACATTCATCTTGATGATACGTACTCATGTTTCGATATATTTTTAAATCCAGATTTTCTAAGTCAAATATCGGCTAGGATTCTCTCCCGTATTGAATATTGTGGTGCTTCGTCTTGATACCAGATCTTGTCTCGCCTGCCAAATCTGTCTGACCGACCAAATCTCGTCTGACCTTCCAAATCTCGCACAACATCGCTATGTGCGTCTCGATTTCGTCCTGAATACGTTTCTAGGTTTTTCGGGTCGGTTTTGTAGGCTACTGATTAAAGCGTTCGCTTGTCACACCGACATCCCGAGTTCGATTCCCCAAATGAGTGGAAGATGTAAGGCACATTTCCGGTGTCACGCGCTGAGATATTGCTGGAGTATTGCTAAAAGCTCACCTTACGCGATCTACCAATGACCTTTCATCCTGACTTTGGAAGACCTGTAGTGTATCAACGTAACTTGCTGATGCTGGCAGATGCTCGTGCATGTTAAAGGAAGTAAGTGTATGTGCCTCAACATTCCCATGGGACTTGGCGCGGGAAGTGATGTAATAAAATACCTGTCTAGTCGTTCAGGTAGACAGGAACCCAGTCAGTGCTCAACTTCACAACATTTGAGACCATTACGACTTGCTCGGAACCACATGTAACGACACCCAGATCAAAGGGAGATAAGTGATGGATGGTGTGAATGGGACAAACAATAATTATATGGCTTGTGTAGCGTCATCAGATGGATTACCGACACGTGCCACTCAATATCCGGGACACGACGAATGTTGATCCGCGCATGCGTAGTACAAGGAACAAATATAAGAGCACCCAAAGGATTAAATAAACCTTTACCCAAGCAGATGTGTTTCAATACCATCAGAGAGATTGCAAGATTTTAATTACTGTGTTATTCCTTGGAAGTGTGTTAGCCGCCGATGAGGCAATCTCTCGCTGCTGTTCCGTATTCTATATAGCATGTACTTTGTGACGTGAGTTCTTTTAAAGGGACTTTTATTTTCCGCCCTTCTGTCAAGGCAGTGATTGAATAGTTACGTTTGTTCTGATGACGCTGTTGGTAATTAAACAAAGCAAGGGTTGACGTTCCCGTCATCAAATCCCCAAACTGTTGTATTTTGCCACAGTCGGATGTTAAAACTGTTTGCGTTGATGAGTTCACGGAGATGATGCAGTGTTCCATCATCTGGTCAATGTTTTGTGTCAGTTTTGCGATCGTCACTGCAGGGGATGTGTATCGCCCAACTGGGAATGTTAGCCAATTTACACCATCTTCGTTTGGCTACAAATAATAAAGTATAAAAAACACTGTGCATGGAAGAATCGGTGGATATTTCGTGGTGGTTGTCATATTGCTTTCCAAAGCCTTGTCGTTTTGTCTCTCTTAGCAAGTGTGTTTTTAAGATACTTGGTTGGTTGGTTTGTTGTTTAACGCCGCACTCAGCAACATTCCAGCTATATGGCGGCGGTCTGTAAATATTCGAGTCTGGACTAATTAGGATTATGTACCGTAAAGGTATAGGTATACTGGTCACAACATCAGTGTTCATGTGATGAGTGAGTGAGTTTGAGTTGGGCTATCAATGTAAATTTAGCTTTGAAAAAAATACATCAGAAAGCAGACAATAGAACGCAAATGCTAGGACAGTTCGTTTTAGGCGCGGCAATTAGCTGTGAAGCCTCTCTCGCTCTTCCTAATTCTAAGCGTGAGTTAGTGAGTTTGAGTTGGGTTACCCATGTATACCTATCAACCACTTTATCCTTTACCCCTCTCTCTTCCCTCCTCTCTCTCTCTCTCTCTCTCTCTCTCTCTCTATCTCTCTCTCTCTCTCTCTCTCTCTCTCTCTCTCTCTTTCTCTCTCTCTCTATCTCTGTCTCTCTCTCTCTCTATCTCTCTCTCTCTCTCTCTCTCTTCTCTCTCTCGCACGCATATATGCAAGCACGAACGTACACACACAAATATGTATTACGCCGTTGGTCCCCCCGTTTCTGGATGGTTGATATTAGTTCTAACCATTCTGTTGTTTATAGGCATGATGGGGCGGTTGTTGTTGGCCACAATTTAATCTAAATTCAGTGTAGTCCCTCCTAATTCCAAGGACAATAAAGCATTGGTTGGATCAATGAACTCGACCCGGGGAACGTTTGGACTTCTAGATTTCATGTTGTCTTTAATAACATTCAATATTTGATATCATTTTACTCGCAACACGCTCACATTTGTAATCTCTTTCTACAGTTAAAACATTCAATCTCATGAAACAAAAGCAAACAGATAAATTATGCATTAGATTACAAAGAGTTTCTGTTTGATGACATGCAAATATGCAGTGTTGTAAAACCGAAAGGTCACCAGAATTGTACCTTCTGTCATTGCCCCCTCGCTGATGATATTACAACAGATCCCCCAACGAGGCATTGTCTCCAGGAACGCATGGAAATTTATGCTTTAGAAAATAAGTTTTTATAATCTCCAAAGCGTTAAGTTACAAATGCGATCACGTACAATTCGAGAATATTTCATATTTCTTCTGATTTGATCAATATTGGTTGACAGCCTAAACGCTGGGTGTTAGGGTTAACTTGATGGAGTTGTAACAAATGGCAGTTTAATCAGGGTTAGCGTTCAACATCTGTAACATGTCAGATGAATTGTCATCGTTACTTTTCTCATGCATCATCTGTTCTGTATCAGCATCCTGTCGAATCTTGATTTGGTCCATTTTGTGGTGTGGTCACGAGTTGACCAGTACGACCACTATGACAAACAGACATTAATGGCTAATTTCCCAGTTGTCGCCTAAAGGTATGCAGTTTCGCGAAGATATCACTGAAGTGGTCACGGATGGAAGGCTTGGAATGACAGAAAAATACTATACTATGAACATGGCACCGTTAGGCTCGAAAGAGTCAGACTCTTAATTGTTGAAAAACAATCCAACAGAAATGCTTTGACGGTGACACAGTAAATAGCAAAATGGTCGTGATTGTGGCGCTTCACGTCACAGTTCCGGGTTCCGGGTTCACGTAAATCTAAGCATATAAGAGAAAACGCGCCTAGCTCATCTGGTGTAAAAGATATATCTCCATCACGTGACTCGAAACTAGACGTCAGTCAGCTGGTATATTCACGTTTCTATTCCCGTTACAAGTAACGTATAATGATACTTCCCTGTCGTGGTCACTTCCTGGGGCCGACTTAGATATGACAGCTGATATATATCCCCCACGGTTGGTAAATACTCTTGACAGTGTGGGAGAAACTCTAGTGATCTCTGGGGGTGGGGAATACAGTCTGGGATCGCCACATCGACCAGAGGAAGTCACTCGTGGGAGCTCATGGGACTCAGTTTGCCTTTAGCTTCAGTAGAATGTAGAGTCATTGGAGAGTGTGTGTTACATTTCTCTGCAATCATTATGTTTGCCTCAGTGTAAGAAGTATCTCAGAATGCCATAAACAGATACAATTGATACCGTGTCAGTGTTAAAGAGACCATGTTAGATCGTGAATGTGATGTAAAGTCTCACAATTTACAGAGAGTTTAATTATGATGTTTATTTCTTATGCAACTTGTCTCATGTCGCATAGATGGAAAATAGTTTATTATTAATGCTTGTCTATGACATGGTACTTTTTCACATCAGGCTTCCTGCCTCAGTGAGAATTTATTAGTGGTTACATCGATACTACGTTTTCCGAATGAAATCTTCCAAAGGCTTACAAGTACTAAGATTTTAGATGTATAACTTTTGTTTGATGTTTAACGCCACATCAGCAATAGTAACTTTTGTGAAAAATACGAGCGCAGATGTGGTTCTAAGAAAAAGGATTATGTTAAGCTCAAATGTCGGATTCGATCGAATCCTTGGACCAAGGGAGGTAACTCTACACAGTACAGTGGGTAAATCACAGATGCACATTTGGCTATTTACCGTTGTTGAATGTGACAAGTGAATGGTGTTTTGGGCAACTTGAACGCACGTTCGGCTTTGATGCAGAATACGGAAACATGCCTATAAACAAAATAATGACAAAAAATATTAACTGATGTATCATTTACATCTGACAAGAAATATAAAAAACCTCCTTAAGTATTCTTGTCTGTCATTTACGAAAGAAAACCACTTTTAACTTCGGGTTTTAGCATATCTGTTTTGACGTTACATTTTAATGTTTTTGAGTAAAGCTCTTTTGATATATTGATGGGATGCTTATGACTTAAAACAGTAAAATTTCGGGAGATAAACGTTTCTATTGCAGGAGTGGCGTTTATCTTGTATTGCTTCAACATTTTGACATTTTACTTCAGTCATTATCTTTTTAAAATTTGATCGAGTCTTTTACTTACGTTATATCGAGCGAATGTGAGACATTGTGGTACCTGGCGCCGCAATTAAATGTGGAGCGTTGTATCGAAAATCGAAGCGTCGTGTCCTTCAGCCACAACAGTTTGTTTGTTGTTTAACGCCGCACTCAGCAATATTCCTTCCATATGGCGGCGGTTTGTAACTAATCGAGTCTGGACTAGAACATCAAGTGATCAACAGCATGAGCATCGATCTGCGCAATTGTGAACCGATGACATGTGTCAACCAAGTCAGCGAGCCTGACCACCCGATCCCGTTATTCACCTCTTACTACAAGCATGGGTTGTTGAAGTCCTTAGGCACTGTCCTAAACAGCCTCAGTGACGGACAGGGAACTTGCAGACATCCGTGATCTAGCTTAAATGTTGCTTGAAACAACATTCGCTCACATAAATTTGATTGATGAAGTGATCAAACATCAGCGGAAATTGGTAATAAAGAGCATATAATTTCCATCTTCATATTTCTTAATGTCATGTGCTTTCACGAAATCCATTGACATTTACTGAGTTGGAAATGGGTTTTCAGTAGCTTTTAAGCTGGAATTTAGATGAAATACGGAGAAATTATGATTGAGATAACACTGTTTTTCGACTGTCTATTAAGGCCTTTAGACTTCAGTAGTAGGAACGGATAAGGCTTATCGACCCTCCATCTCACAGCGCTACGTTTTACTTCGACGTTAGATGTTCTTGTTAAAGTGATATGTTGTGATGAAATCTGCTCCCAGTAATACACGGTGAAGGAGTGACTGGATTTCGTGGTATATGGAATGTCCACACGAGGCTATCGTACTATCCAGATATTTGCTGTTTTGCTGTTTAACTGATATCCTTTTTACAATATCTAGATTCTCAGAAATCATTTCAAACATGATCAAAGTACATACGTTGCCCAAAGGCCAGGGTCAGCATGTATGTATGTACGTCTGTGTGTGTGCGCTGTGTGTGTGTGTGTGTGTGTGTGTGTGTGTGCGTGCGTGCGTGCGTGCGTGCGTGCCAGACGTTCATCGCTTTGGTGAAACCTAAGAGCACGAGTATGGGGTAGACATAGGAATATGATCAGGATAAACCAAGATTCGAATCCACTATCATTCAGCTCATGGCATGCCCAATGGACCCAACTTCCAAAGTGAACACGGGTTAGAATATTGGTCTTCAGCAACCCATGCTTGTCGTAAGAGGCGACTAACGGGATCGGATGGTCAGGCTCGCTGACTTGGTTGACACATGTCATCGGTTCCCAATTGCGCAGATCGATGTTCATGCTGTTGATCACTTTATGTTCTGGTCAAGACTCGATTATTTACAGACCGCCGCCATATAGCTGGAATATTGCGGAGTGTGGCGTAAAACTAAACTCACTCAGTCAGTCACAGTGAACAGTCACACACACCCCACCCTCAAAAATAGGAAATAATGGGGATGTAACTCCAGGCGAAGTTATTCGCCATCCGCACGTCCTGGATAGCATCTCCCAGATACTTCAGTGTCCATGTCTCCCTGGGTCACCACATTCCTTTTATGTCATTATGTATGTGGACATGTTTTATCGTGCTTTATCTAACGTGACAGATCAGCTGCAAGTTTACATTTCATGCATTGTAGAAACAATGATCTGGTAGTTTCTCCTGCCGCCCAGTAGGATGTTGATGAACTTGGTTGAAACACGGGTCGTCGTAGCGTGAAATTAGGTCCTGTCGTAATATGTTCCCTTGGGACATCCGACCACTGAGACATGAAGACATCAGTTAGAACGCACACACATTTTACCACATTGGACACTATGTTTAGCTATACATCCATCAAAATCGAATTCTATATCATAAAATATCAAGTAGGGCAGATCTTTATACGCACCGTTTGTATGCAACTCTACACCTAATAGTAGTGAGTGAGTGAGTTTAGTTTTACGCCGCTCTCAGCAATATGTCAGCTATATGGCGGCGGTCTGTAAATAATCGAGTCTGGACCAAACAATCCAGCGATCAACAGCATGAGATCGATCTGCGCAATTTGGATACGATGACATGTGTCAACCAAGTCAGCGAGCCTGACCACCCGATCCCGTTAGTCGCATTTTACGATTTCCAAGAACGGTGTGCTCTCCATTGCCTCGGATATTTCACATTATTGTTTTGACATTGTTTATGGGAACATGTACTACTTCCATGCTTAGAAAGCCTAGTGGTTAAGGTTGTTGCTGTCACTATGGAGAGATGGTCGGATTCCCACATGGTTTCCATGTACCATGTAGTTCGGTTATAACGAACTCTAAGGGACTACGTAGATTTCAGTTCGATATAACCGTAGTTCGTTATGTGCATGGCAGATTCCACTGATGAAGTCATGTGACCCGATGAATGACTAAAGGTGTGCATTGTATCATATGTACATTGTACTTTGAGTATTCATCTCCAACGTATAGGAAGCCGATACCACGTCAAATGGATCGAGTGTTGGGGTATTTATAATTATATTTATTTATAAGAGAGATATGTCATTTATGCATAATTAATTAGATCACTGTTCCAAAACTTACGGAAACGATTAATTTATCCAGGGTATACAGCATATCTGGCAAAAACTGCTTTTGTCAAACATTTACCGTTATTTATGGAAGCATTTTTTAATCATGACGTTTATTCGTTCCCAGGCCAGTCAACCCGGGTAGAGACGATCCCCGCCAAAGCCCTCTTCCCCAACACCAACTATTACGTCACGTACGAGGGGTCACTCACACAACCCGGATGTTATGAGACGGTCACGTGGGTCATATTCAACAAGCCCATATACATTTCAAAAGATATGGTAAGCATGTTAGATTCATTATTTGTCTAGTTCAACGGTTACCTGTTTATTTGTCACCTGCATCTTTTTGTGACAGTCTTCAGCTTGGGTGTTTAAGATCCGGTTTATTGGCACTCAACGAACCAAAACACAACTAACGGGATCTGACTGTCAGGCTCGCAGACTTGATAGCTGTTGTCGTATACCAGTTGCATAGATCGATGTTCATGACATCTGTTCAGTTTGACAAGAAGTTTTTGCCACAACCAAATATAAGATGCAAGAATATATAATATCTTTCTTCCTCAGTTAAATATTCATTTGAAGATAGGTAAGCTGAATGACCTCTACGCAAACATTTAAAAGTTGACGGGGAGATTTATTCAAGTATTTTGAATTTAGCTGCCGATGATGAGCTGATGTGGCATTCAGCTGAGTGTGTATGTCATACTTTGTCCTGGCGAAGAGAGTACAGAATATCAACCACGACCATATCGATATACACTTGACATTTAACACTGGAGAGGCACGGCCATGTCAACAGTCGATGGTGATGTCAATTACGTTGGTATATTGAGAATGTGAAGGAACCGTTCTAAAGAACTTATAGGTCTCCAGTCAGATCTATTGATTTGGCATTTAACTGGACAAAACTGACAGGCTCATATGTTCTGAAAATGTCGGATTTATCAATAATTTGTGCTTCTTGGTTACCTTCCTCTAGGCAATGGCATAAAGTCTCCCTAAGATTTTGTTGCTTCCCTTTAACCGCTTTGACTTCACTATTCTGGGAGTGAAGTCTCAGAGAATGAAGTCTCAGGGTCTCCCGTTTCTCTGAGGCGCCGCAATTAGCTGGGAAGAGTTGCGTCCCTTAGGTATGCCCAGGTGTTATGATCGTGGGACCGAATTCAATGCTTGTCTTGATAATGTTTCTAGGTTTGTCGGACCGAAGGGCGGACTTCACCAGTAATAAATGTTCTACCTCGTTTGGGGCTTTCCTCTCACTTCAAGCAGCACGCCGTGATATAACCAACTTTCTGTCAAACTGCCGTTACACAAAACTCGTCCCTCTTTGCCATTCTGATATCCTGATGCGTTCGGCTCAGCCCAGTCGGATATAACATCGTTTTAACAGCACCCCAGTTACGTCAGAGTATGTCCGTCCATTGTAAAGGGGTGGGGTCGGGTCAGCCATTTTCCACGCTCAGACGTTTGGTAAAACCAACGAGCAAGGGCGTGGCGCTACCAAAGTAAGAGAGTCAGGACGAACCGGGAATTGAACACACAATCTTTCAGGCTACCCTGTGGACTACTCCCTGAGAAGCAACTCTTCACAGCTAATTGCGGCGCCTTAGACTACTGGACTAGCATTTGATTTCATTTGATTTCTAAAATTTGAAGTAATGTTTCAAGTGTTGTTTGTTGCAGCTGACGTCATTACGGCGCCTCCAACAAGGTATAAAAGACGACCCAAACAACATCGTGGCCAACAACAACCGCCCCATCATGCCTATAAACAACAGAGTGGTTCGAACCAATATCAACCATCCAGGAACGGTAGGGCAAATGATGTTACAGCACGTTAAAAAGTTTGTGCCTTTTAGTTACTAGCGTTTACAAAATTACTCTGGGCTTGAGGGGGCTGTTTGGTAGCCTTTGGTTAAAGTGTAGAACCAGATGTGATTCCCCACATGGGTACATTGTGTGGAGCCCATTTCTGGTGTCCCCCACAGTGATATTACCTAAATATGACGAAACTAAACTCACTCACTCTAGTCCTTTATTTAGCGTATACGTTTTGGTTAGCATTAACTAAATAGGATCAAACTATGTTTAATATATCGCGTTGGTTCACTCTGGTTCACTGGTTCAAGGTGAAAAGTAAAGTTTTATATTATTAACTTAACATCACAGTTTAGAATTTTTAGAACTGATCTAAAAATGTTAAGTTGAATATGGAGAATGGAGCTAAGGATATTATTGATAGTTTACTTCATCTTTATTCAAAATGAATACAGTAGGCATCTTTCATCTCATGTCCTCAGGATAGCTGACTATATTACATGAATAGTTCAAGTTTATTAGTTCAAAGGGAGAATGTGGTATCTTGGAATAACATGGAATATGATACTTGTCCATGAACAGCTTTCGCCGATTCAGTACAACTGATCGTTCTGTAGTACTCGATGAATCCTTCTGGAGAAACCCGTTAAGCCAGGTTTTGTGCTATTCTGGAAGACGTCTCAAGATCAGGGAAAACGCAAACAGGCACATAAACTTCTTTCTGCTCCGATTACAGCAAACTGTTCTGCGCAAACGAGGAAAATTGTTGATTTCAAGTATCCTCTAAAACAATATCTTCTTGGAATTTTTAATAAGTTTTATTCAGATTCTTGAAGCCAAATTATATATCCCAACGGTTTTGCAAGACTGATGTTTCAATATATCTGACGTCAGAGAAACAACTTCACAAAGCAATGCAAAACATTTAGATTATAGCGATTTTGAATGTCAGAGTAGCCTTGGCATATTATGAAACAACCATGTTTTTCCCATACAGATATTTTCAATTGGAAAGTATCTTTTGAAGGACATTCCTAGACTAACGCTTAATCTCTGAATGCATAATTTTGATTGTAACAAATAAACCCATTTAAATTGAAAAGGAGCCCAAAGTAGACCAGAGATTGGGGAGAATTAGACTTGCTTCATTTAGGGCTTTAGCACTGAAGGGAGGGCAAGACAGTATAGAAATTAATATGGTTCAGGGACTGTGAGACAGACTACGACATTCTCTGTTAGTCAGACATCATATAGTGATGTAACATTCTGAACTTAGCTTTCCACGTTTTAATCGCTTTCGAATCTGGTTCACTCACTCACTCGAGTTCGATTCCCCTCGAGTTAGTGGATGTTGTTATAGGCCGCCGTGCTTGGGAATATTGCAACACAATTACGGCAGTAGGTGAGTACAATTATCTGGGGCAGACAAACCCGTGATGGATATCATGAGAAACACCATCAACCGTCACATGGTTCTTAGTGTAACATCACTCACTCACTCACTCGCTCTCTCACTCATGAACATTTCAACTCTGGAGGCCTATTTGGATAGGAAATATTTGTCAATTGCTAGAGTCACGTCTTTCAGAAATTGCAGAAAACTTTTACCATTTACCTGGCATCACTTTGAACTTCCTTCCTATAAAATGCTACAAATACAATGTTGTCCTGCGCGGCGTTAAACTAAATTCCTTCGCACCTGCTTATATCAATTTCGGTAACTGCCATAAACCACCGAGGCTCACTGACAAACCATCGCAGGTGCCTGTAACACAAGAAGGAGATTTTGATTGAAATAAATTTCGTTCACAAATGGAATTTGTTTTTCTTTGGGAGATTCGATTTTCTTTGACGGACATCGATGTCATATTTGATTGAATTATTCTTTATGAGCCGAACCTGTGTGAAAAATTCGATAGCCTGATAATTTCAATTGAAGAAACAAAATTCAAGATGACAGGTCTTGTTATATCCTACCCGAGTCGTCCCGTAGTGTAATACATAATTACACGAGTTGGGATTTTTCAGTGGGTTTTATCCTATAGTTTGGGCAAGGTGGCCGCATATTAGGACGTCTGGGTCGCAGAAACATGATTCAAGTTAGAATACTGAGTTACCCCGCTCAATTCTGCTAGACGTCGCTGATATGGGGTTTGGGTCAATATTGTTTTATGGTGCTTTTAGCAATATTCCAGCAATATGAAGGCTTCGCACACTGTACCCGTGTGGGGAATCGAACCCGGGGCTTTGACGGGTGACGAGTGGACGCTTTAACCACTAGGCTTCCTTTCTGCCCTAAATAGGGGTTTGAATCTAGACTTGATCATTTATTTGGGGTGTGGTGAACAAATTCCAATTGCGCACTCATATCATTGATATCTCATAATTCGCTGAACAGAGTTGCTTCCCTTATCTCTGACAAGATGGGGGCGGTGGGGTAGCTTAATGGTTAAAGCGTTGGCTCGTCACGCCGAAGACCCGGGTTCGAATCCCCACATGGGTACAATGTGTGAAGCCCATTTCTGGTGTCCCCCGCCGTGATGTTGCTGGAATATTGCTAAAAGCGGCGTAAAACCAAACTCAGTCAGTCAGTCAGTCTGACAAGATGAATTGATAATTGGTTTCAATCCCTAATGCGCCCTGATAATTATCATTGGTGTGTGGTTACATCTATGATCGTTTATCTTTGGGTCTTGGTCCAACATCAGTTGAGTGAGTCCATATTGTTTCTAGCTCTCATCAGCACTATTCAAGATATGCCGAGGCAGCTTTCAAAGAATCGATTCTGGGCAAGACACACCTATGGATGCCTATGTCTGGAGAACCCAACTCACGCACTTTGCCCATCTATATATCGATGGAGACTTGGAGCTTCGAACATACACGTATTGATGTGAAACCAAACAAAGCAAAAGAAAACCGCGAACACTGCCATTTCTGACAGTTAGTGTTTCGTGTGCAACGAAACAAGGACCATGGAACAGGTGTTTCCGGTGGCGCGAGACTGTGCACGTGGGGTTCGTGCTCTCCGTGTATTCGTCAATGTGTCAGGTGGATTGGCGGCATACCTTCAGCCCTGTTGTTATCGACTGCACGGGTTATGCAGATCTGGGGGTTCAGGTCTGGTCGAAACCGTTTACCGGACAACTAATGTTTGTTAACTCTTGTGGCATAAAGCTACTTGTTTCATTCAAGTATTAAAATGACTGTTTTTCTTCTTTTCAGAGCACAAGCAACATATGTGGGATGACACGATACACGTTTTATCAAAGTGAGTGTTATTTATATTTGGAACGTTTGGTTTTCCCACATTCGGGTTTGTTTGCAGATTGTTTTAATTCCACAATCAGCAGTATAACAGCTGTATGTTGTCAGTGATCGAGTCTGGACCAGACAATCCAGTGACTGACATCATGAGCCTCGATCCCCGTAACTGGGATTCAAGGACATGCATAATCCAAGTCAGCAAGCCAGACCACCCCGTCAGTCTACACAAGCATGGGTTGCTGAAGACCAGTTACAAGACGGATCCTCACGATACTGTTAATCAGTGACTGTTAATATTTGTCAACACGTGTTTTCAATGTCGTCAGTTACTGCCTTAGGACCTTTGAAGATCCGGGCTAGATTTGGTCTTCAGCAACCCTTGCTTGTTGTAAGAGGCGACTGATGGGATCAGGTGGTCAGGCTCGCTGACTTTGTTGACACATGTCATCGTATCCTAATTGTGTTGAACAATGTTCATGTTATTTATAGACTGTCCCCATATAGCTGGTATATTGCTGAGTGCGGTGTTGCACAACAAACAAAATACTGCCAAAGATTAACCTAACGCTTGAAACTTGATGGCGTCTTTTATGCCGACTCAATATTTGTACACGCTATGATACTGATTTGTTAGGTTGATATGATTGACACCAGCTCTTTTGTTTTCATCACTGTCAAGGTTAGGTCGTATCGCTCGATTTAAAATAGAAAGAAACTTATTTTTGCCGTTTCAAATCAAGGTGCTAACATTTAAAAATACTTCCACTGGGAATATCCACCAAATACATCGACGAATATCGTTTAATGCAGTTAGGTGGGGTTGTTTTTACAATGCCACTTCGCAGGAGAAAATCCGTAAAAGTTTTTTCAGTGCAATAGAATCTTTTCATCTTGGGGAATATGTATCTTGAAATGTCTTTTATTGTGTGCAGAAAACCTCAGAAATAATGTAAGAGTAGATTAAATTAGTAAACAATAAATGGTTTCTATTTTCAGCTTGAATAGCATCAAAGTCATTAACAATTGGTTACATTTGAAAACATTTATAAATTTAAGAACTCCTTGTGATACCATACTGAGTTGACAAGTAAAATTACAGACTGTATAAACTCAGTTTTAACCTGACCCCTTCTGTTTTCCAGTAAACCCGTCCCTTGATGTCTGACGGAAGACCAGGATGCAGTATGACCGTGCTGGCGCCACACTTCAACATTGTAACATAATGTATGCATGTCGCGTTTTCTGTCATATTTATATATTTTTGTACAAATGTAGAGTTGTAATAAAGAACAAAAATTAGAAATGTATGCAGGAGTTGTTTTGTTTCCCCAGCTACAGTGTCCATGTGCATGTACATATAAGCAGAGTATGGACTTAAAGCCACAACTTTTGGCTCGGTTAACCAATTCCTTTTCCGTAATCACACCTACACCAACCAAATGTCACCTTTTTGAAAATATCTCTGCACATATTTAGCAGAATTCATTGTGTTAAAAAAGATATCACTAAATATTGAAAATATGGTCATTGTTAAGTAGTGGATGGATGAACGTTTATAGAAAAACAAAATTCTTACACAAAATCACCCAATCACAGCTGCCTAATGCTTCTGTCTGCACTGAAGGCTCCCTACGAAAGGTGCTTGTTAAACTACGGGATCTGATTAGGTGTGGTGGAAACTGTAACTGAAATAATGTTCAAAGCGGTTTTAAACCTGATTCACTCACTCACACATTAACATTTCCTGCGATTTCAATGTTAAAACACACATCACATTCACCCACTGTGAACATTGAATGTTATTCGACTGATTCATCACAAAGCACACTTGTGGGCAATTTTCATTTAAAGCTCAATCCCCAAATGAGCTGGTTAAGGCATCGTCATCATCATCATCGTCATCATCATCATCATCGTCATCGTCATCGTCATCATCATCATCATCATCTCATCATCAAGGACCATGAGTTTGTCAAGGTAGAAGTGTATGCTTTTAAAACAACACACCTGTGTATTCTGGTTGACAGGACACCCAAGAAAACAGACATCTACCTGATAATGATAATCTGTGAAGACAGACATAAGATTCTATTGCAGATTTCTCAAGCCGAAGCTGAAGTTTTGGCAGAGCTGTGACGTCAGGTGATACGTGCACGATTTAGAATCTTTCGCTGTTCTTGGGAAGAAGCCTTTGTGTTTTGTGTAGTTATTTAACGCCGTAACCAGCAATATTCCAGCTATTTGACGACGGGCTGTATTAATCATCGAATGTGGACCAGACAATCAAATAATGAACATCATGAGCATCTAACTACGCAATAGACGAAGTCAGCGAGCCTGACCATCCGATCCCGTTAGTTGCCTCTTACGACAAGCATGTGTTGCTGAAGACCTATTCAACCCGGGTCTTCGCGAGCCCTTATAAAATACGCCATGTTTCCCAGCTTTTCTTTCTCAGGTTTTTCTGACCAGCAACGATATCAATCCTCTTTTTTTTGTCAAATCCGACAAGCACTCCAAGTACGAGGATGATCAAATTTATATTAAACCCGAATTTCATCCGATCAATGTTACCTAGTGCCACATTCGTTGCATTGGTTTCTCACATCCGGGGGCGCAGCTTGGTAGATCTAGAACACCGCTGCCTGGCGTTCAGTAATACTGAAAGATATTATCTTATACATTTTGGCTTAAACAACGTATGAATTTGTCTTAAGGCATTGCTCAACAATTCTTTTATTTTACAAGTCACTGCATAATACCATAATATATTGATTTTGGGATTGTCATCAGTGTTTCTCAACTTTAAAAATGCCCCAGCTGAAGGTATTAACTTACAGATTGGGAAATAAACTATACCTCTCAGCTGATTTGGTCATGTGCTTTGTGTTCAGTTGAGAACATCTTAAGTTAGCGATATTACGTAAAATATTACAAGCACTGACATGTAGCCAGCATTCCAGTTGATTCTATTCTTTTTTAAATAGAATTTGATGTGAAACTTTGAAAAATAAAAAGCTAGTGGAATACACATCTTTTGAAAAGTTTTGAAAATCGATAAATTTTATCTGAAACAAACCTTGGTAGGAGCCAAATGGTTGCAGATGTATTTCTTACTCAGGTTTTCATTGAACCAATTTATTTTTACACGAAATTGCCAAACCACAGATGACTTTTTACAAATTGCCTCATAAATGAATTACGTCTAAATAGAATACATAATCAATTTCAAAAACAGTTTTTCGAGTTTCAATTAGATAGCAAAACAAACTCGGGACACTTTCTTTTTCGTTTCAGTATATGATTACTACAACTCAATGTACGGATCTTCCTTTATCGCCTGGAACATATTTCCTTGAAAGTCAGGGCAAATTTAGAACAGCAAAATTTAATATTATATTAAATGTTGCTTAGCTTATCATTTGAAGTATACACATAGATATGCAGATGTTAACATTCAAAATCGATTTTATTGAAATATTGACTATGATCGGAAGGATTTTTATAGCTCTGTTTTCTAGATACAGTCAAATTAGGAGATTGCGGTGGTTTAGTGGTTTAAGCGTTCGCTCGTCACGCCGATGGTTCGGGTTCGATTCCCAGCTAAAACGTATAAAGCCCATGTGATGTGTCGATCGCCGTGATATTGCCTGACTACTGCTAAAAGTGGCGATGGTACTATATAAACGATCTCGTACCTGTTCTGTTTCATTTGGGTGACGGGTAGCCAAGTGGTTAAAGTGTTCGTACGCCACACCAAAGCCCCGGTTCAATTCTCCGGACGGAGTGGTAGCAAAGTTAACAAAACAAATCATGAAGAAACATGAACGACTAATAATAAGGTTTATCAAAGAGGTGTTATTTCACATTAGAAAGAGTTCCCATCTTCTACATGTATTTGGCTAGCCAGCATCTTTGACAAAAAGAAACCCGCCTGTATTTTTGACGTAGTCTTTCGTAGATTTTACATGAAAAGATTCCAACATGATATTTCAGTGTCAGGTTCACTTGAAGTCTTTCTATAACATATCCCAATCACGTACGCCGCTTTTTACCAGCAGAATAAATACAATTTATCAAGAAGGAAAACTGCAGACTCATCTGTAAAATTTCTTGCTACGAAATCTGGCACTCAACATAAATGTCTGGGAAAACATAGTTTGATTAACTGTATATGTTTAAAGAACATGGTGACATTTGGCAGCGAAAGGGTCATTTTGACATTTTGAGTGTTGAACTGTTTCAACGTGACAGACGTGATAGATCAGGGACACATAGAAAGACTAAATGGTAGGTTTGATATGTTTGTATCTGGGTGCGTTACGTCCAACTACCTGTGAAGATCCGGGTTACAATTGGCCTTCAGTAACCCGTGCTTGTCGTAAGAGGCGACTAACAGGATAAGGTGGTCAGGCTCGCTGACTTGGTTGACACGTGTCATCGTATCTCAGTTGCGCAGATCGATGCTCATGATGTCAGTTAGTGGGTTGTTTTGTCCTGACTCGATTATTTACAAACCACCGCCATGTCGCTGGAATATTGCTGAGTGCAGCGTTAAACAACAAAGAAACAAGCAAACAAATAAATCTGAGAGCGGCTTTTCAACAAACA
Organism: Haliotis rubra; assembly: GCF_003918875.1. Classification (NCBI taxonomy): domain Eukaryota; kingdom Metazoa; phylum Mollusca; class Gastropoda; order Lepetellida; family Haliotidae; genus Haliotis; species Haliotis rubra. The sequence goes on along the minus strand of NW_025767133.1, from coordinate 69,092 downwards.
AAATTTCCTACATGAACGATAATGTCTTAGCCACAGGTATGTCCAATTATTAACGTTAAACGCCGCGATCAAGATTATTGCACTTACATAAAAGACGTGCTTGCACGTGTGCGAGTGTGGCTGCTTGCTTCAAGTTGCCAGTTTATGAGTAGAAGCACACTTAGATACTATTTCAGCGGCCATTGCTTAGAGATTACATAGCGGTTTTTTTATATTAAACATTATTGAAAAAATGGTGATCTCCAACCTGAATCACTAGTTTTCATACTGAAACCGACATCCATAAAATTATTAAATGCTACTTTTGAAATTCCAATTCATCATGAGTCGACACGATGTATTAAGCTTAATATGTTTACCGACGTTAATATTCTACGTATTATATATTATTTGTGAGAAATCCACTCGTACAGGCAATCAGAGACGGATACACATTTAGTCTGGGCAAATCTGTCTAATACCTAAAATGTAAATATCACTTAAACCTATTGTTCCAGAATACCCTTTAGGCGTACTTAAATATTTATATGTTGTCGATGATGATGACGATGGTGATGATCACTATGCTGCTGTTGATGCTGCTGCTGATGATGATGACGACGATGATGGTATGATGAGGATGATAATGAACCAATACGTGCTTCCACAAACTGAACATGGCGTCCACTTCGGCCATATTGAAAATGCGGTTCCCTCTATTCTTCAGCAATTTATGAAATTTGATAGGTGGTATGTTTCGTGAGTAGTACTACGTCATACCAATTTTAAATAGACATATAATACTGTAATATGTTATAAATACCAACTTGTGTTTTGGTTGTCTGAAATATTATTCCACAGGAATTCAGGTGAGCTACAGCGCTTGTGGCTTTATTTTTGTTGGGATGTTAAACCATCGTGAAGCTACTTTACATCAACGGACAATTAAATCTTCTTTCCCGTCGGCTTTTACATCCAGCACAGGGGACCAATCTACATTGGGGGATTTTACAAATAGGGCTAATGCACTTAAAGTGCATCTGTACTTCTGCGAGTTAACCATTACATCTGCTTCTTCAGACTGCAAAAACAAATTGAAACATCACGGTTCTGAATAGTGAAATGCGAACGGCATGCAGTTGAAATATGTTGTGAAATAGTAATTTGATTTCACAACTGATTTGATTATTCAGAATTTAAACGTTTTTGCAGTGTGTTACATGTCGGCCTGTATAGCTATGGCTTAGGGGCTGAAACATGGGGAGTATTGTGAGTATGTTTAGATCCGTGCACTTAGGTCTCGTCTGAGTGAGTGAGTTAAAATTTAATGTCACATCGGCAATGTTTCAGCTATATCTTAACGAGACAAACCTGTACATACAAAATAAACATATTTAGTCTGGATAACATCCTGACGTCGAAGAACAGAGGGGACAGGTGGTGTATCCCCGTGGTTAAAGTGTTCGCTCGTCACGCCGAAGGCCTGGGTTCGATTCCCCACATGTACATTGTGTGAAGCCCATTTCTGGTTCCCAGCCGTGATATTGCTGGAATATTGCTAAAAGTGGCGTAAAACCCATCTCACTCACTCGAAGAACCGTGTAGTAACTAGATAATCATATATATTTAAAACAAGTTTGAGAGAATTATAAATAAACTATCAGTTCACAATACAATACGGAAAGGGGCTAGAGATCGCAAGCGACCAAAGTTAGGTCACCTTGATGGGGACCGTGCGGGACTCTCATCTGAGTTGCAATGGAGGGTGAAAGAGGGTCACATGTGTTAGGTTGTACGTGCATATATTTATCCTCAATGCCATTTTGTCCCAAAAACAGCGATGCACCTCCCGACTCACTTCAATTACATCAATTAACCATGTTTACATCAAGTTTACTTTCGTTCTCATCATTGAAACAAATGTCAGATTTCCACATTTCATTATACAGTCACAAGTAGAGGCCATTTGCCAAATACTGCCGATGTCACTTAAAATCGGAACTCACTCACTCACTTTAAAAAAGTAAATGCTTACAGGCAAAAAACTCGCAGTGCGACGGCCGTCTGTGAAGAAAAGAGACAACCAAGTGAATAATGGACCAGAAAATCTAGTTGTTGATTTTGAAATACGACTGATGTGTAGACGTGCAGAGATTCCAGAAACAAATCATTATGTGTTATAATGCAATGGGAGATATATATTGCCTTGTGGGGACAGGACACTTGTGGCAATGTGATTTGAAACCTCTGATTTCGAAGGCCAATTTTTTTCCGGCTCTCATGATATTTTACTACGTGTTCCTTTATTTATTTCCTTGAGTATATACGCGATTAGCTGTAATACGTTTACAGCCAGGCCATGTATGGTGCAGAATTTCTGTAACCTCAACGTTACATGAGAAGTTTAACTATTTTGGATTATACGTGTTATATGAGACAAACTTGTTTTTTATCAAAGCATGATATCGTCGGTTGGACAATAGTAGACCTTATTACAGTAAGTGAGTGTTGTTTTACTACATAGTCGTTACATTCCTGCTCCACCATATAGCTGGAATGTTGCTGAATGCGGCGTAAATCTAAACTCACATTGCTGGTATTCTTGAAACACTAAACTAGGATCCGAGGACATCCTATCACATCAATCTTTGACCTACTACCATTGACTGTCCCGAACTTTACGGAACAACTTTCAGGGTAGTTTGGGTAGCATAGTGGTTAAGCCGTTCGCTCGTTACGCCGAAGACCCGAGTTCGATTCCATTTTCGGGTGTCCGACGCACTGGCATTGGTGGAATATTGCTAAAAATCACGTAAAAGCATACTCACTCACTCTCTGTTTCACAAGTTTGAAACTAGCGACCTCCATAATGATTCCAGGCTTGAAAGATATTTTGACAGATTTCTCGATGTTTACTCATTCACAATCGACAGCATGGTTAAATTTTAAAAAGGTTATTGTACACACCGTTAAATTACCTACATAACACTCACGTCTATTTTTCAATTTTGAAAAATAAATCCATCAGAAACCTTTCCATATAAAATAAACTGGTCTCCAATGGCGTCGTCATCCTAAAACGTATTTTAACTGTATCTACACTTACAGCAGCAGGATGCCGATCAAAGGTGAAGTCTGTCTCTGGTTCGGTTACATTATCCTTCAAGACCTCATATCTAATAGAAACTAACTGAATTAAAAAAAACGCAATTGTCTGTCAATCAGTTTTAAAGTCAACGTTATCAAATTACTCATCAGCTGAGAAGTTCTTCTGTCAATGACAGTGACACTCATAAACGCAACACGTACTGTCCGCCTGACTTGTAGATTTCACCGAGTTTCATGAATGAGTGAGTGAGTAAGTGAGTTTAGTTTTACGCCGCACTCAGCAATATTCCAGCTATATGGCAGCGGTCTGTAAATAATGAGTCTGGACCAGACAATCCAGTGATCAACAGCATGAGCATCGATCTACACAATTGGGATATGAAGACAGTATATGGGATATTGGGTCAGCGAGTCTGAACCCCTGCTAGTTCGCTGTCCCTTTGGTAGCCATAGCTTGAAAAGTACAGAGTCTTGACAAGTATGATTAACAGAAAATCAACCAGGTACAGCGTGAATCCCTATTTCATATACTAGAAATATATTCTGCATTAGAATTGTTATGAGGTGCCTCAACAAACGAAGGAAGAATAAAAGACAGAAAGAAAGAAAGGAAAATAAATAAGTGAATGAATGAATGAATACGAACTCTATCAAGGTGTGTTATATTCTTGCAATTTACATTTTCAGATTCAACTCGTAGCTTACAACACTGATATCTACTCCTCCTTCCGAGAGGCTCTACAAGCCCCGTACGGCATTGCTATCGTGTCTGTGTTCGCAGAGGTATGTAAAATATCAATATTCACCGTCATTTGAAACCTCTGTTGACGTCATCTATTGTTTTCGGAAGTTGATATTCATATGACTCTACTAATGCATATGGTTCTGCTCATCACTCCTCTCAGTCATGCTTTCCACCCCTCAGGTCTTGCTACCCTTCCCCTCAGGTCTTGCTATCCCTCCCCTCAGTCTGGCTTTCTTCCCCTCATGTCCTTCTTTCCCTCAAATCAGGTCTTGCTTTCCCCACCATCAGGTCTTGCTTTACCTCAAATCAGGTCTTGCTTTCCCTCCCATCAGGTCTTGCTTTACCTCAAATCAGGTCTTGCTTTCCATCAAATCAGGTCTTCCTTTCCATCAAATCAGGTCTTCCTTTCCATCAAATCAGTTCTTGCTTTCCCTTCCATCAGGACTTGCTTTCCCTCAAATCAGGTCTTGCTTTCCCTGAGCTCCCATCATGTCTTGCTTTCCCTCCCATCATGTCTTGCGTTACCTCAAATCAGGTCTTACCTTCCTCAAATCAGGTCTTACTTTCACTTGGCTCGGGTCTTGCTTTTGCTCGGTCTTGTGCTCTCTGTCCTCGAGGAGCTTACTTTTCCTCCCGTCGGCTCCTCCGTTAGCTCCCTTCTCGCCCCTCGAGTTTTACCATTTCAAGCAAAGTCACAGAATCGCGCTATATCATACACACAACTATGTATGTGGCTGACATTCACGGCTCATGTTTTATGTAACAAAACCGAGGCCTACAATGTTTATGCCCTTTGGGAATCCACATTGGAGTGCTCCCCCGCAAGCTATGCTTGAAACAGGCAACTTAATGAATCGGAGGATGAGGCTCGGAGGCTGGGTCCATTGCATGTAGCCGTAGTTCAAACGCATGGGGCATTGCTCTTGATATCAGAGGTCTATCTGGCCAGCTTCGTACATTTACAAGCCGCCGTCATATAGCTGGAAAATTGCTGAGTGTGGCGTTAAACAACAAAGTTCCGTACAAGCGTCACATCCTATATGTTTTACCATGTAAGCTCGCACACAATTCCTCCAATTTGTTTGGACAGCTGTTTTTATCATCCTGCTGTTTGGATCGGACTCAAAGCGACGCTGTTGCTGCGAATATTACAGCTAATTGGTCTGGGGTTGGGCATTCGTCAAGCAAGAATGGAGATGTAACATGGTAGCCATCTGAAGAAGCCATTCATCAGATCCAAACATTAATTCAGTTATGTTTTTCCTGTGTTGTTCTGCTCCCCTCTGCGATGCAGGGAAACCGCTGCACAGCACGCAACAGTTTCAAATATCGCTGATTCTTTTCCTGCCCGAACCCCGTGGCAGATACATCTGTCACTGTAGAGTCCACCACGCAAGCCCACATATCACAACACCGAACCATTACTGTAACAGTAGCGGGCTCCCGAGACAATAACCAGACGTTATAACTTATAACGCAACGGTCATGGACCGGTTCCAATTGACGTCATCAACTCGACAATTGATGGCGCGTGGAGATAAATGTCTCAGCCAAACGCTGCAGCAATGACAACCCCTCCAGCTTCATCCCTAAACGATATCAACAGTGTCCCTCTCCCTGTCACCCCGCATTACCCGTGTTTTATGGAGGAGACGGAGAGATCACCCAAGATGACTATAAATCTGTCACAACTCCAGAGTTATCTTTAATCAATGTCCTTGATTTCTCACAGATTGGTCAGCCCGTGAACGAAGCCTTTAAAACAATGGCAACCTTTGCGCAACGGATATTGTGGAAAGGTAAATCCCATTTTTTCATCTAAATGATCATTACTGTTCTCTACAAAAGTAATCGGTCTTTTCGACTGTTGAACTGTCTAAACTACCTCGTGACGGTTCCTCCTCGTTTGGTGGTGTCGTTGGGACGTATTTGTTTGGGTATACTCAAGGTAATAAGTAGAGGAACATGTGTAAGTGTCGGGGAACGGTTCACTGTTATATTGGATTTAGGGTATACTGAAGGTAATAAATAGAGGAACATGTCTAATGTCGGGGAACGGTTTAGTGTTATATTGGATTTGGGGTTTACTCAAGGCGATAAATGGAGGAACATGTCTAACTGTTTAGTGTTGGATTTGATTTGGGTATACTCAACGTAATAAGTAGAGGAATATGTGTAAATGTTGGGGAACGGTTTAGTGTTATATTGAATTTAGGGTATACTCAAGGTTATATGTAGAGGGACATGTGTAAATATCGGGGAACGGTTTTGTGTTGGGCTGTTGGTCACAATGCTGGCAACTCTTTGATCTTGACTGGGATCCTGTCTACCAAAAGAGCAGGCAATGGTCAATTACTCGATGGCGATGACTGCGCGACACTAAACAGTCCTTGGTCCACAGTACAGAATGAAAGCAAATAGTCGACTACTTGAAGCGTGTTTGTAAAGTGAAGCTGCTCTGGCCCAAATTGTATATCAACAGAACAGGCTGTTATCGCTTGAGGTGTAGGTATATCCCCGTGTTTGTTTACACTGGTACTAAGCCCGCTTGCGCACCTATACCGTGATGTGGAACTGTGATTCTTGAGAGATTCTTGTGTTGTCTCGTGTTGGGTGATAGCGTAAATCTTCCTGCACAAATGAAACATCGAACGATATTAGGTTGTAACGCAACTAGTCTTCTCATAATCGGAAACACGACGGGTATTGTTGGCACAGTGCACGAGGGTACGAAGTTTCGGGTGGGGATGAGGGTGAGGGTGAACGTGAACGTGGGTTTGGCCTTGTGCGTCTGACTTTGATATAGGGGAACCTTTAGGTTATCTGGAAGGCTTTGGGTGAGGTTTAGAGCAAGGGAAACTTTTGATCGTAATCAATGGATGTTGGGTGTCATACAAGGAGAAGCTCCTTTTCATTATCTTTTTCATGTGATGTGGGAACAGAGTTATTTAGCAATGCAAGGGTGCTTACTGGTTATTAAGTAAGGATACGGTTTCTTCATACTGAGGACTTGATGGTCAGGGAACAATGCGGGCTTACGTTTGGCCAATAACGTTGGGGGAAAGGCATTATTTTCCAGCAACGATACTCGATTCCTGTTGACATGTTTAGGCACCGTTCCACAAAGCCATCTTAGCGCTAGGATTGTCGTAAGTTTCCTTTGTGGGATTTCGATTGTTTGTTTGTTTGTTGTTTAACGCCGAACTCAGCAATATTCCAGCTATATGTAAATAATCGAGTCAGATTTACCATCGTTTCAGCGGTTAGATAGCTTTGTGGAACGGCACAGTCTATGGCTGAACTATTGCCGATGTGACGTATAATTTTAACACACAATTACAGAATATCATTTGAGTGAAAAGAATAGGATTTATTTGTTTTAGTTTTTTTCATTGTTCGAGCTGCCCAAACTAGACCCTTGATGTGAGAGCAAATCCCGCAGTGATTCCGTCCTTGGACGTTTGCCGCTTTGGTGAATTCCCTGATCACGGGCGTGGTACGGACAAACCTACAAACATTATCAGGTCTAACTTTTAATTCAGCTCCGCCCAATGATCACAGGTTCCTAGCATGCCAAAGGGACGTAACTCTGCACAGCGAGTTATAGCGTTGAAGACCATCGGGTCAGTGGCGCCCACATGGTCATAAAAAGAAGGTTCTGTTTGATCGCAATTCTAGGTTCTGATGATGCCGACACGTACAAATTGGATAAAGATTATTCACAGATGTGTGAGAACTGTTTAAGGTTGTCGAACTTAACTTGAGCGAAATAAAAACGTTGACTATTGTCAGATGAAGTATAAATAACAATTGATGTTGGCAGTTCTCAAAATACAGTCTGTTTGATCGTTCTGAAGAACGATTTTCCTCCAGAACGTTTTAATGATCACGTCTGAGTAGAACAGCTTGAAAGAAAGAAATGTGTTTATGAGTGTATTTGTGTTTTCTCTGATCTTGAGACGTCCTTCAGAATGGCATCTAATGCTATAAACCTCGCTTATCGGGTTTCTCAACAAGGATTCATTAGGTAACACACCCGAAAAGTCAAATCTCGACTGAGACAAAAACTATTCTTGATAAATTATTATGTTTAATGTCATTATTCATTCAAAGATGTCAGATTTTCCCCTTGAACTAATACGAACCTATTTATGTGAATAATGGTCATCTAAAATGTAACTATATATGCTCAGAGGCCTTGAACAACATTCAGTTGCTTGGGGTGAATCATACCTGAGTGAGTGAGTGAGTGAGTGAATACTGCCGCATAATCAATACTGCAGCCATTAATGTGCAGTCTAATGTGATGAGAAAACAGAAGGTCGAACTCCAAGTTATAAATCTGTAACATCACATTATCACGTTTGACAAAACAGATCAACAACTAGTTTCTTTATGAACTTACCTGTCATACGAATATCTTATTATATGACATGACTCTTCTTTTTCTGAAAGTCGCTATAAATGTTTTACGATGATATTTGCAAGTAAAATTCTGGAACATGACACGTCAATGATGTAAGAAGCCATTAAAGCGATTGCGTCAACTCTCTTGCCTATAAAGTTCAGATAGACAGAAAATATGCATTTGTAAAAATCGTCGTTTGTTATAAATAGCCCGTACCTAACCCATTAAAGATCAGTTAGACCCGTGAAAACCCGGTTTAGAATTGGTTTACAGCTACCCATGCTTGTCGTTAGAGGCGACTAACGGAATCGGGTGGTCAGGCTCGCTGTATTGGTTGACACATGTCATAGTAACCCATTTGCGTAGATCGATGCTCATGCTGTTGATCACTGGATTGTCTGGTCCAGACTCGATTATTTACAGACCACCGCCATATATCTGGAATATCGGCGTTAAACAACAACAATGTACATAGTTAATGGTCAAGAGCCATGGCCCAGGGCGAAGGACAAGGGGGAGATTTAGTATCACAGAGGGCCCATAACACTGGGTAAATATAACATTAGTAAACTTTCAAATGCCCTTAGGCCCTTTCTGCATAATTGATTTACTATCCAGTCTATGCTTTTCACGCATCAGTATCTGAGAAGACCAAGTTTGGGAATGTAAGTTATTTAGTTCATGCATAATTTAATGCACGTAGGAGGGACTCTATTATCTGAACATTTCGATATAGAAAGCTGATCGGGGAGGGCGTCAAGGATATTATATAGTTTACTTCAGAATGGAGGCGACGGGTTCCACAATCTGTTATGGCCCAGTTAGAATTGTTCCATGCTTGTCGTGAAAGGCAACGAAGACATCGCATGGTCATATCACCATGTCCCAATTGCTTAGATCGGTGCTCATGATTTCAACCACTGGGTTGTCTGGTCCAGACTCCATTATTTACCGGCCACCACCATATAGCAGGAATATTACTGGATGCGGCGTTAAGCACAAAACTGGAGAACGAATCGAACTTTATGTTAATATTGATTGTTATGTATGCGTCCTTATGAGGCCACAGATCTATTCTACAAAGTACATACAGTGTTGAGTACATCGGGTCGATCAGCGGGTCAAGTAACGGGATCGAGCAACCATGGTCAAAGAGAATTAAATGTATCGTACGTGGAAATGCGTACTGCAGGGAAACCACTTCACAAGTTACAATTGGTGTAATCTTATGTTATTAGTATACAAAGGGTTGTTTCGCTTTTATTTAGATCTACCAGTTTGAAAATTACAGCCGTCGACTTCTAATTTGCGCAAGCATTGTTGCGAGATAGTGGGAGAGTGTATTTTTAAGATAGATTAAGTGATGTTCCAACAATTTCACTGCTGGGGACTCTAGAAACGAGCCTCACACATTGTGCCCATGTGAGGAATCAAACCTCAGGATTCTTCAGAAAGAACAAACACTTTAACCACTTGGCTACACCACCGCCCTTGGTACGACGAGAGAACACTTTAACCTTAAAGCTACTCGCCTGTACGCTATCAAACCGATATTCCACTAAATACTCATTAAATATCCATGTCATTACTCTTGGTAATCAGCAATTAGTTATTAACGAGGTGATTAAATGTAAGACGACCTTATTACTCTTTCATCGGTCGCCATACTGCGAGGTATTTATATCTCGATGCCAGGGAGGCAGATAGAGCCCTCGCGATGACTTCAGTTGATGTAAGTGTCTAATTTAACAGGGCTAGTCTGGTAACTACAGTACAAACAGAAATGTCTTAATGGATTTGGAATTCACGTTATCTCAGCTCATGGTCTCCAGTGAGAGTTTCCCGAGTTTATTAAGTGTCGGAAATCAATACTGAACAAAGATTGACACAGAAGCTTTCGGTATTATCTCTTGCTGAGAGAAAACTTGAAGTTATTTAAGATGTTATATTTGTTGACGTTACATCGTGTTGTTCAGACAAGATGGGGCTTCTCTCAAATACAAAAATCTCGTTTCTCCATGTTTACGGGGAATTATGGGATTCTCCTAATATACTGACATTCATCTTGATACGTGTACGTACTCATGTTTCGATGTATTTTTAAATCCAGATTTTCTAGTCAAATATCGGCTAGGATTCTCTCCCGTATTGAATATTGTGGTGCTTCGTCTTGATACCAGATCTTGTCTCGCCTGCCAAATCTGTCTGACCGACCAAATCTCGTCTGACCTTCCAAATCTCGCACAACATCGCTATGTGCGTCTCGATTTCGTCCTGAATACGTTTCTAGGTTTTTCGGGTCGGTTTTGTAGGCTACTGATTAAAGTGTTCGCTTGTCACACCGACATCCCGAGTTCGATTCCCCAAATGAGTGGAAGGTGTAAGGCACATTTCCGGTGTCACGCGCTGAGATATTGCTGGAGTATTGCTAAAAGCTCACCTTACGCGATCTACCAATGGCCTTTCATCCTGAATTTGGAAGACCTGTAGTGTATCAGCGTAACTTGCTGATGCTGGCAGATGCTCGTGCGTGTTAAAGGAAGTAAGTGTATGTGCCTCAACATTCCCATGGGACTTGGCGCGGGAAGTGATGTAATAAAATACCTGTCTAGTAGTTGTGGTAGACAGGAACCCAGTTAGTGCTCAACTTCACCACATTTGTGACCATTACGACTTGCTCGGAACCACATGTAACCACAGCCAGATCAAAGGGAGATAAGTGATGGATGGTGTGAATGGGACAAACAATAATTATATGGCTTGTGTAGCGTCATCAGATGGATTACCGACACGTGCCACTCAATATCCGGGACACGACGAATGTTGATCCGCGCATGCGTAGTACAATGAACAAATATAAGAGCACCCAAAGGATTAAATAAACCTTTACCCAAGCAGATGTGTTTCAATACCATCAGAGAGATTGCAAGATTTTAATTACTGTGTTATTCCTTGGAAGTGTGTTAGCCGCCGATGAGGCAATCTCTCTCTGCTTTTCCGTATTCTATATAGCATGTACTTTGTGACGTGAGTTCTTTAAAAGGGACTTTTATTTTCCGCCCTTCTGTCAATGCGGTGATTGAATAGTAACCTTTGTTCTGATGACGCTGTCGGTAATTAAACAAAGCAAGGATTGACGTTCCCGTCATCAAATCCCCAAACTGTTGTATTTTGCCACAGTCGGATGTTAAAACGGTTTGCGTTGGTGAGTTCATGGAGATGATACAGTGTTCCATCATCTGGTCAATGTTTAGTGTCAGTTTTGCGATCGTCACTGCAGGGGATGTGTATCGCCCAACTGGGAATGTTAGCCAATTTACACCATCTTCGTTTGGCTACAAATCATAAAGTATGAAAACTATGCATAAAGGAATCGGTGGATTTTTGTGGTGGTTGTCATGTTGCTTTCCAAAGCCTTGCCGTTTTGTCTCGCTTAGCTGGTTGGTTGGTTGGTTGTTTAACGCCGCACTCACTAACCTTCAAGCTATATGGCGGAGGTGTGTAAATATTCGAGTCTGGACTAATTAGGATTATGTACCATAAAGGTATAGGTATACTGTTCACAACACCAATGTTCATGTGATGAGTGAGTGAGTGAGTTTGAGTCGGGCTGTCAATGTAAATCTAACTTAAAAGAAAATACGTCAGAAAATAGAAAGCAAATGCTAGGACGGGTCGTTTGAGGCGCGGCAATTAGCTGTGAAACCTTTCTCTCTTCTTAATTCAAAGCGTGAGTTTTAGTTGGGTTACCCATGGAAACCTATCACCTACTTTATACCTGTCCATCCCCCCTCTCCCTCCCCCTCTCTCTCTCTCTCGCATGCATGCAAACACCCACGCACGTATGTACGCGCGCGCACGCACACACACACACACACACATACAGATTAACTGTCGTTAATGAGCATCCACATACATACAAGCAAGTATGAAGCACCCTTAGATCATTAGTCAATTTTAAGCCGCTGACCCTACCGTTCCTGGGTGGTTGATATTGGTTCCAACCACACTCTTGTTTATAGGCATAATGGGGCCGTTGTTGTTGGCCACAATTTAATCTAAATTCAGTGTAAATTCAAAGTACTCCCTCCTTATTCCAAGGACAATAAAGCATTGGTCGGATCAATGAGCTCGACCCGGGGGAACCTTTGGACTTCCAGGTTTCATGTTGTCTTTAATAACATTCAATATTTGATATCATTTTACTCGCAACACGCTCACATTTGTAATCTCTTTCAACACTGAAAACATTCAATCTCATGAAACAAAAGCAAACAAATAAATTATGCATCACATTACAAATATTTTCTGTTTGATGACATGCAAATATGCTGTGTTGTAATAAAACCGAAAGGTCACCAGAATTGTATCTTCTGTCACTGCCCCCTCGCTGATGATATTACACAGATCCCCCAACGAGGCATTGTCTTCAGGAACGCATGGAAATTTATGCTTTAGAAAATAGGTTTTTATAATCTCCAAAGCGTTAAGTTAGAAATGCGATCACGTACAATTCGGGAATATTTCACATTTCTTCTGATTTGATCAATATTGGTTGACAGCCTAAACGCTGGGTGTTAGGGTTAACGTCATGGAAGTCTAAAAGTGGCAGTTTAATCAGGGTTAGCGTTAAACATCTGTAACATGTCAGATGAATTGTCATAGTTGCTTTTCTCATGCATCATCTGATGTGTATCAGCATCCTGTCGAATCTTGATTTGGTCCATTTTGTGGTGTGGTCACGAGTTGACCAGTACGACCACTATAACAAACAGACATTAATGGCTCATTTTCCCGTTGTCCTTTAAAAATATGCAGTTTCGCGATGACATCACTGAAGTGGTCTTGTTGAAGAAGGCTGTCCTGTCTCATAAAAATGGAACCGTTATGCCACGAAAGAGTCTCATTTGTTGACAAACAATACATCAGAGATGCTCTGACGGCGCCTCGGTAAACAGCAAAAAGGTCGTGGCTGTGGCCCTTAGGCCCGGGTTGCCATTCCCCAAATGGGTACAATGTTTGGAGTCCTGGGGTCGCCAGGAGTGTGTGTTGTTAAATGTGACGTAAAACCATCTCCCTCATTCACCATCTTTGGGATCATTGTCACCAGGAACTAATCGTTTCTCAAGGCCAAAGTTACTTATTTATGTATCCGACATCTTCAGTTATGTCTGTATTCAAATATTTACGTAAATCTAAGCATGGTATTTAAGAGAAAACGTGCCTAGCTCATCTGGTGTAAAAGATATATCTCCATCACGTGACTCGAAACTAGACGTCAGTCAGCTGGTATATTTACGTTTCTATTCCCGTTACAAGTAACGTATAATGATACTTCCCTGTCGTGGTCACTTCCTGGGGCCGACTTAGATATGACAGCTGATATATATCCCCCGCGGTTGGTAAATACTCTTGACAGTGTGGGGGAAACTCTAGTGATCCCTGGGGGTGGGGAATGCAGTCTGGGCTCGCCACATCGACCAGAGGAAGTCACTCGTGGGAGCTCATGGGACTCAGTTTGCCTTTAGCTTCAGTAGAATGTAGAGTCATTGGAGAGTGTGTGTTACATTTCTCTGCAATCATTATGGTTGTCTCAGTGCAAGAAGTATCTCAGAATGCCATAAACTGATACAATTGATACCGTGTCAGTGTTAAAGAGACCATGTTAGATCGTGAATGTGATGTAAAGTCTCACAATTTACAGAGAGTTTAATTATGATGTTTATTTCTTATGCAAATTGTCTCATGTCGCATAGATGGAAAATAGTTTATTATTAATGCTTGTCTATGACATGGTACTTTTTCACGACAGGCTTCCTGCCTCAGTGAGAATTTATTGTGGTTACATCGATACTACGTTTTCCGAAATCTTCCAAAGGCTCACAAGATTTTAGATGTATAACTTTTGTTTGATGTTTAACGCCACATCAGCAATAGTAACTTTTGTGAAAATACGAGCGCAGATCTGGTTCTAAGAAAAGGATTATGTTAATGTTAAGCTCAAATGTCGGATTCGATCGAATCCTTGGACCATGGGAGGTAACTCTACACAGTACAGTGGGTAAATCACAGATGCACATTTGGCTATTTACCGTTGTTGAATGTGACAAGTGAATGGTGTTTTGGGCAACTTTCGGCTTTGATGCAGAATACGTAAACATGTCTATAAACAAAATAATGACAAAAAAATATTAACTGTTGTATCATTTACATCGGACAAGAAATATAAAGAAAACCTCCTTAAGTATTCTTGTCTGTCATTTACGAAAGAAAACCACTTTTAACTTCGAGTTTTAGCATATCTGTTTTGACGTTACATTTTAATGTTTTTGAGTAAAGCTCTTTTGATATATTGATGGGATGCTTATGACTTAAAACAGTAAAATTTCGGGAGATAAACGTTTCTATTGCAGGAGTGGCGTTTATCTTGTATTGCTTCAACATTTTGACATTTTACTTCAGTCATTATCTTTTTAAAATTTGATCGAGTCTTTTACTTATGTTATATCGAGCGAATGTGAGACATTGTGGTACCTGGCGCCGCAATTAAATGTGGAGCGTTGTATCGAAAATCGAAGCGTCGTGTCCTTCAGCCACAACAGTTTGTTTGTTGTTTAACGCCGCACTCAGCAATATTCCTTCCATATGGCGGCGGTTTGTAACTAATCGAGTCTGGACTAGAACATCAAGTGATCAACAGCATGAGCATCGATCTGCGCAATTGGGAACCGATGACATGTGTCCACCAAGTCAGCGAGCCTGACCATCCGATCCTGTTATTCCCCTCTTACTACAAGCATGGGTTGTTGAAGTCTTTAGGCACGGTCCTAAACAGCCTCAGTGACGGACAGGGAACTTGCAGACATCCGTGATCTAGCTTAAATGTTGCTTGAAACAACATTCTCTCACATATAATTGATTGATGAAGTGATCAAACATCAGCGGAAATTGGTAATAAAGAGCATATAATTTCCATCTTCATATTTCTTAATGTCATGTGCTTTCACAAAATATTAAGTGAGTGAGTTTAGTTTTACGTCGCTTTTAGCAATATTCCCGCAATATCACGGCCGGGGACACCATAAATGGGCTTCACACAATGTACCCATGTAGGGAATCTAACCCGGATCTTCGACGTGACGAGCGAACGCTTAACCACTATTCTACCATGGCTTTTAAGTATGTTCGTTTTTGATTGGCTGTTACTAAAAAATTAGAAGTGAAAAGTTTTCAAATAAGCACTTCTGAGAGCCGGTTCACTGCGCGTAGTGTAAAAACACTACGCAAGGATAATGAGTGCATATTTAAAACGCGTTCTATTCATGGTGCATATGTCATGGTAGAATGGAGATAATCCTACTGTGTTTACATTTTGGAAGTGATTATAGTTGGTTGAACCCTGCTAAATAGAATAGAATAGAATAGAAGAATAGAATAACACTTTAATGCCTTTTAAGGAATTTGTGTTACGTCAGCAGAGCTACTGACACATTAGAGAGATACAAAACATATTTACATAAATTCTTTGATTTAGGTATCTTGACATTTGTTTAAGAGAGATGTGGTACTTGGAATAAAGGATGTACGAGCTCTCTTAGTTTTCACAATTGGAACTTTGTAGCGGCGGCCTGAAGGGAGGATGTTGTATTCCGAATTTAAGTAGTGAGTACGGTCAGATATGATTTTGACAGCTTGATTCACAATTTGGCGCTCATGTATTGATGATAAACATTCAAATCTGACTCTGAAATTCAATTATAAGTTCCTTTATTTTTGTGACATTTAAGAACAAGTGGTTTTCTGCACACCAAGTCGTAAAATGATTAATGTCCTCTTTATACAGTTCTTCAGAATCAGTGTCGTTCAATTTGCCGACAATTGCTGCATCATTTGCGAACTTCACAGTTCAACAGGTTGAATTCGAGCTTGCACAATCATTAGTGAAGAGGGTGAAAAGAACAGGAGATATTACACAGCCTTGTGGTGCACCATGAAACATTTAGCAGCGTTCAACCAACTATAATCACTTCCATAATGTAAACACAGTTGGATTATCTCCTAATTATCATTTCGAATTTTTAGTCAAGAACATGTACTGCTTCCAGGCTTAGACAGCCTAGTGGTTAAGGTAGTTGCTGTTACTGTGGAGAGATGGTCGGATTCCCACATGGTTTCCAATACAATGGTGTACAATATGTTGTACGGTTATGACGAATTAAAGGGATTGTAGATTTCAATAATTAATTAGATCACTGTTCCAAAACTTACCGAAACGGATATTTATCAATTATATCCAACAAAAATTGTTTTTTGCGAAATATTTATCGTTTTGTTTGGAACCATGTTTTAATCATGACGTTTATCTGTTCCCAGGCCAGTCAACCCGGGTAGAGACGATCCCCGCCAAAGCCCTCTTCCCCAACACCAACTATTACGTCACGTACGAGGGGTCACTCACACAACCCGGATGTTATGAGACGGTCACGTGGGTCATATTCAACAAGCCCATATACATTTCAAAAGATATGGTAAGCATGTTAGATTCATTATTTGTCTAGTTTAACGGCTGCCTGTTTATTTGTCACCTGCATCTTTTGTGACAGGCTGCAGGTTGTGTAAATACAACACCTGCGTATTTAAGATCCGGTTTATTGGCCCTCTACAACCCAAAACGCAACTAACGGGATCTGATTGTCAGGCTCGCAGACTGCCAGTTGCAAAGATCGATGCTTATGGCGTCTGTTAAGTTTGACGCAAAGAAACAGTTTTTGCCACAACCAAATATGAAATGCAAAATATATATCTTTCTTCCTCAATTGCATATTCATTTGAAGATAGGTAAGCTGCATGACCTATACGCAAACCATTAAAAGTTGACGGGGAGATTTATTCAAGTATTTTTAATTTAGCTGCCGATGATGAGATGATGTGGCATTCAGCTGAGTGTGTATGTCATACTTTGTCCTGGCGAAGAGAGTACAGAATATCAACCACGACCATATCGATATACACTTGACATTTAACACTGGAGAATCACGGCCATGTCAACAGTCGATGGTGATGTCAATTACGTTGGTATATTGAGCATGTGAAGAAACCGTTCTAAAGAACTTATAGGTCTCCAGTCAGATCTATTGATTTGGCATTTAACTGGACAAAACTGACAGGCTCATATGTTCTGGAAATGTCGGATTTATCAATAATATGTGCTTCTTGGTTACCTTCCTCTAGTCAATGGCATAAAGTCTCCCTAAGATATTTGTTGCTTCCCTTTAACTGCTTTGACTTCACTATTCTTGGAGTGAAGTCTCAGAGAATGAAGTATCAGGGTCTCCCGTTTCTCTGAGGGGCCGCAATTAGCTGGGAAGAGTTACGTCCCTTAGGTATGCCCAGGTGTTATGATCGTGGGACCGAATTCAATGCTTGTCTTGATAATGTGTCTAGGTTTGTTGGACCCAAGGGCGGATTTCACCAGTAATAAATGTTCTACCTCGCTCGGGGTATCAAGAAGCACGCCGTGATATAACCAACTTTCTGTCAAACTGCAAACTACTCGTCCCTCTTTGCCATTCTGATATCCTGATGCGTTCGCCTCAGCCCAGTCGGATATAACGTCGTTTTAACAGCATCCCAGTTAAGTCAGAGTATGTCCGTCCATTGTAAAGGGGTGGGCTCGGGGTCAGCCACTTTCCCCCCTCAGACGTTTAGTAAAACCAACGAGCAAGGATGTGGTGCTGCCAAAGTAAGAGAGTCTATATCAGGGAATTGAACACACAAGGATTCTGGCTACCCTGTGGACTACTCCCTGAAAAGGAACTCTGCACAGCTAATTGCGGCGCCTTAGACTACTGGACTAGCATTTGGTTTCTACTGATTTCTAAAATTTGAAGTAACCTTTCAAGTGTTGTTTGCTGCAGCTGACGTCATTACGGCGCCTCCAACAAGGTATAAAAGACGACCCAAACAACATCGTGGCCAACAACTACCGCCCCATCATGCCTATAAACAACAGAGTGGTTCGAACCAATATCAACCATCCAGGAACGGTAGGGCAAATGATGTTACAGCACGTTAAAAGTTTGTGCCTTTTTAGTTACTAGCGCTTACAGAATTACTCTGGGCTTGAGGGGGCTGTTTGGTAGCCTTTGGTTAAAGCGTAGAACCAGATGTGATTCCCCACATGGGTACAGTGTGTGGAGCCCATTTCTGGTGTCCCCCACATATTGCCTAAATATGACTAAAGGCGGCCTAAAACTAAACTCACTCACTCTAGTCTTTTATTTAGCGTATACGTTTTGGTTAGCATTAACTAAATAGGATCAAACTATGTTTAATATATCGCGTTGGTTCATTCTGGTTCACTGGTTCAAGGTGAAAAGTAAAGTTTTATATTATTAAGTTAACATCACAGTTTAGAATTTTTAGAACTGATCTAAAAATGTTAAGTTGAATATGGAGAATGGAGCTAAGGATATTATTGATAGTTTACTTCATCTTTATTCAAAATGAATGAGGCATCTTTCATCTCTGTCCTTAGGATAGCTGACCATATTACATGAATAGTTATAAGTTCAAAGCTTGGAATAACATGGAATATGATACTTGTCCATGATTCTGCCGATTCCGTAGACTGATCGTTCAGTAGATGAATCCTTCTGGAAAACCCGTTAAGCCAGGTTTTGTGCTATTCTGGAAGACGTCTCAAGATCAGGGAAAACGCAAACAGGCACATAAACTTCTTTCTGCTCCGATTACAGCAAACTGTTCTGCGCAAACGAGGAAAATTGTTCATTTCAAGTATCCTCTAAAACAATATCTTCTTGGAATTTTTAATAAGTTTTATTCAGATTCTTGAAGCCAAATTATATATCCCAACGGTTTTGCAAGACTGATGTTTCAATATATCTGACGTCAGAGAAACAACTTCACAAAGCAATGCAAAACATTTAGATTATAGCGATTTTGAAAATCAGAGTAGCCTTGGCATATTATGAAACAACCATGTTTTGCCCATACAGATATTTTCAATTGGAAAGTATCTTTTGAAGGACATTCCAAGACTAACGCTTAATCTCTGAATGCATAATTTTGATTGTAACAAATAAACCCATTTAAATTGAAAAGGAGCCCAAAGTAGACCAGAGATTGGGGAGAATTAGACTTGCTTCATTTAGGGCTTTAGCACTGAAGGGAGGGCAAGAGAGTATGGAAAATAATATGGTTCAGGGACTGTGAGACAGACTACGATATTCTCTGTTAGTCGGACATCATATAGTGATGTAACATTCTGAACTTAGCTTTCCACGTTTTAATCGCAGTCGATTCTGGTTCAGTTCATTGCCCTCAATGGCGGCGGTATTCCTGATGCGGCAGTTAGCAGTATTTACTTCACTCACTCACTCACTCGAGTTCGATTCCCCTCGAGTAAGTGAATGTTATTATAGGCCGCCGTGCTCGGGAATATTGCAACACAATTACGGCGGTAGGTGAGTACAATTATCTGGGGCAGACAAACCCGTGATGGATATCATGAGTAACACCATCAACCGTCACATGGTTCTTAGTGTAACATCACTCACTCACTCATGACCATTTAAACTCTGGAGGCCTATTTGGATAGGAAATATTTGTCAATTGTTAGAGTCACGTCTTTCAGAAATTGCAGAAAACTTTTACCATTTACCTGGCATCACTTTGAACTTCCTTCCTATAAAATGCTACAAATACAATGTTGTCCTGCGCGGCGTTAAACTAAATTCCTTCGCAGCTACTTATATCAATTTCGGTAACTACCATAAACCATCGAGGCTCACTGACAAACCATCGCAGGTGCCTGTAACACAAGAAGGAGATTTTGATTGAAATATATTTCGTTCACAAATGGAATTTGTTTTTCTTTGGGAGATTCGATTTTCTTTGACGGGCATCGATGTCATATTTGATTGAATTATTCTTTATGAGCCGAACCTGTGTGAAAAATTCGATAGCCTGATAAATTCAATTGAAGAAACAAATTTCAAGATGACAGGTCTTGTTATATCCTACCCGAGTCGTCCCGTAGTGTATTTCATACATGTAATTACACGAGTTGGGATTTTTCAGTGGGTTTTATCCTATAGTTTGGGCAAGGTGGCCGCATATTAGAACGTCTGGGTCGCAGAAACATGATTCAAGTTAGAATACTGAGTTGCCCCCCTCAATTCTGCTAGAAGTCGCTGATATGGGGTTTGAGTGAGTATTGTTTTACGCCGCTTTTAGCAATATTCCAGCAATATGAAGGCTTCACACACTGTACCCGTGTGGGGAATCGAACCCGGGTCTTCGACGGGTGACGAGTGGACGCTTTAACCACTAGGCTTCCTTTCTGCCCCAAATAGGGGTTTGAATCTAGACTTGATCATTTATTTGGGGTGTGGTGAACAAATTCCAATTGCGCACTCATATCATTGATATCTCATAATTCGCTGAACAGAGTTGTTTCCCTTATCTCTGACAAGATGAATTGATAATGGGTTTCAATCACTAATGCGCCCTGATAATTATCATTGGTGTGTGGTTACATCTATGATCGTTTATCTTTGGGTCTTGGTCCAACATCAGTTGAGTGAGTCCATATTGTTTCTAGCCTCATCAGCAATATTCAAGATATGCCAAGGCAGCTTTCAAAGAATCGATTCTGGGCAAGACACACCTATGGATGCCTATGTACTGAGAACCCAACTCACGCACTTTGCCCATCTATATATCGATGGAGACTTGGAACTTCGAATATACACGTATTGATCTGAAACCAAACAAACCAAAAGAAAACCGCGAACACTGCCATTTCTGACAGTTAGTGTTCCGTGTGCAACGAAACAAGCACCATGGAACAGGTGTTTCCGGTGGCGCGAGACTGTGCACGTGGAGTTCGTGCTCTCCGTGTATTCGTCAATGTGTCACGTGGATTGGCGGCATACCTTCAGCACTGTTGTTATCGACTGCACGTGTTATGCAGATCTGGGGGTTCAGGTCAGGTCGAAACCGTTTACCGGACAACTAATGTTTGTTAACTCTTGTGGCATAAAGCTACTTGTTTCATTCAAGTATTAAAATGACTGTTTTTCTTCTTTTCAGAGCACAAGCAACATATGTGGGATGACACGATACACGTTTTATCAAAGTGAGTGTTATTTATATTTGGAACGTTTGGTTTTCGCACATTCGGGTTTGTTTGCATATTGTTTTAATTCCACAATCAGCAGTATTACAGCTGTATGTTGTCAGTGATCGAGTCTGGAACAGACAATCCAGTGACTGACATCATGAGCATCGATCCCCGTAACTGGGATTCAAGGACAAGCATAATCCAAGTCAGCAAGCCACACCACCCCGTCAGTCTACACAAGCATGGGTTGCTGAAGACCAGTTACAAGACGGATCTTCACGATACTGTTAATCAGTGACTGTTAATATTTGTCACCACATGTTTTCAATGTCGTCAGTTACTGCCTTAGGACCTTTGAAGATCCGGGCTAGATTTGGTCTTCAGCAACCCTTGCTTGTCGTAAGAGGTGACTAATGGGATCGGATGGTCAGGCTCGCTGACTTTGTTGACACATGTCATCGTATCCTGATTGTGTTGAACAATGTTCATGTTATTTACAGATCGTCGCCATATAGCTGGTATATTGCTGAGTGCGGTGTTGCAGAACAAACAAAATACTCCAAAAGATTAACCTAATATAACGCTTGAAACTTCCCGGTCTGGTTCGGGTTAGGGAGTTTTACCAGCGTTAATATGATTGGGTCTTTAGGCCAACTCAATACTTGTACATACTATGATACTGATTTGTCAGGTTGATATGAGTCACAGCTAGCTCTTTTGTTTTCATCACAATCAAGGTTAGGTAGTATCGCTCGATTTAAAAAGTAGTATCAAAAGAGAAAGAAACTTATTTTTGCCGTTTCAAATCAAGGTGTTAAGATTTAAGAATACTTCAACTGGGAGTATCCACAAAAATACATCGACGAATATCGTTTATTGCAATTAGGTGGGGTTGTTTTAACAATGTCACTTCGCAGGAGAAAAATCCGTAAATGTTTTTTCAGTGCAATAGAATCTTTTCATCTTTGGGAATATGTATCTTGAAATGTCTTTTATTGTGTGCAGAAAACCTCACGTAAATTATTTTAAGAGTAGATTAAATTAGTAAACAATCAATGGTTTTTATTTTCAGCTTGAATAGCATCAAAGTCATTAACAATTGGTTACATTTGAAACATGTATAAATTTAAGAACTCCTTATGATACCATACTGAGTCGACAAGTAAAATTACAGACTGTATAAACTCAGTTTTAACCTGACCCCCCTTCTGTTTTCCAGTAAACCCGTCCCTTGATGTCTGACGGAAGACCAGGATGCAGTATGACCGTGCTGGCGCCACACTTCAACATTGTAACATAATGTATGCATGTCGCGTTTTCTGTCATATTTATATATTTTTGTACAAATGTAGAGTTGTAATAAAGAACAAAAATTAGAAATGTATGAAGGAGTTGTTTTGTTTCCCCAGCTACAGAGTCCATGTGCATGTACATATAAGCAGAGTATGGACTTAAAGCCACAACTTTTGGCTCGGTTAACCAATTCCTTTTCCGTAATCACACCTACCCCAACCAAATGTCACCTTTTTGAAAATATCTCTGCACATATTCAGCAGAAGTCATTGTGTTAAAAAGTATATCACTAAATATTGAAAATATAGTCATTGTTAAGTAGTGGATGGATGAACGTTTACAGAAAAACAAGATTCTTACACAAAATCACCCAATCACAGCTGCCTAATGATTCTGTCTGCACTGAAGGCTCCCTACGAAAGGTGCTTGTTAAACTACGGGATCTGATTTGGTGTGGTGGAAACTGTAACTGAAATAATGTTCAAAGCGGTTTTAAACCTGATTCACTCACTCACACATTAACATTTCCTGCGATTTCAATGTTAAAACACACAACATTCACCCACTGTGAACATTGAATGTTATTCGACTGATTCATCACAAAGCACACTTGTGGGCAATTTTCATTTAAAGCTCTATCCCCAAATGAGCTGGTTAAGACATCATCATCATCATCATCATCATCATCATCATCATCATCATCATCATCAAGGACCATGAATTTGTCAATGTAGAAGTGTATGCTTTTAAAACAAGACATCTGTGTATTCTGGTTGACAGGACACCCAAGAGAACAAACATCTACCTGATAATGATAATCTGTGAAGACAGACATAAGATTCTATTGCAGATTTCTCAAGCCGAAGCTGAAGTTTTGGCAGAGCTGTGACGTCAGGTGATACGTGCACGATTTAGAATGTTTCCCTGTTCTTGGGAAGAAGCCTTTGTGTTTTGTGTAGTTATTTAACGCCGTAACCAGCAATATTCCACTGGGCAGCTATTAGTCGACGGGCTGTATTAATAATCGAATGTGGACTAGACAATCAAATAATGAACATCATGAGCATCTAACTACGCAATAGACGAAGTCAGCGAGCCGACCATCCGATCCCGTTAGTCGCCTCTTACGACAAGCATGGGTTGCTGAAGACCTATTCAAACCTGGGTCTTCGCGAGCCCTTATAAAATACGCCATGTTTCCCAGCTTTTCTTTTGCTCAGGTTTTACTGACCAGCAAATAAGCCATATCAATCCTCTTCTTTGTCAAATCCGACAAGCACTCCAAGTTTTGTGAGGATGATCAAACTTATATTAAACCCGAATTTCATCCGATCAATGTTACCTAGTGCCACATACGTTGCATTGGTTTCTCACATCCAGAGGCGCAGCTTGGTAGATCTAGAACACCGCTGCCTGGCGTTCAATAATACTGAAAGATATTATCTCATACATTTTGGCTTAAACAACGTATAAATTTGTCTTAAGGCATTGCTCAACAATTCTTTTATTTTACAAGTCACTGCATAATACCATAATATATTGATTTGGGGATTGTCATCAGTGATTCTCAACTTTAAAAATGCCCCAGCTTAAAGGTATTAACTTACAGACTGGGAAATAAACTATACTTCTCAGCTGATTTGGTTATGTGCTTTGTGTTCAGTTGAGAACATCTTAAGTTAGCGATATTTCGTAAAATATTACAAGCACTGACATGTAGCCAGCATTCCAGTTGATTCTATTCTTTTTTTAAATAGAATTTGATGTGAAACTTTGAAAAATAAAAAACTAGTGTAATACACATCTTTTGAAAAGTTTTGAAAATCGATAAATTTTATCTGAAACAAACCTTGGTAGGAGCCAAATGGTTGCAGATGTATTTCTTACTCAGGTTTTCATTGAACCAATTTATTTTTACACGAAATTGCCAAACCACAGATGACTTTTTACAAATTGTCTCATAAATGAATTACGTCTCAACAGAATACATAATCAATTTCAAAAACAGCTTTTCGAGGTTCAATTAGATAAAAAACTAACTCGGACACTTTCTTTTCGTTTCAGTATATGATTACTGCAACTCAATGTACGGATCTTCCTTTATCGCCTGGAACAGTTTCCTTGAACGTCAGGGCAAATTTAGAACAGCAAAATTTAAATATTATATTAAATTTTGCTCAGCTTTATCGTTTGAATATACACATAGATATGTAGATGTTAATATTCAAAATTAGTTTATTAAAATATTGACTATGATGGGAAGGATTGTTATGGCTCTGTTGTCTAGATACAGTCAAATTAGGAGATTGCGGTTGTTGAGTGGTTTAAGCGTTTGCTCGTCACGCCGATGGTTCGGGTTCGATTCCCAGGTAAAATGTATAAAGCCCATGTGATGTGTCGATCGCCGTGACATTGCCTGACTACTGCTAAAAGTTGCTTTGGTACTGTATAAACGATCTCGTACCTGTTCTGTTTCATTTGGGTGACGGGTAGCCAAGTGGTTAAAGTGTTCGTACGCCACACCAAAGCCCTGATTCGATTCTCCGGACGGAGTGGTAGCAAAGTTAACAAAACAAATCTGGCGAAGAAACATGAACGACTAATAATAAGGTTTATCAAAGAGGTGTTATTTCACATTAGAAAGAGTTCCCATCTTCTACATGTATTTGGCTAGCCAGCATCTTTGACAAAAGAAACCCGCCTCTATTTCCGACGTAGTCTTTCGTAGATTTTCCATGAAAAGATTCCAACATGATATTTCAGTGTCAGTTTCACTTGAAGTCTTTCTATAACATATCCCAATCACGTACGCCGCTTTTACCAGCAGAATAAATACATTTTATCAAGAAGGCAAACTGCAGACTCATCTGTTAAATTTCTTGCTACGAAATCTGGCACTCAATATAAAATGTCTGGGAAAACATAGTTTGATTAACTGTATATGTTTAAAGAACATGGCGACATTTGGCAGCGACAGGGTCATTTTGACATTTAGAGTGTTGATCTGTTTAAATCTGACAGACGTGATAGATCAGGGACACATAGAAAGACTAAATGGTAGGTTTGAAATGTTTGTATCTGGGTGCGTTACGTCCAACTATCTGTGAAGATCCGGGTTACAATTGGCCTTCAATAACCCGTGCTTGTCGTAAGAGGCGACTAACAGGATGGGGTGGTCAGGCTCGCTGACGTGGTTGACACATGTCATCGTATCTCAGTTGCGCAGATCGATGCTCATGATGTCAGTTAGTGGGTTGTTTTGTCCTGACTCGATTATTTACAAACCACCGCCATGTCGCTGGAATATTGCTGAGTGCAGCGTTAAACAACAAAGAAACAAGCAAACAAACAAACAAATCTGAGAGCGGCTTTTCAACAAACAAAATTTCCTACATGAACGATAATGTCTTAGCCACAGGTATCTCCAATTATTAACGTTAAACGCCGCGATCAAGATTATTGCACTTACATAAAAGACGTGCTTGCACGTGTGCGAGTGTGGCTGCTTGCTTCCAAGTTGCCAGTTTATGAGTACAACCACACTTAGATACTATTGCAGCGGCCATTGCTTAGAGAGATTACATAGCGGTTTTTTTATATTAAACATTATTGAAAAATGGTGATCTCCAACCTGAATCACTAAATTAGTTTTCATACTGAAACTGACATCCATAAAATTATTAAATGCTACTTTGAAATTCCAATTCATCATGAGTCGACACGATGTATTGCTTAATATGTTTACCTACGTTAATATTCTACGTATTATATATTATTTGTGAGAAATCCACTCGTACAGGCAATCAGGAGACGGATACACATTTAGTCTGGGCAAATCTGTCTAATACCTAAAATGTAAATATCACTTAAACCTATTGTTCCAGGATGCTCTTTAGGCGTACTTAAATATTTATATGTTGTCGATGATGATGACGATGGTGATGATCACTATGCTGCTGTTGATGCTGCTGCTGATGATGATGACGACGATGATGGTATGATGAGGATGATAATGAACCAATACGTGCTTCCACAAACTGAACATGGCGTCCACTTCGGCCATATTGAAAATGCGGTTCCCTCTATTCTTCAGCAATTTATGAAATTTGATAGGTGGTATGTTTCGTGAGTAGTACTACGTCATACCAATTTTAAATAGACATATAATACTGTAATATGTTATAAATACCAACTTGTGTTTTGGTTGTCTGAAATATTCTTCAACAGGAATTCAGGTGAGCTACAGCGCTTCTGGCTTTATTTTTGTTGGGTTGTTAAACCATCGTGAAGCTACTTTACATCAACGGACAATTAAATCTTCTTTCCCGTCGGCTTTTACATCCAGCACACAGGGACCAATCTACATGGGGATTTTACAAATAGGGCTAATGCACTTAAAGTGCATCTGTACTTCTGCGAGTTAACCATTACATCTGCTTCTTCAGACTGCAAAACAAATTGAAACATCACGGTTCTGAATAGTGAAATGCGAACGGCATGCAGTTGAAATATGTTGTGAAATAGTAATTTGATTCCACAACTGATTGGATTATTCAGAACTTAAACGTTTTTGCATTGTGTTACATGTCGGCCTGTCTAGCTATGGCTTAGGGGCTGAAACATTGGGAATATTGTGAGTATGTGTAGATCCGTGCACTTAGGTCTCGTCTGAGTGAGTGAGTTAAAATTTAATGTCACATCGGCAATGTTTCAGCTATATCTTAACGAGACAAACCTGTACATACATAATAAACATATTTAGTCTGGATAACATCCTGACGTCGAAGAACAGAGGACAGGTGGTGTATCCCCGTGGTTAAAGTGTTCGCTCGTCACGCCGAACGCCCGTGTTGTGTGTGAAGCCCATTTCTGGAGTTCCCAGCCGTGATATTGCTGGAATATTGCTAAAAGTGGCGTAAAACCCATCTCACTCACTCGAAGAACCGTGTAGTAACTAGATAATCATATATATTTAAAACAAGTTTGAGAGAATTATAAATAAACTATCAGTTCACAATACAATACGGAAAGGGGCTAGAGATCGCAAGCGACCAAAGTTAGGTCACCTTGATGGGGACCGTGCGGGACTCTCATCTGAGTTGCAATGGAGGGTGAAAGAGGGTCACATGTGTTAGGTTGTACGTGCATATATTTATCCTCAATGCCATTTTGTCCCAAAAACAGCGATGCACCTCCCGACTCACTTCAATTACATCAATTAACCATGTTTACTCAAGTTTACTTTCGTTCTCATCATTGAAACAAATGTCAGATTTCCACATTTCATTATACAGTCACAAGTAGAGGCCATTTGCCAAATACTGCCGATGTCACTTAAAATCGGAACTCACTCACTCACTTTAAAAAAGTAAATGCTTACAGGCAAAAAACTCGCAGTGCGACGGCCGTCTGTGAAGAAAAGAGACAACCAAGTGAATAAAGGACCAGAAAATCTTAGTTGTTGCTTTTGAAATACGACTGATGTAGACGTGCAGAGATTCCGGAAACAAATCATTATGTGTTATAATGCAGTGGAGATATATATTGCCCTGTGGCGACTTGGACACTTGTGGCAATTGAAACCTCTGATTTCAGGGGCCAAGTTTTTTCTGGCTCTCATGATAGTTTACTACGTGTTCCTTTATTTATTTCCTTGAGTATATACGCGATCAGCTGTAATACGTTAACAGCCAGGCCATGTATGTTGCAGAATTTCTGTAACCTCAACGTTACATGAGAAGTTAAACTATTTGGGATTATACGTGTTATATGAGACAAACTTGTTCTTTATCAAAGCATGATATCGTCGGTTGGACAATAGTAGACCTTATTACAGTAAGTGAGTGTTGTTTTACACCATAGTCGTTACATTCCTGCTACGCCATATAGCTGGAATATTGCTGAATGCGGCGTAAAACTAAACTCACATTGCTGCTATTCTTGAAACACTAAACTAGGATCCGAGGACATCCTATCACATCAATCTTTGACCTACTACCATTGACTGTCCCGAACTTTACGGAACAACTTTCAGGGTAGTTTGGGTAGCATAGTGGTTAAGCCGTTCGCTCGTTACGCTGAAGACCCGGTTCGATTCCATTTTCGGGTGTCCACCGCACTGGCATTGGTGGAATATTGCTAAAAATCACGTAAAAGCATACTCACTCTCTGTTTCACAAGTTTGAAACTAGCGACCTCCATAATGATTCCAGGCTTGAAAGATATTTTGACAGATTTCTCGATGTTTACTCATTCACAATCGACAGCATGGTTAAATTTTAAAAAGGTTATTGTACACACCGTTAAATGACCTACATAACACTCACGTCTATTTTTCAATTTTGAAAAATAAATCCATCAGAAACCTTTCCATATAAAATAAACTGGTCTCCAATGGCGTCGTCATCTTAAAACGTATTTTAACTATATCTACACTTACAGCAGCAGGATTCCGATCAAAGGTGAAGTCTGTCTCTGGTTCAGTTACATTATCCTTCAAGACCTCATATCTAATAGAAACTAACTGAATCAAAAAAAACGCAATTGTCTGTCAATCATTTTAAAGTCAACGTTATCAAATTACTCATCAGCTGAGAAGTTCTTCTGTCAATGACAGTGACACTCATAGACGCAACACGTGTGCTGTCCGCCTGACTTGTAGATTTCACTGAGTTTCATGAATGAGTGAGTGAGTAAGTGAGTTTAGTTTTACGCCGCACTCAGCAATATTCCAGCTATATGGCAGCGGTCTGTAAATAATGAGTCTGGACCAGACAATCCAGTGATCAACAGCATGAGCATCGATCTACACAATTGGGATATGAAGACAGTATATGGGATATTGGGTCAGCGAGTCTGAACCCCCTGCTGGTTCGTTGTCCCTTTGGTAGCCATAGCATTGAAAAGTACAGAGTCTTGACAAGTATGATGCAACAGAAAATCAACCAGGCCACCATACAGAGTGAATCCCTATTTCATATCACTCAGAAATATATTGGGTCAGCGAGCCTGCATTAGAATTGTTATGAGGTGCCTCAACAAACGAAGGAAGAATAAAAGACAGAAAGAAAGAAAGGAAAATAAATAAGTGAATGAATGAATGAATACGAACTCTATCAAGGTGTGTTATATTCTTGCAATTTACATTTTCAGATTCAACTCGTAGCTTACAACACTGATATCTACTCCTCCTTCCGAGAGGCTCTACAGTTCCGTGTACGGCATTGCTATCGTGTCTGTGTTCGCAGAGGTATAAAAATATCAATATTCACCGTCATTTGAAACCTCTGTTGACGTCATCTATTGTTTCCGGAAGTTGATATTCATATGACTCTACTAATGCATATGGTTCTGCTCATCACCCCTCCTCAGTCATGCTTTCCACCCCCTCAGGTCTTGCTACTCCTTCCCTCAGGTCTTGCTATCCCTCCCCCAGTCTGGCTTTCTTCCCTCATGTCCTTCCTCTACCTCAAATCAGGTCTTGCTTTCCCCTCCCATCAGGTCTTGCTTTTACCTCAAATCAGGTCTTGCCCTCATGTCCTTTCTCCCCATCAGGTCTTGCTTTACCTAAAAGCAGGTCTTGCTTTTTTCTCAAATCAGGTCAAATCAGGTCTTGCTTTCCATCAAATCAGGTCTTGCTTTCCCAAACGTTCCATCAGGACTTGCTTTCCCTCAAATCAGGTCTTGCTTTCCCTGAGCTCCCATCATGTCTTGCTTTCCCTTCCATCAGGTCTTGCGTTACCTCAAATCAGGTCTTTACCTTCCTCCCATCAGGTCTTGCTTTCCGAACCTAATTTCTTGCTTTCCCTCCCCTCAAGTCTTACTTTCCCTTGGCTCGGATCTTGCTTTTTGCTCGGTCTTGTGCTCTGTCATCGAGGAGCTTACTTTTCCTCCCGTCGGCTCCTCCGTTATCTCTTCTCGCCCCCTCGAGTTTTTACCCATTTCAAGCAAAGCCACAGAATCGCGCTATATCATACACACAACTATGTATGTGGCTGACATTCACGGCTCATGTTTTATGTAACAAAACCGAGGCCTACAATGTTTATGCCCTTTGGGAATCCACATTGGAGTGCTTCCCCGCAAGCTATGCTTGAAACAGGCAACTTAATGAATCCGAGGATGAGGCTCGGAGGCTGGGTCCAATGCATGTCACCGTAGCTCAAACACATGGGGCATTGCTCTTAATATCAGAGGTCTATCTGGCCAGCTTCGTATTTGTACAAGCCGTCGTCATATAGCTGGAAAATTGCTGAGTGTGGCGTTAAACAACAAAGTTCCGTACAAGCGTCACACCCTATATATTTTTCCATGTAAGCTCGCACACAATTCCTCCAATTTGTTTGGACAGCTGTTTTTATCATCCTGCTGTTTGGATTGGACTCAAAGCGACGCTGTTGCTGCGAATATTACAGCTAATTGGTCTGGGATTGGGCATTCGTCAAACAAGAATGGAGATGTAACATGGTAGCCATATGAAGAAGCCATTCATCAGATCTAAACATTAATTCAGTTATGTTTTTCCTGTGTTGTTCTGCTCCCCTCTGCGATGCAGGGAAACCGCTGCACAGCACGCAACAGTTTCAAATATCGCTGATTCTACAACTTTTCCTGCCCGAACCCGATGGCAGATACATCTGTCACTGTAGAGTCCACCACGCAAGCCAACATATCACAACACCGAACCATTACTGTAACAATAGCGGGCTCCCGAGACAATATCCAGACGTTATAACTTATAACGCAACGGTCATGGATCGGTTCCAATTGGACGTCATCAACTCGCGATTGATGGCGCGTGGAGATAAATGTCTCAGCCAAACGCTGCAGCAATGACAAACCGTCCAGCTTCATCTCTAAACGATATGAACAGTGTCCCTCTCCCTGTCACCCCGCATTACCCGTGTTTTATGGGGAGACGGAGAGATCACCCAAGATGACTATAAATCTGTCACAGCACCAGAGTTATCTTTAATCAATGTCCTTGATTTCTCGCAGATTGGTCAGCCCGTGAACGAAGCCTTTAAAACCATGGCAACCTTTGCGCAACGGATATTGTGGAAAGGTAAATCACATTTTTTTCATCTAAATGATCACTACTGTTCTCTACAAAAGTAATCGGTCTTTTCGACTGTTGAACTGTCTAAACTACCTCGTGACGGTTCCTCCTCGTTTGGTGGTGTCAAGGGGACGTATTTGTTTGGGTATACTCAAGGTTATAAGTAGAGGAACATGTGTAATGTCGGGGAACGGTTTAGTGTTGGGTTGGAATTAGGGTACTCGGAATTGGTCACAATGCAGGCAACTCTTTGATCTTGACTGGGATCCGGCCTACCTAAACGAGCCATTTTCTCAAGGCTGCGACTGGGCGACGCAAAACAGTCATTGGTACAAGGTATGGGATGAAAGCTAATAGTCGATTACTGTTTGTAAAATGAAGTTGCTCCCGCCCAAACTGTATATCATCAGAACAGGTTGTTACAACGTTCATCGATTGAGGTGTAGGTATGTCCTCCTGGGTGCCGATCCACAAAACGTCTGTAGCACTACGACAATCGTAAGCCTATGATTAACTATAGAGTTACGACAGGTCGTAACGTTACGAACGCTTTGTGGATCGCGACCCTGTTTCTTTACGTTGGTACTAATCCCGACTGAGCACCTATACCGTGATATGGTACAGAGATTCTTGTCAAACCGAAACATGAATCTCATTAACCTATTCAGACAATGACCTACTTTTCAGCCGATTCGAATTTTCTCATGTGAAACTGAAAATAGACATCACAAACAACTATGGTTACACCGAATTCCAATTCCTTGTTTCAAAAGAAAATCGTATTTACAATGAATTGTAATTTTAAGCTTTAATAATATCGTATTTCTATATTTTATTGCGAGGTGTAGGCAACATGACCTTAACTATGACGTCACACACTGCCCCTGTTTGATGAGGTCGTAAAATGATTCACAATGCATCTGGCTCGCTTATGTTATGTGTTTTTGCGCTTATTCAGGGTAGTTCTTTAACGCACAATGTGATGAATATAATATCAAGTCCGCACAAGACCGCCATACTTTTCTAGCGGAGAGCCTCGTTTTGACATTTCCACGATTTCCAGATTTCCGTTTTGTCAGAGCACCCTGCACAACGCGTTTGCAAAGATTAGAAGAAGCGTGGTGTTGCAATATACAAGTGCTTAGATGTATCAAATAATACTGATTAATAATGATGTATCCAGTTGAATGAATTGGTCTCAAAATTCTGAACTGGTTATTGTGCTAAGTTACGCAATAGGACGGGACCCAGTCAACAGGAAACGAGACTTTTTGTAATCTATGTTTTGACTTGTTGTCTCCTGTTGGGTGATAGCGTAAAGTTTCCTGCGCGAATATAAAATGGAACCAGTTGAGATTGCAACGCAGCACTAGTCTAATAATAATCGGAAACACGACGAGTTTAGTTATTGTTCCAGCAATGGCACAAATAGTGGGAATCGAACCCGGTCTTCGGCACGCTTTAACCACTAAGCTACCCCCACCGCCCGATTAATAATAATCGTTGAGGGTGAGGGTGAGGGTGAGGTGTAGTGGCGGGGAGGTGGGGAGAATGTGGGTATGGCCTTGTCGGTCTGACTTTGATATAGGGAACCTTTAGGTTATCTGGAAGGCGTTGGGTCAGGTTTAGAGCAAAGTAACCTTTGATACAAGGGGAAGCTCTTGATCATTATACAATGAAATTGTTTCATATTGTGATGTTGGAGTGAGTGAATGAACGAGAGTGGTTTTACGCCGTATGACTTGTCATAAAGGAAGGTTTCGTCATGAGGACGTGCGAGGAATGGTCAATGAAGAATGCGTGCTTATTGGCTTATAACGTTGAGGAAAAGGTATTGTTATCCAGCCTCCAATCTGCTACCATACCTATTAACGTGTTTGGGCACAGTTCAACAAAGAACTCTTAGCCCTAGTATTGTCTTAAGTGCCCTATGTTTCGGGAATTATTAGATCGTTTTGTGGATCAGCGCACTCTATAGCTGATATATTGCCAATGTGACGTCAATATCAATACACTATTCCCTTCTCAAAACGTGTATAGCTATCATTTATTGAGTGAGTGAGTGAGTTTAGTTTAACGCCGCACTCCAGCAATATTCCAAAATATGGCGGCGGTCATCGTTTATTTATTGAATATTGTTTGAGTCAAAATAGAAGAATTCATTTGTTGTATTGTTTTCATTGTTCGAGCAGCCCAAACTATACCCTTGATATGAGAGAAAGTCGGAGAGTGATTCCGTCCATAGACGTTTACTGTTTTGGTGAAACCCTGATCACGGGCGTGGTACTGACACACCTACAAACATTATCAGGTCTAACTTTTAATTCAGCTCCGCCCAATGATCACAGGTTCCTAGCATGCCCAAGGGACGCAACTCTGCACAGCGAGTTATAGCATTGAAGACCATCCAGCCAATGGCGCCTACAAGGTCATAAAACGAAAGTTCTATTTGATCGCAATTCTATGTTCTGATGATGTCGCCACACACACAAATTGGAGACCCGTGAAGATCCGGGGTAGAATAGGTCTTCAGCAACCCATGCTTGCCACAAAAGGCGACTATGCTTGTCGTAAAAGGCGACCAACGGCTCACTGACTTGGTTGACACATGTCATAGTATCCCATTTGCGCAGATCGATGCTCATGCTGTTGATCACTGTATGTCCTGGTCCAGACTCGATTATTTACAGACCGCCGCCACATAGCTGGAATATTGCTGATAAAACTAAACTCACTCACTCACTCACAAATTGGATAAACGATTATTCACAGATGTGTGAGAACTGTTTAAGGTTGTCGAACTTAAATTGAGCGAAATAAAAACGTTGACTATTGTCAGGTGAAGTGTAAATAACAATTGATACTGGCAATTCTCAAAATACAGTCTGTTTGATCGTTCTGATGAACGATTTTCCTCCAGAACGTTTTAATGATTACGTCTGAGTAGAACAGCTTGAAAGAAAAGTGTGTGTTTATGAGTGTGTTTTGTGTTTTCTCTGATCTTGAGACGTCCTTCAGAATGGCACCTAATGCTATAAACCTCGCTTATCGGGTTTCTCAACAAGGATTCATGAAGTAACACAACCGAAAAGTCAAGTCTCGACTGAGACAAAACTGTTCATGATACATTATTATGTTTAATGTCATTATTCATTCAAAGATATTAGATTTTCCCTTGAACTAATACGGAACTATTCATGTGAATAATGGTCATCTAATATGTAACTATATATGTTTAGCGGCCTTGAAAAACATTCACTCGCTTGGGGTGAACCATGCCCGAGTGAGTGAGTGAGTGAGTGAGTGAATACTGCCGCATAATCAATACTGCAGCCATTGATGTGCAGTCGAATTTCATGAGAAAAGAAAACTCCAAGTTCAATCTGTAACATCACATTATCACGTTTGACAAAACAGATCAACAACTAGTTTCTTTATGAACTTATCTATCATACGAATATCTTATTACATGACATGATTCTCCTTTTTCTGAAAGTCGCTATAAATATTTTGCTTTGATATTTGCAAGTTAAATACTTGAACATAACACGTCAATGCTGTAAGATGGCATTAAGCAATTGCGTCAACTCTCTTGCCTATAAAGCGTCAGATAGACAGAAAATATGTTTAGTACAAACCGTCGCTTGTTATAAATAGCCCGCACCTATCCCATTAAAGACCAGTAAGACCCGTGAAGATCCGGGTTATAACGTTTTCAGCAACCCATGCTTGTCGTCAGGGTGGTCAGGCTTGCTGGCTTGGTTGACACATGTCATATTATCCCATTTGCGTAGATCGATGCTCATGATGTTGATCACTGGATTGTCTGGTCTGACTCGATTATGTACAGACCGCCGCCATATAGCTGGAATATCGGCGTTAAACAACAACAATACATAGTTGATGGTCAAGAGCCATAGCCCAGGGCGAAGGTCAAGGGGGACATTAAGTATCACAGAGGGCTCATAACACTGGGTAAATATAACATTAGTAAACTGTCAAATGTCCTTAGTACCTTTCCCCATAGTTGACTTACCATCCAGTCTATGCTTTCCACGCACCCGGATCTTCAATGGTTATAAAGACCAATCTGGGGAATGTAAGTTATTTAGTAGATGCATAATTTAATGCACATAGGAAGGACTCTATTTTATTAACATTTCGATATAGAAAGCTGATCGTGAGGAAGGTCGTCAAAGATAATATACTCAAATTCAGAATTGAGGCAACGGGTTACACAATTTGTTGCAGATCGGTGAACGTCCGGTTAGAATTGGTCTGTGCTTGTGAAAGGCAACGAAAGGATCGAATTGTCATGTCATCATGTCCCATTTGGGTAGATTGGTGCTCATGGTTTCAGTCACTAGATTGTCTGGTCCAGACTCGATTATTTACCGACCACCGCCATATAGCTGGAATATTGCTGAGTGCGTCGTTAAGCACAAACCTGGAGATCGAGCAATCATCTGTTGATATTGATTGTTATATATGCGTCATTATGGGGTTATATAGACTAACAACTAGTCTCTGAAATGAACATTTTACAGAAAAAAGGTCGATTATGGAAAAAAAATATAATAAAAAGGAGCCCTGAGACTTTCTTCATTTCCTGAAGCTGTGGAAATCTCGACTTGCCGCATTTTCTAGAGTTGCGTGGGATTTCCTGGATATATTTGCTTCAGAGTCTGTATGACAGACTTGGGGTCACAGATCTATTCTACAATGTACATACGGTGTTGAGCACATCGGGTCAGTCACAGGGTCAAGCAACGGGTCCGAGCAATCGTGGTCAAGGAGGAAATATATCGTACATTGAAATGTTACATATGACGATTCAATCCCTTTACAAATTAAAATTAGTGTACACTTGTAGTCGTAAGTTTCTTAGAATACAAAGGGTTGTTTGAAAATTACAGCCGTCGACTTCTAATTTGCTCAAGCATTGTGGTGACTTTGTGGGCATTTTGTATGATAACTTAAGTGATATTCCAGCAATTCTACTTCTAGAGACCCCAGAAACGAGCTTCACACATTGTACCCACATGGGGAATCGAACCTCAGCATTTGTCGGGAAGAACGAACACTTTAACCACTTGGCTATCCCACCACCCTTGGTATGACGAGGGAACACTTTAACCTTAAAGCTACTCGCCTGTACGTTATCAAACGGACATTCCACTAAACTATCATTAAATACTTATGTCATTACTCTTGATAATCAGCAATTCCTTATTAACGAGGTGATTAAATGTAAGACGAATTTATTTCTCTTTAATTGGTCGCCATACTGTGAGGTATTTATATCTCGATGCCAGGGGAGGCAGATAGGGTCCTCGTAATGACGTCAGTTGATGTAAGTGTCTAATTTAACAGGGCTAGCCTGGTAACTACAGTACAAACAGAAATGTCTTAATGGTCTTGGAATTCACGTTATCTCAGCTCATGGTCTCCAGCGAGAGTTTCCTGAGTTTATTAAGTGTCGGAAATCAATACTGAACAAAGATTGACACATAAGCTTTCGGTATTATCTCTTGCTGAGAGAAAACTTGAAGATATTTAAGATGTTATATTTGTTGACGTTACATCGTGTTGTTCAGACAAGATGGAGCTTCTCTCAAATGCAAAAATCTCGTTTCTCCATGTTTAGGGGGAATTATGGGATTCTCCTGATATGCTGACATTCATCTTGATCCAGATTTTCTTCGTCAAATATCGGTTGGGTTTCTCTTCCGTACTGAATATTGTGGTGCTTCGTCTTGATCCCAGATCTTGTCTCGCCTGCCAAATCTGTCTGACCGACCAAAACACGCCTGGCCTTCCAAATCTCGCACAACATCGCTATGTGCGTCAAATCGCACGTGATTTCACTGTGTGGTCCGATCTGCGCAGTCATTTGTTTCTGAGTGTCATTTTCTCCATTAACGTATGTTTTAAACCTGTCAGTGTCTCATAAACATAGTTCTTGAGAGATTTGTCTCGTGTATGAATCAGCAGTATAGACTCGGCATTGTTTCTCGTGCGGGTTTATGCATCCTCATACTGGGCTATGTGTTCATGTTGTGTGGCAGTTACTTTATTATTTGAGATCTCGTATCCAAGCTACCTGATTCCTGGGCGTGTCGTTTAAGAGGCTAAAAGATGGTGCTTGTTGTAACCCTGCCTCACCTCACCTCCACCTCACCTCACCTCACCTCGACCTCACTTCACCCCACCTCCCACCTTACCCCACCTCCCACCTCACCTCACCTCCACCTCACCTCACCTCACCTCACCTCACCTCACCCTAACGTCTAAAATGTCGTGCCAGAAACGTTTGACCAAAGAAACAGTCTAAACTAGTACATGTATCACCCGAGGTCAGAGCTGTAGAATCCTGCCTGTGTATTACGCAACGTAATGTTCTCATATTAGGAATGATCCATTAGAAGATTAATGATCTAACACGATATCGTGTTCTATGTCTCACGAACGATATTATGCAAGAAACACATGGAACCTGTGTATTTATAGGTTCGTTATGTTAGTGGCGCGATCTGTTGTAGCTTACCTGTATTGGAGGTTCGTTATGTTAGTGGCGCGATCTGTTGTAGCTTACCTGTATTGGAGGTTCGTTATGTTAGTGGCGCGATCTGTTGTAGCTTACCTGTATTGAAGGTTCGTGTAAAGTGATATGGCACATTGTCCGTCGTCTGTCATTCCAACCTGAGGTGTGTGAAGGTCACCTAGCGCCATTTACCAATGGCCTTTCATTCTGAATTCGGATGAATTCGTTTATCAACGTAACTTGTGTGCCGATGGCAGATCCTCATGCATGTAAAGGGAAGTAAGTTACTATTATAGGATATCTATATAGCCTTAACATTCCCATGGGAATTGGCGCGGGAACTGATGTAAAAAAATACCTGTCTAGCTGTTCAGGTAGACAGGAACCCAGTCAGTGCTCAACTTCACGAGATTTGTGACCATTACGACTTGCTCGGAACCACATGTAACCACAGCCAGATCAAAGGGAGATAAGTGATTGGATGGTGTGAATGGGACAAACAATAATTATATGGCTTGTGTAGCGTCATCAGATGGATTACCAACACGTGCTACTCAATATCCGGGACACGACGAATGTTGATTAGCGCATGAGCAGTACAGTTAACAAATATAAGAGCACCCAAAGGATTAAATAAACCTTTACCCAA
This sequence comes from Haliotis rubra, assembly GCF_003918875.1. Taxonomy (NCBI): domain Eukaryota; kingdom Metazoa; phylum Mollusca; class Gastropoda; order Lepetellida; family Haliotidae; genus Haliotis; species Haliotis rubra. The sequence goes on along the minus strand of NW_025767133.1, from coordinate 30,161 downwards.
GCAGATGTGTTTCAATACCATCAGAGAGATTGAAAGATTTTAATTACTGCGTTATTCCTTGGAAGTGTGTTAGCTGCCGATGAGGCAATCTCTCTGCTGTTCCGTATTCTATATAGCATGTACTTTGTGACATGAGTTCTTTAAAGGGACTTTATTTTCCGCCCTTCTGTCAAGGCAGTGATTGAATAGTTACCTTTGTTCTGATGACGTTGTCGGTAATTAAACAAAGCAAGGGTTGACGTTCCCGTCATCAAATCCCCAAACTGTTGTATTTTGCCGGAGTCGGATGTTAAAACTGTTTGCGTTGGTGAGTTCACGGAGATGATAGTGTTCCATCATCTGGTTTGGTGTAAGTTTTGCTATAACTTCTTTGAGAGGCATTTTAGAACTTAATTATTTGTAGCCAAACGAAGATGGGTGTAAATTGGCTAACATTCCCAGTTGGGCGATACATCCCCTGCAGTGACTATCGCAAAACTGAAGGGAAAACCAGGTTTTATGGATAGTCAACTTCTTTATTGCAATGGGTGCGAAGTGTCGGTGAAGGTACTAACACTGTTATCAAGCAAGTGATGACCTACACTATAAGTTAGAACCTACACCGAAACGTCGCGCCCATTGATAATATCCAAAACGTTGACTAATAATAAAGTATAAAAACAATCGGTGGATATTTCGTGGTGGTTGTCATATTGCTTTCCAAAGCCTTGTCGTTTTGTCTCCCTTAGCAAGCGTGTTTTGTAAGATACTTGGTTGGTTTGTTTGTTGTTTAACGCCGCACTCAGCAACCTTCAAGCTATATGGCGGCGGTCTGTAAACATTCGAGTCTGGACTAATTAGGATTATATACCGTAAAGGTATAGGTATACTGGTCACAGCATCACTATCAACTACTTTATCCCCCTCCTCTCTCTCTCTCTCTCTCTCTCTCTTGCGCATACGCATACACACACACATACAGATATATATATCGTTCATGAGCATACATACACACAAGCAAGTATGAAGAATACATAGATCCTTAGCTAGTGTTAAGCCGTTGCTCCTACCGTTTCTGGTTGACATTGGTTCCAACCATTGTGTTGTTTATAGACATTGCGCTTTGTTTTTGGCCACAATATAGTCTAAATTCAGTGTAGTCCCTCCTAATTCCAATGACAATAAAGCATTGGTTGGATCAATGAATTCGACCCGGGGAACGTTTGGACTTCCAGGTTTCATGTTGTCTTTAATAACATTCAATATTATTTTACTCGCAACACACTCATGATACGTTATGCATTACATGACAAATATTTCTGTTTGATGACATGCAAATATGCAGTGTTGTAAAACCAAAAGGTCACCAGAATTGTATCTTCCGGCATTGCCCCCTCGCTGATGATATTACACAGATCCCCCAACGAGGCATTGTCTCCAGGAACGCATGGAAATTGATGCTTTAGAAAATAAGTTTTTATAATCTCCAAAGCGTTAAGTTAGAAATGCGATCACGTACAATTCGTGAATATTTCATATTTCTTCTGGTTTGATCAATATTGGTTGACAGCCTAAACGCTGGGTGTTAGGGTTAACGTCATGGAGTTGTAGCAAATGGCAGCTTAATCAGGGTTACGGTTCAACATCTGTAACATGTCAGATGCATTGTCATCGTTACTTTTCTCATGCATCATCTGATCTGTATCAGCATCCTGTTGAATCTTGATTTGGTCCATTTTGTGGTGTGGTCACGAGTTGACTCGTGCATCTACTATGACAAACATACATTATTGGTTAATTTCCCAGTTGTCCCTTAAAGCTATGCAGTTTCGCGATGACATCACTGAAGTGGTCTTGTGGAAGAAGGCGTGGTAGGACCGAATAATATCGAACAGGTGTCATGAAAATGGCACAGTTATTCCGCGAAAGAGTCTTAATTGTTGACAAACAAAACAACAGAGATCGATGCTCTTACTCAGTAAATAGCAGAAGGGTCGTGATTGTGGCTCTTCAAGTTCCGGGTTTGCTTCCCAACGAGTATAATGTCTGGATGCCTAGTATCCCTCCGTAATACTGCATGTATATTGCTAAAAGCGTAAAACAATCTCGTCAATTCACCATCGACGTCTTTGGGATCAGTGTCACAATGATCAGTGTTGTTATTGTATCCGGCATCTTCAGTTTTGTCTGTGTTCATATATACTCTCCCAAAAAAGAAACGCATCATGAAAATAGCAAATTCTTGTAGCAATGAATTAAAACGTGGTTCATTTTACAAAAGGTTTTGCTCTGTTTATGAGTCATATGGTGTTTATGTTTTGAAACATCACAACAAAACGCACCATCAGCAAAATACCCGTATATAACAGCATAATTTTCAATTTCGGCGTGTAGTGTCACAGAATACACAATTCAAATGCAATGTACGTGAAAGTTGGGGATCAGATAGTCTCAGTGATGGGTATAAAAGGTTGATCGCTGTCTGTCGATTATTCACTGTATTTGGAAAATTGTTGACGAACGCAAAATGCCACGTCTAAGTGAAGCCAACCGTCATATCGCCATTGGTTTGCTTGAAGCTGGCCAGGCTCAACGTGCAGTTGCCCGACGCGTGAATGTTCACCAAAGCACCATTTCACTACAGGCAGAGTGGGCTGCGATTGGGCAACACGAGATTCTGAGACTTCGTTCGATGCCGAGGCGATGCCGTGCAGTTCTGGATGCCCACGGTGGTCACACGAGGTATTAACTTCAGCGCCACCACACGTCTCCATGTGACACTCAAACTGACTTTCCTCGAGTTGGTGCCAAAGACGGATAAGTCTGCATTCCCAGTGTGCAATTTCGCTATATTTCATTGACTCATAAAGCCTACAAGATGTATCACAATAAACATAAAAATACAGTTGAAATTCCTATATGCGTTTCTTTTTTTTTGGGAGAGTATATTTACATAAATCTAACCATAATATTTAAGAGAAAACGCGCCTAGCTCATCTGGTGTAAAGGACATATCTCCATCACATGACTCGAAACTTGACGTGAGTCAGCTGGTATATTACGTTTCTGTTCCCGTTACAATTAACGTATAATGATACTTCCCTGCCGTGGTCACTTCCTGGGGCCGACTTAGATATGACAGCTGATATATATCCCCACGGTTGGTAAATACTCTTGACAGTGTGGAAACTCTAGTGATCCTGTGTGTGTGGGGAATACAGTCTGGGCTCGCCACATCGACCAGAGGAAGTCACAAGAAGTACAAGAGTATTTTAGAATGCCATAATCAGACGCAAATTAATACCGTGTCAGTGTTAAAGAGACCATATTTGATCGTGAATGTGATGTGAAGTCTCACTATTTATAGTCAGTTTAATTGTGTTGTGTATTTTTATACAACTTGCTCTCATGCCGCTTAAATCGAAAATAGTTTATTATCAATGCTTGCCTATGACATGATACTATTTTCACATCAGGGTTCCTGCCTCAGTGAGAATTTATTGGTGGTTACATCGATGCTGCATTTGCGAGATGAAATCTTCCAAAGGCTCACAAGGACTAAAATTTTTAGATATTAATAACTTTTGTTTGATGTTTATCGCCACATCAGCAATAGTAACTTTTGTGAAATGTGTTCTAAGAAAAAGGATTATGTTAATGTTAAGCTCGAATTTCGGATTAGATCGAATCCTCGGACCAAGGGAGGTTATCTCTACACAGCGCAGTGGGCAAATCCACAAATGCACGTTTCAATTGGATAGTGAGGTGAGGTGAAATTGGGTTTAACGTGCTTGAGAATATTTCGCTCATATGACGACGTGCATGCGTGTATGTGCGGCTGCTTATTACTAGCCCAGACTGAAGCTGGTTTCATAGTGCTAGCCCACTGGAGATACCATGCCGCAGTGAAGCACGAATAGTTGAATACCCACTCAGAACCATTATACAGACTCCGAGCCGACCAGTCCTTGCTGTACCCATTAATGCCGAGCGCCAGGCAGGGACCAACAAGTACCATATTTTAACGTCTTTTGGTATGACGCGGTCGGGGATCGAACCCGCGCCCTTTCGCTCTCCGGGCGGACGCTCTAACCACTACACCACGGAGGCGGTCAACTGACTATTTACCGTTGTTAAATGTGACAAGTGAATGGTGTGTTGGGCAACTTGAACGCACGTTCGGCCTTGATGCAGAGTACGAAACATGGCTATAAACAAAATAATGACACAAAATAAGAACTGATGTATCATTTACATCTGACAAGAAATATAAAATGCTCTCCTTAAGTAATCTTGTCTATCATTTACGAAAGAAAATCCCATTTAACTTTCTGGTTTTAGCATATCTGTTTTGACGTTACATTTTAATGTTTTTGAGTAAAGCTCTTTTGATATATTGATGGGATGCTTATGACTTAAAACATTATAATTTCGGAAGATAAACGTTTCTATTGTAGGATTGGCGTTTATCTTGTATTGCTTCAACATTTTGACATATTTTTTATCATTATCTTATAAACATTTGATGGAGTCTTTTACTGTCTGTTATTATATGTGAGACATTGTGGTATCTGGCGCCCACAACACACGGGTTAGAATATTGATCTTCAGCAACCCATGCTTGTCGTAAGAGGCGACTAACGGGATCGGCTGGTCAGGTTCGCTGCCTTGGTTGACACATGTCATCGGTTCACAATTGCGCAGATCGATGCTCATGCTGTTGATAACTTTATGTTCTGGTCAAGACTCGATTATTTACAGATAGCCATATAGCTAGAATATTGCTGAGTGTGACGTTAAACTAAACTCACTCACTCACCCACAGTGAACAGGCACACACACCCCACCCTCCAAAATAGGAAATAATGGGGATGTAACTCCAGGTGAAGTTATTCGCCATCCGCACGTCCTGGATAGCATCTCCCACATACATCAGTGTCCATGTCTCCCTGGGTCACCGCATTCCTTTTATGTCATTATGTATATGGACATGTTTTATCGTGCTTTATCTAGCGTGACAGATCAGCTGCAAGTTTACATTTCATGCTTTGTAGAAACAATGATCTGGTAGTTTCTCCTGCCGTCCCGTAGGATGTTGATGAACTTGGTTGAAACGTGGGTCGTCGTAGCGTGAAATTAGGTCCTGTCGTAATATGGTCCCTTGGGGCATCCGATCACTGAGACATGAAGACATCAGTTAGAACGCACACAAATTTCACAATTTTTGACACTTTGTTTAGCTATACATCCGTCAAAGTTTGTTTCTCTATCACAAAATATTAAGTGAGTGAGTTTAATTTTACGTCGCTTTTAGCAATATTCCATCAATATCACGGCCGGGGACACCATAAATGGGCTTCACACAATGTACCCATGTAGGGAATCTAACCCGGATCTTCGACGTGACGAGCGAACGCTTAACCACTATTCTACCATGACTTTTAAGTATGTTCGTTTTTGATTGGCTGTTACTAAAAAATTAGAAGTGAAAAATTTTCAATAAGCACTTCTGAGAGCCGGTTCACTGCGCGTAGTGTCAAAACACTACGCAAGGGTAATGAGTGCATATTCAAAACGCGTTCTATTCATGGTGCATATGTCATGGTAGAATGGAGATAATCCAACTGTGTTTACATTTTGGAAGTAATTATAGTTGGTTGACCGCTGCTAAATGAAACATTTAGCAGCGTTCAACCAACTATAATCACTCACAAAATGTAAACACTGTTGGATTATCTCCTAATTATCATTTCGAATTTTTTGTTGGGAACATGAGATGCTTCCAAGGTTATGGGGCCTAGTGGTCACGGTAGTTGCTGTCACTGTGGAGAGATGGTCGGATTCCTGCATGGTTTCCATGTACAATGTAGTTGGGTTATAACGAACTCGAAGGGACTGTAGATTGCAATAATTAATTAGATCACTGTTCCAAAACTTACCGAAACGGATATTTATCAATCATATCCAACAAAAATTGATTTTTGCGAAATATTTATCGTTTTGTTTGGAACCATGTTTTAATCATGACGTTTATCTGTTCCCAGGCCAGTCAACCCGGGTAGAGACGATCTCCGCCAAAGCCCTCTTCCCCAACACCAACTATTACGTCACGTACGAGGGCTCACTCACACAACCCGGATGTTATGAGACGGTCACGTGCGTCATATTCAACAAGCCCATATACATTTCAAAAGATATGGTAAGCATGTTAGATTCATTATTTGTCTAGTTTAACGGCTGCCTGTTTATTTGTCTGTTTATCTTTTGTGACAGGCTGCAGCTTGTGTATATACAACACCTGCGTATTTAAGATCCGGTTTATTGGCCCTCAACAACCAAAAACGCAACTAACGGGATCTGATTGTCAGGCTCGCAGACTGCCAGTTGCAAAGATCGATGCTTATGGCGTCTGTTAAGTTTGACGCAAAGAAACAGTTTTTGCCACAACCAAATATGAAATGCAAATATAAATATCTTTCTTCCTCAGTTGCATAAAGGTAAGCTGCATGACCTATACGCAAACCTTTAAAAGTTGACGGGGGGAGATTTATTTAAGTATTTTGAACTCATTTGGCGTTCGATGATGAGCTGAAGTGGCATTTGGCTGAGTTTGTATGTCATACTTTGTCCTGGCGAAGAGAGGACAGAATATCAACCAAGACCATATCGATATACACTTGACATTCAACACTGGAGAGGCACGGCCATGTCAACAGTCGATGGTGATGTCAATTACGTTGGCATACTGAGAATGTGAACGGACCGTTCTAAAGAACTTATAGGTCTCCAGTCAGATCTATTGATTTGGCATTTAACTGGACAAAACTGACAGGCTCATATGTTCTGAAAATGTCGGATTTATCAATAAATTGTGCTTCTTGGTTACCTTCCTCTAGGCAATGGCATAAAGTCTTGATAATGTCTCTAGGTTTGTCGGACCCAATGGCGGATTTCACCAGTAATAAATGTTCTACCTCGCTTGGGGCTTTCCTCTCACTTCAAGCAGCACGCGGTGATATAACCATCTTTCTGTCAAACTGCCGTTACACAAAATTCGTCCCTCTTTGCCATTCTGATATCCCGATTCGTTCGGCTCAGCCCAGTCGGATATAACGTCGTTTTAACAGCACCCCAGTTACGTCAGAGTATGTCCGTCCATTGTAAAGGAGTGTGGGCACAGGGTTAGTCATTTTCCACGCTCAGACGTTTGGTAATACCAACGAGTAAGGGTGTGGTTCTGACTACCGGACTAGCATTTTATTTCTTAAATTCAAAGTAAGTTTTGTTTGTTGCAGCTGACGTCATTACGGCGCCTTCAACAAGGTATAAAAGACGACCCAAACAACATCGTGGCCAACAACAACCGCCCCATCATGCCAATTAACAACAGAGTGGTTCGAACCAATATCAACCACCAAGGAACGGTAGGGCAAATGATGTTACAGCACGTTAAAAGTTTGTGCTGTTTAGTTATTAGCGTTTACAAAATTTACTCTGGGCTTGAGGGGGGCTGTTAACATTACAGTTTAGAATTTTTAGAACTGATCTAAAAATGACAAGTTGAATATGGAGAATGGAGCTAAGGATATTATTGATAGTTTACTTCATCTTTATTCAAAATGAATACAGTAGGCATCTTTCATCTCATGCCCTTAGGATAGCTGACTATATTACATGAATAGTTCAAGTTTATTAGTTCAAAGGGGGAATGTGGTATCTTGGAATGAATAATAATATGGAATATGATATCTTTCCATGACCAGCTTTCGCCGATTCCGTAGAATTGATCGTTCTGTATTACTATATGAATCCTGGAGAAACCCGTTAACCAAGATTATAGTATTGGTGCTATTCTCGAGGACGTCTCAAGATCAGGGAAAACGCAAATAGACACATAAACTTCTTTCTGCTCCGATTACAGCAAACTGTTCTGCGCAAACGAGGAAATGTGTTCATTTCAAGTATCGTCTAAAAATATATGTTCTTGGAATTTTACTAAGTTTTATTCAGATACTTGAAGCCAAATTATATATCACAACGGTTTTTGCAAGACTGATGTTTCAATATATCTGACGTCAGAGAAATAAGCAAGTTGACGCAGTTGATTATTGGCTTCCTGGACAATTCAGGAAGGAAAAACTATAGAGTTACAGCGATTTTGAAAATCAGAGTAGCCTTGGCATATTATGAAACAACCATGTTTTGCCCATACAGATATTTTCAACTGGAAAGTATTTGTTGAACGACATTCCTAGACTAATACTTAGTCTCTGAATGCATAATTTTGATTGTAACAAATAAACCCATTTAAATTGAAAAGGTTCCCAAGGGAGACCAGAGATTGGGGAGAACTAGACTTGCTTCATTTAGAGCTTAAGCATAGCAGGGAGGGCTAGGCTGAAGGGAAAATAATATGGTTCAGGGACTGTGAGACAGACTACGACATTCTCTGTTAGTCGGACATCATATAGTGATGTAACATTCTGAACTTAGCGTTCCACGTTTTAATCACAGTGGATTCTGGTTCAGTTCACTGCCCGGAATGGCTGCGGTATTCCTGATGCGGAAGTAAGCGGTATTTACTCACTCACTCACTCACTCGAGTTCGATTCCCCTCGAGCAAGTGAATGTTGTTATAGGCCGCCGTACTCGGGAATATTGCAACACAATTACGGCGGTAGGTGAGTACAATTATCTGGTTCAGACAAACCCGTGATGGATATCATGAGTAACACCATCAACCGTCACATTTTATGTCACATAAGGGGCGGTGGGGTAGTCTAGTGAATAAAGCTTTGGCTCGTCACGCCAAAGACACGGGTTCGATTACCCACATGGGTGAAAAGTGTGAAGACCATTTCTGGTGTCCCCCGCCGTGATATTGCTGGAATATTGCTAAAAGCGGCGTAAAACCAAACTCACTCACTCACTATGGCACATAAACGATGTAGAGGACCCGGAGCACTCTCACGGATGAAGAGAGGAAGAATGATGATGATCTTGGTTATAAGGTTATGAGGTCGTTCAGTATTATGTGGTAATATGTGTGAAGCCATGATATTGCTGGAACATTGCTTAAAGCGGCGTAAAACTCCTCGCCCACTCATTCTCTATTCTGTTGGTCTCTTTACCGTCTCAACTGTGTTGGCCTATTTGGATCGAAAATATTCGTCAGTCGTCAGAGTCATGTCCTTCTGAAATAGCAGAAAACTGTTATCACTGGTTCGAATCCCCGATACGCCAAAGTGGGCTTAACCAAAGTAGTGAACGTTGAACACAGGCATCACTTCGAGATTTCTTCCTTCTAAACGCTGCAAATAAAATACTGTTCTGGGCGGCGTTAAACTAAACTCATTCGCACCTGCTTACATAATTTCGGTAGCTACCATAAGCCATCGTGGCTCACTCACAAAACATCGCAGGTGTTGTAACACAAGGAGATTTTGATTGAAATATATTTCGTTCACAAATGGAATTTGTTTTTCTTTGGGAGATTCATTTTTCTCCGGCCGTCATCGATGTCATATTTGATTGAATTCTGCTTTATGAGCCGAGCCTGTGTGAAAATATCGATAGTCTGATAAATTAAATTGAAGAAACAAATTTCAAGATGACAGCTCTTGTTATATCTTACCCGAGTCATCCCGTGGTGAATTACTGAATTACACGAGATTCTTCAGTGGGTTTTATCCTATAGTTTGGAAAAGGCGACATGGCATATTAGAACGTCTGGGTCGCAGAATGACGATTCTCAGTATCAGTTTATTGCATGAAGGCCAGAGGCCCATATACATAATAAATATGTATGATATGTACAACATATACAACATGCGACACACACGTTACATTGAATCTCTTCTCAATATAAGCGCGTGATAAATAAATAGAGCTACCTTTATATTGTAATAGGGATGCTTTACATGAAAGTATTGAATATAGTTTTGTAGCATTAATATTTGATTGTAGCCATTGTGAAAAATACAGTTGCCTTAAATCATTATATGCAGGACAAAGAAATAGAAAGTGTAATTCATTCTCTACAGTATTACAAAATGGACAGAACCTTTGTGATTTTATAATAGATGAATATCTTCCTTGACTGATATATAAATCATTTAGGCCAAGTCTCAGGCGTATGAAAGCATTACGAAGCTTTTTACTACGTAAGTTGTATAGCTCTTTTTGTTTTCATCACTGTCAAGGTTAGGTCGTATCGCTCGATTTAAAAAGTAGTGTCAAAATAGAAAGAAACTGATTTTTGCCGTTTCAAATCAAGGTGCTAAGATTTAAAAATACTTCCACTGGGAATATCCACAAAAATACATCGACGAATATCGTTTAATGCAATTAGGTGGGGGTGTTTTTACAATGCCACTTCGCAGAAGAAAAATCTGTGAAAGTTTTTCAGTGCAATAAATTCTTTCTATCTTGGGGAATATGTATTTTGAAATAACTTTTTATGTATGCAGAAAACCTTTCGTAAATAATTTAAGAGTAGATTAAATTAGTAAACAATAAATGGTTTCTATTTTCAGCTTGAATAGCATCGACAGCAAGGGGTGTCGACAAGGAAACTTAGAGGTGTTTCCGAAAGTAAATTAGGGAAGAAGTCAAAAGTGACTGAATCAGATTTTACGATAGTTCCAGAGGCAAGATGACCCCAGATGCATATTTGAGTGGTATTTTAAAAGTTGGTGTGTACAGTAAAGACACATTTTATGCATACAAAACTTCATTTATTTTGTGCGTGCGACCTCTCGATAAAGACACATTTACCGTTATCCCACACTGACAACGGATCTTTAGGAATGTTTCATCACGAAATAAATGAAGTTTTTTCTGTAAAATTTGTCCTTATTGTAACATAAAATGATTTAGGTATTTATCTACGAAATGTTCACATGATTTTATTTACCAAAAATATGTTCGGCGATGGACTCCGTCCATTACGCATGCCACATAACAAATTATCGTGGGTTCGAACTCCAGATTCGTGTGTTTCACCTACATCCAGCTGAGATGCCGTGATATAACTGAAATACTGTTAAAAGCGACCGCCTTCGTGGTGTAGTGGTTACAGTGCTAGCCCGGGAGGTGGGAAATCTTAGGTTCATCCCCCGCAACAAAATATATAAATGTTACTTGTTGTTACCATGGCTGGCGCTCAGCTTTAAAAGGATAAAACTGGCACATGGGGCACAGATACTGACTGACTGACTGACTGAGTATGGTTTTACGCCGTTTTTAGCAATATTCAAGCGATATCACGGCGGGGGACACCAGAAATGGGCTTCACAAATTGTACCCATGTGGGGAATCGAACCCGGGCCTTCGGCGTGACGAGCGAACGCTTTAACCACTAGGCTACCCCACCGCCCCGGGGCACAGATACTATCTCTCTGAGTCGAGCATAGGCGGTAAACTGCGGCATGGTATTTCAGTGAGCAAGCACTTAAAAACCGGCACTGGCCCGGACTAGAACAGGCAGTCACACACGAGAACGCATATCACGATAGAAGTGAAACAGTGTTAACCCTGTAACTGGGGTGGTGGGGTAGTCCAGTGGTTAAAGCGTTCGCTCTTCACGCCGAACACCCGGGTTCGATTCCCCACATGGGCACAATGTGTGAAGGCCATTTCTGGTGTCTCTCGTTGGAATACTGATGGAATATTGCTAAAAACGGCGTAAAACTAAACTCACTCGCTCACTAACGTGTTCTACGGGACACTGAACTCAGTTTCAACCCGACACCCCTTCTGTTATCAGTAAACCTGTCCCTTGATGTCTGACGGAAGACCAGGATGCAGTATGACCGTGCTGGCGCCACACTTCAACATTGTAACATAATGTATGCATGTCGCGTTTTCTGTCATATTTATATATTTTTGTACAAATGTAGAGTTGTAATAAAGAACAAAAATTAGAAATGTATGCAGGAGTTGTTTTGTTTCCCCAGCTACAGCAATAAGACAATCGTCGACAGTCTGTGTGACTTTGTTTGTTGTTTAGCTCGGAACATTCTAGTTATACAGCAGTGGTTTGTAAATAATGGAGTCTGGACCAGAAAAAAACAGCGAGCCTGACCAACCGACCCTGAATGTTGCTTGCTATGACAAGCATGGGTTACTGAAGATCTAAACTTCACAGGAAGTCAGTGTTTAGTCTCATCGAATAGCGTCGTGTCGTCTTAGCGACGAAATTGATTTCTGAATGTCGAGGAGTGTGTGTGTGCGTGCGTGCGTGCGTGAGTGCGTGTGTGTGTGTGTGTTACCCGATGGTTGCAAGGAGTGAGATGGTAGGCTTCATGTATGTTTCATTTTAGGGAGAGTGGGCCTTGCTTTGTCCTTAGGCATTCAAAACCAAGATTCTGCTTGATTAACCAATTCCTGTTCCGAGTACAGGAACACACTAACCCCAACCAAATGTCACCTACTTGATCTCTGCAAGCATTAAACGTAAGTCATTGTGTTAAAATTGACAGCACTAATAATAGAAAACTATGGTCAGTATAAATACTTGATGGATGTACATTTAAAAAACACAAAAATCTAACACAAAATCATCAAATCACAACTTCAAATGATTCTGCCTGCACTGAAGGAACCCTACGAAAAGTGCTTGTTAAACTATGGAATTTGGTGTGGTAGAACCTGTAACTGAAATTATGCTGAAAGCGGTATTAACCCGATTCACTCACTCACACATTAACAATACCTGCGGTTTCAAGGTATTGTCAAAACACACCACATTCACCCACTTTGAACAATGAATATTATTCGACTGATTCATCACAAAGCGACCATGGGGGCAATTTTCAACAAATGAGACTTCATCATCACCAAGGATCGTGTATGTAGGAGTTTAGGTTTTCCGAATTATACATCTGCTTATCCTGGTTGACAGGACACCCACAAGAACAAACATCTACCTGATATGATAATCTGTGAAGACAGACATAAGATTCACAAACGGAAGTCCAAGTTTTGGCAGAGCTTGCACAATTTAGACTATTTCAGTGTTATTGGGAAGGGGCCTTTATATGTTGTTTCTTTGTTGTTCGACGCCGCTATTAGACGCTGTAATTAATCGAGTCTGGACCAGACAATCCAGTGATCAACATCATGAGGATCGAACTACGCAATTCGCGAAGTCAGCGAGCCTAAACACCCCCTCCCGTTAGAGGTCCCTTTCGACAAACATGGGTTGCTAAAGACCAATTCCCCTCCGGATCTTTACTGGCCGGAGCCCTTAGAAAACACGTCATATTTCCCAGTTGTCTTTATCGGGTTTTACCGACCAACAAAGATGTCAATCTTCGTTTTTTTTATCAAATCCGACAAGCACGAAAAGTAGGAGGATGATCAAATTTATATCAAACCCAAATTTCATCTGATCAGTGTTACCTGGTGCCAAGTAACTTAAAGGTTTACGTTGCACTGGATTTTGGCACCTCGAGGCGCAGCTTGGTAGATTTAGTACACCCTTGCCTGGCCTTCAGTAATGCTGATAGGTATTATCTCATACATTCTGGCTTTAACTACGTATAAATCTGTCTCGGGGCAATACTCCATAATTCTTTATTTTACAAGTCACTGCAGAATACCATAACATATTGATTTGGGGATTGTCATCAGTGTTTCTCAACTTTAAAAATGTCTCAGCTGAAGGTATTAACTTACAGAGTGGGAAAGAAGCTATACCTCTCAACTGATTTGGTCATATGCTTTATTTTCAAATGAAAACATCTTAAGTTATCGATATTACGTAAAATATTACAAGTAGTGACGTTTAGTCATTTCCAGATGGTTCTATTATTTTTTAAATTTAATTTGGAAAACTTTGAAAAATGAAAAACCCGCATTATACACATCTTAGACTTTTGAAAGCATTTGAAAATCAATACATTTCAAATAATTGAAACAAACCACGGTAAGAGCCAAATGGTTGCAAATGTATTTCTTACCCAGGTTTTCATTGAACCAATTTATTTTTACACGAAATTGCCAAACCACAGATGACTTTTCACAAACCGTCTCATGAATGAATTATGGCTAAATAGAATACATAATCAATTCTAAAAACACCTTTTCGAGTTTCAATTAAATGACAAAACTAACTTGGAACAGTTTCTTGTTTGTTTCCATGTCCGATGACTGCGACTCAGCGTACGTATCTTCAGTCAGGCCAAATTTAGAGCAATAAAATTTAAATATTTAATTGTCCTCAGCTCAACATTTGAAATGATACATATAGATATGAAGATGTTAATATTTTCAAATTGATTTTATAATTTATATATTTACCATGATCGGAAGTATTGTTACTGCTCTGTTGTCTGGGCACAGCAAGATTGTCGCTATTTGGATTGCAGACTCAATATTAATTTGGGTGGTGGCGTGGTTTAGTGGTTATAGCGTTCGCTCATCACGCCGATGGTTCGGGTTCGATTCCCAGGTAAAATGATAAAGCCCATTTGATGTGTCGATCTCCGTGCTATTGCCTGACTTCTGTTAAAGCAGATTTGGCACTATATCAACGCTCTCGTACCTATTCAGTTTCATTTAGGGATGAGTAGCCATGTGGTTAAAGTGATCGTTTGTCACACCAAAGGTTCGGGTTCAGTTCTCCAGAAGGGTTCGAAACAAATTCAAACAAAACAAATCAGGAGCTGGTTCAACATAAAAGACTAATAATAAGGCTTATAAAACAGGTGTTATTTCACATTGGAAAGTGTTCCCATCGTCTATTTGGCTGGTCAGCATCTTCGGCCTTTCGTATATATTTTTGTTTAAATGGTTTCATTGAAACAGTTCATGTTTACACTAAGTTGCCCTACCACAGATGACTTCAGTTTCATTTGGGAGACAGGTAGCCAAGTGGTTAAAGTGTTCGTTCGTCACACCAAAGGCCCGGGTTCATTTCTCCAGAAGGGCTCGAAACAAAGCAAAAGAAAACTTCAGGAGCTAGTTCAACATGAAAGTCTAAAATATGGTCTATAGAACAGGTGTAATTTCACAATAGAACGTATTCCCATCGTTCTATTTAGCTGACCAGCATCTGTGACAAAAAGAAACCCACCTTTATTTCCGTAGCCTTTCGTAGATTTTGTATGCATAAATTCAACTTCCTTTGTGTTAGATTGATTCACTTGTAGTCTTTCTTCAACATATCCCAGTCACGTTCACCGCTTTATTCCCAGCGGAATAAATATCATTTATATAGAAGGCACACTGCAGACTCATCTGTTATACTTCTTGCTACGAAATCTGGCGTTTAATACAGGTATCTGGGAAAACATAAGTCAGTTTGATTAACTGTATATGTTTAAAGAACGGGGACAGGGTATTTTGACAGTTTGAGTGTTCAGCTTTTTAAACAAGTGAGTGACTTAGTGAATATTGTTTTACGCCGTTTTAGCAATATTCCAGCAACACCAGGGCGGAGGACACCAGAAATGGCCTTCACACATTGCACCCATGTGGGAAACGAACCCGGGCCTTCGGCGTGACGAGCGAACACTTTCACCTCTAGGCTACCCCGCCGCTCCTTTTTAAACAAGACCCTTAATAGTTCAGGATTACAAAGGTTAAATGTCACATTTCGATATGTTTGTATCTGGTGTGTCACGTGATTCCCAAATTGAAACAAAAAGTTAATCCGAAGTCTGTACGTAAACGAATTCGATGTGAAATCAACAGAGAAATGTATGGAATCCTGGAAGGGACATTGTCGCGATGTCGCGTGCCGCGTTTTCGTTTATTTTGCCTCATTTTACTTGTTTTTGAGAGGACGACAATGCGACAACGCGACAATGTCCCTTCTCGGATTCCATAGAAATGTGACATAATTCACAACTGTATTCTGAAATTAACTGTGAAGTCAGATGTACAGTATGGATAAGAATTGAAGGGATTTAAACGTTTTGACAAGCTGATTGGATGCTAACAGAAGTATATTGCTTGATTTACCCGTGAAGATCCGGGGTAGAATTGGTCTTCAATTACCCATGCTTGTCGTAAGAGGCAACTAAGGGATCGGGTGTTCAGGCTCGCTAACTTGGTTGACACATGTCATCGGTTGCCAATTGCGCAGATCGATGCTCATGCTGTTGATCACTGGATTGTCTGGTCCAGACTCGATTATTTACAAACCGCCGCCATATAGCTGGAATATTGCTGAGTGCGGCGTAAAACTAAACTCACTCACTCACTGTTGCTTGATTAGGTTTTCATGGGCAGTCTGCGACCAAAGGTCCAAATATTCTCAAAAACAACATCAGGACTTCACTGAAATAAAACACTCAGATGCTTTAGAAATCCGCCCTCACAAACCTTTGATCAACAGAGATCAAGGGTATTACATTTCGTACTTATTAATACATTTTATATTAAGTTCCAAGCAAGCAGCTGAGATGTTTTATTTGTGTCCAATCAGTTGGCTGCAAGAAACAACATCATATGTAACCTTCATGTACCGATACAAAGTTGAGGATGAATTTCACGTTTGTTTAGTGTGCCCATCTAATTCAGATTTGCGCTCCTGTCATATTCCACAGTATTAAAATGTTCCCAACTCTTGGCAAATTCTTCTCAATATTTTCAAGTGATAAACTTAATGTCTGTAATAAACTTGTGTATTTACAAAGAAAAATCTGTTGTTTAGCAACATCGTGAAAAGATTGCATTGTCGTGCCTATTACCATAAACTGTCAGTGTATAATTTAGTGATATTTGTTCTCAGCGCCGCTGTCCAACAGTCCTTATCATGATCTGTATCTCATGCTCATTGTATACTGGACAAAAATGGTTAGGGATATATGTAAATTTTGAAATTATGAATAATGATCTATTTATTCATTGACATACTAATAAAATATCAATCATAAAAATACCAATATCCCTAACTTATTTTGTCCAGTATATATAAGACCGGTGGCCCTGTACGTGAATAAAACAAACATCACTCCCTCATTACTTGTATGTAAACACTCCTGTTGGATATCCATGTTAATCTGCACCGAAACGTCATCCTCTACAAAAAAACCCCAGAAGTTTATATTCAGAAAGTTCGTTTTCTTATAGAATCAGATCAGAAAAACAACTCTTAATCTGGAGACCTGTGAAGATCCGGCTGAGACATTATCTTTAACAACCCACGCTTGGCATAAAAGACGACTAACTGGATCGAGTGGTCAGGCTCGATGACTTGGTTGATGCTTGTCACCGTAGATGCCCGTGACGTCAGTCCTGATTATGTCGTTCAGACTCCACGATATACAGCTGGAAGATGGAGTGGTATGGTAAACAACAAACAAATTTAATATGGAAGTGACTGAAGCGGACTGAAAATATTTACATCCGACAGTTGCTTTAAATGTACACGATTCACAATTCATACAACCTATGTCCCCTTCGACACAGTGGAATGATCCTCTCGACATGCACGCGTGAAACGTGGGCACGATGTCAACGCATATAGGACATTATGCTGAAGGAAAGAAGATATGACTTTGGAATGATTTTCCGATTTTGCTAAACTAAATGGTTTAGGAACTTTTTGAACGATGCTGCATGCAAACAAATAACACCCACACACATACGTATGTGTCAAGCTTCAAATTGCACATCAACTGTTTGTTGTAACAGTGAAACGATAAAATGTTTGTGCCAGTGACAACTGTTTGTTGTTGGACGCCGCATCAGGCCAGCTAGTCGATTTTAAATAATCGAATCTGGACCAGACCAACCTCAGTGGCAACATGAGTGTCGGTCTACGCGATTGGGATATGAGCATCAACAGAATCGGCGAGCATGGCCACCAGACCCCGATCGCCGCTTACAACAAGCGTTGGATCAATTCTAACCCGGACCTTCATGGGAGCTGTACCCAAGTGGTGAAGTCATCATATCTGTGCAAAATAAGTCAGTGCCCCACACACACACACACTTCATGTAATATACACAATCATTCACCCCAAACGCGCCCCCACTCCCCTTGTTTGAAAGTCATCATCATCATCATCACACACGCGCGCGCTCACGCACACACCACGCCCCTAACAATAAATCATGAATGGTCCCTGAGCAAAAGGAGTCTGCGGCGGTTCTAAGCGTTTTGTCGAACACCCATGGATTGTGTCTGTATCCTATCATGGTGCGTTTCTAATCCTACACTCGCCCTGATGTTGCCTCCTGGTTGTCACCTGAAGTTCAGGCATTGTTCCAACGTGAAGCTGATAGAGCTTCGAACAGTGTTTCAAACAGGGTGGGTGCGTGTGGTTTCACTGCGCTTTTAGCTATATTCCAGGACCTCGATTTTCGAAACTCCCTTAGCGCTAAGATAGTCGTAAGTACCATACATTAACATTAACTTACCACTATCTTAGCTCTAAGAGAGCTTCGTAAATCTAGGCCCAGCAATATCACGGCGGGGGACACCAAAAAGGGCTTCACTCGTTGTACCCATTACGGAATCGAACCCGGGTCTTCGGAGTGACTAGCGAACGCGTTAACCACTAGGCCACCCCACCGCCCGTGGATACGGCAGAGTTCTGTGGAATGTGAAAACAAGTGAAGCAGTCCTGATACATCATCCTTTGGGAGATAGTGATGTACTTTTAAAAGTCATACACACCCTGACTATTGATAATGTATTGTCGAATGAGAAACAATCATACCAAGATGTAAATATCTATGCATGTAAAATTCCCAACAAACAAACATTTGTCACATCTTAGTGAGGATTCCGCAAATTGCAGGCCAGAGCTGCGTCCCTTATGCTACTTTGTGAACAATGATCTTGGATTCTAATCCCAGATCGCCTGTGTAGCTTGGATTAGCGTATCCTGCCTCTCTAGGGGTACCCATCATAAACAAAAGCGAAGTCTAGTGGTTAAAGCGTTATAGCTCGTCACGCCGAAGACCCAGGTTCGAATCCCCACATGGGTACATTGTGTGAAGCTCATTTCTGGTGTCCCCGCCCTGATATTGCTGGAATATTGCTAAAAGCGGCGTAAAACCAAACTCACTCACTCACTCACTATAGTATTAAGGATTATGGTTTACCTTTGAAACAGGGTTTGGGGTTGCATTTGCTGGATATAGAATTATATCTGTTTTGTGTCCATTTTTAAGAAGCATTGGAATCCAGTACAAAAGAGGAATGGTCTTCAGAATCACGTCATCTGCAGCATGTTTTATATTTCTTCCTCAGTTAAGACATTGGCCTTGCATATGGGATTATTGGATAAATAACTTCAACTAAGCCATTCCATGCGTCTTAAGTACCAGTTTAGCATTACTTCTTTTCCAGTAATAGACGTCAAGGCTGGTGGTGCGTCAATTCTCTCATTGGACACCAGCCCCTGATGTTCAAGCACTTACGTAAAAAATAAACATGATTAAGTGTCAATCACGTCTGCAGACAGAAATGGTTACATATGGCATATGACTGAATGTCAAACGAAACTATTGTGATCAGTAATAGCAATGAAAATTGAATCCCGTCATTCCTAGAAGGATAAAGATCATCACATGTTGTCATCAGCAGTCAGAAATTCAGGAGTGGGGTATATATGAGAATTTTTCAACCTACATTTTTTTAAAGATTGACAGCTCTTATAGAAAATCAGCTGTTTACTCGCACATGTTTAATTTTTTAATATCTCTGGGAAAATATATTAATTAATTAATGTTTTGTCGGCGACAGTCACATGTGATGTTGTGTGAAATGAATTAATACAGCCCACGCTCGCGGGCTTCAAGTGCACATGCAAATCATGCTCTTTCGGTCTAATCTCGCGATTAACGTAGTGGCATGGAGTTTTGCACCTGCGCACGGGAAGTTCGAGGATCCTGGGTGGAACGTGCACAGGTGTTTTGAAGATACATGTACAGCCAACCGTCTCATTCCCGGCGAGTGACACCTTTACGCTACCGGTGACGTCGGTGACACCATGTGCATGCAGCCATAACAAGAATCCGAAAACCTTCCCTGTGACCCCAAATGTGAGTGAGCGAGGTTTTACACCGCTCTTATAATGTTCCAGCAATATCACGGCGGGGACCACCAGAAATGGGCTTCACACATTGTACCCATGTGGGGAATCGAAAACGGGTGACAAGTGACGAGCGAAAGCTTTTACCACTAGGTTACCCCACCGCCCCTCACCCCAAATATGACCCATGAAGGTCCGGGTTAGAATGTTGGTCTTCAGAAACCCATGCTTGTCGTAAGAGGCGACTAACGGGGTCGGGTGGTCAGGCTCGCTGACTTGGTTGACACATGTCATCGGTTCCCGGACATCGACCGGCTCCGTGGTGTAGTGGTTAGAGCGTCCGCCCAGAGGGGAAGGTCGCGGGTTCGATCCCCGGCCGCGTCATACCAAAAGACGTTAAAATATGGTACTTGTTGTTCCCTGCCTGGCGCTCGGCATTAATGGGTACAACAAGGACTGGTCGGCTCGGAGTCAGTATAATGTGTCTGAGTGGGGAATTCATGCTTCACTGCGGCATGGTATCTCAGTGGGCTAGCATTATAAGACCAGCTTCAGTCTGGGCTAGTACAAGCAGCCGCACATACACAAACCCAATTTCACCTCACCTCACCGTGGCATGTTCAAGTGCGCTGTTGATATCAGCTATGAAACCGGAATAAGTCGGGTCATAAATGACCTGCACACGTACATACATAAACAGTTACCTATAAGTAGATAAAAGTAAAATAATCTTGCACCTATAAACCGACAGAACATTTATCAACCGTTTATGATCTTAGACACTTTCCCTGATGCTTAGGAAACGGACGTAAAATATATCTTACAGGCGTGCAGGTACACGTACTCTAAAAAGATACTTTTTTAAGGGACCGTTCATAATAATTATTTCTCTCTCTCTCTCTCTCTCTCTCTCTCTCTCTCTCTCTCTCTCTCTCTCTCTCTCTCTCTCTCTCTCTCTCTCTCTCTCTCTCTCTCTCTCTCTCTCTCTCTCTCTCAGGAGCAATCTGTACACATGCCCTGGGGAGGGGTTTTGTACTAACGGTATAAAACAAATTACGCTTAAAAATTGTGGGAAGGAGGGTCATTGATTTTGTACATGTCATGCATGGGGTCATTTACTTTGTACATATAAATTTTAGGGGGTCATTCACATTGTACATGCTTCTCCATAAAATCATCACACGCGCACGCACGCACACACAAACACACCAAGCCATAAATCATGATCGGTCCATGACACTGTGATTTAACAGCGCCTGTGTAGCCCTAGTTTGGTTATTGTTTAACGCCGCACTCAACAGTAGTCCAGCTGGACCAGCCAATCCAGTGATTGACAGTAGTTGGGATATGATGACATGTGTCAACCAAGTCAGCAAGTCTGACCACCCGATCCCGTTAGTCGCCTCTTACAAGCATGGGTTACTGAAGATCAATTCTAACCTGGATCACATGTCCTGTATTCTACTTGTAGTAGCTCACTCACTCACTCATGTCACACACTAGGGGATGTTTCAGGTTCCTTCCCACTGAACGTTCCCACGTTTCCTGAAGCTTTCATAACAATGGGTTGTGTAGATTGTGTTTGATAGATACTAAAACTCATTGTATTAAAATAGAAATTGTGATTTCCTTCTATCTTTTCATTGTTCCGGAGCTTCACACTAAGACAAAAATAACTACTGAACTAGAAATCTGATGTTGATGAGTCAGTCGCCGGTCTGTTATCAACATATTATGCATTGTTTACACTATTTTCATTGTTGTTGTTGTTGTTGTTCAGGTGATAGGCAGGACAGGGGACAACTTCCAGGTTGTTTTAACTCCGATGGCCACTATATAGTACACTATTTGCATTATTTACCCGTGAAGGTCCGGGTTAGAATATTGATCTTCAGTAACCCATGCTTGTCGTAAGAGGCGACTAACGGGATCGGGTGGTCAGACTCGCTGACTTGGTTGACACATGTCATCGGTTCCCATTTGCGCATGTAGCAGGGTGGTGGCTATACCTCTGACTGAGTTATTACCACTTAAGTACCACCCTCTCATAACCCCCCACAGTATTGTCATATACATTTATATATACACATTGTCATCCACTTCATCATCATCATCATCATCATCATTTCATGCTATTTGTGTTATATGTTGTCCTTGTCTGCAGTTGAATGTCAGCCCACTAACATCTTCAGTCTTCAATACCCTTAGCAGCCTCTGAGTTCTCCAGCTTCACCTGGACTTTCCCTTCTCTATTTTTAGACACTTCCACCACCTAATGCAACTGTCCAGCATCTGACTTCCTTTGACACCTGTCAGATGCTACCTGTATTCTGATTGGCCTTTTGGCCCCCCTCTCTGAGCTTCCTTTCTCACCTGCCCTCCTCATGCATTCTGCATGAACTCTTATAGGAGGGAGGTTCTCTGTTTTCAGGTGAGAAAGATTTCAATATTCTTATCTTTCTGTACTTTGTTCTGTAAACAAATACTATTCATTAAAGGGTATCTCACAACTTCATAGTTATAAAACATATTTAATTACAATATTATTTCATACATTTATCTAAATATTTACCAGTTACTGCATATTTTGTAACTTTGACTGAGCACATGGTCTTCAACCATGTGCTTCAATATTAAACTCTATTTGGCTTACATTATACATTCTGCATGAACTCTTATAGGAGGGAGGTTCTCTGTTTTCAGCCTTCCTCCCAACTTTGAACTCAAATAAACCTCATCTTTCATCGAGAACTGCTCTTGTTATGACTAGCAGCCCAGTGGCTGGACATAACACACCACACCCGGCTACAAAATGGCGCCCAACGTGGGGCTGCTAGTCCAATCAACAACATCACTTTCACAGTGAGAGGAGGCAGTTCATCATTCATCTCATTTCAACTTCAAGAGTTCATGCAGTCTCAAGAATAATTCCAAACCTTCCTGGATGGACTTCAAGTCATTCAGACTAATTCTGTGATGTGTTTGGGATTCACAAGTTGTGAATTTTTCAGCTTGTGACATTTTCAATATTTTTGTGTGTATCACATTCAGGACTTGAACTGTTTTAACAGAACCTGAAAACAGACATTGGTGATACAAATATATGACATTGTATTTTTATATTCATATATATTCCAGACTGCAATATCACAATTGCAACAGTATCCTGTGATATATATATTATATTTACATTCTGGAATTTATAATCACTGATTTTACAGATTGACTTTTGTACAAATTCTATTTCTTAAACATTTCTATGTCTACCATGTTTATCTAAATCATATATGTATATTTCAATTTAATTCTTATTCATCTCAACCTCATCAACAAAGTTGTTCCAGTAATATAATTTAAGAGTTCATTTCTATTCAAAATTTCTCCACTGTTTACTTTTAATTGTAGCCGGTAATTATTTGATTTGGTTTCTAAATATATTTTTCAAATTATCCTACAGTTAACTTAAACAGTTCAATTTCAAAATCAAAAAATATTTTTTTCATTTTAATAAGTTTATACTTGTGTTGATAACCTTCTTACATACCTTGTCAGTATCAAACTCTATCCTCAGTACTTCTTTTTCCTAGCTGTTTCTGACGTCTATCCTTCAGTGTGGAAGTATCTCTTTTCAGCAAACCACTAACATTTACTATGAATATTTCGTCTTGTCTTGTGTTGTTTCTTCATTTCATCATACATCATCTCCCATTATAATCTTCATCCATATCACTTGTACTGTTCTTCAGATTTCCACACACTGTCTGTGGTTGTCTGGTTACCAGTACTTATATTGTTGTGACATTGCTCTTTGGGGTTGTTTGTTTGTTCCCTTTAGTTGGTTTACAACCCGTATCAATTCTTCCATCTTGTATCCTAGTTGTTGTAGGAGCCTGCACATTGTTTCCTGATATTTAGGAGTTTTGCACTTGGATATCACCTCTCATATAATTAGCCATTTCTGGTTGGGACCCAACTCAACAGTTAGTTAAGTCTTGTTGCCTTTTTGGAGGTTTCTCGTCTACATTTCACATTGTTCATACATTATGGCCACGTCGGACAGTGATTTTCAATCACAGGTAGATGAAGTTGTGGAATTAATCCATCAACTTAATCCCATTGTCCGTACTAGTATACTCTCCCGCCTAGCAGATGACGTTAATCCACATCAGCCTCAGACTACCTTTACAGCTGATGTGGCGTCTGGGGATTTGTTGGCTCGGCCACATGTGCCTCCACCTCCACCCCCAGGTGATAGCCCAAGGTTTGTCCGTCCGCCACAGGGGCCATCATCTCTGCTATTGCATACCCCACTGGGATCCCTTTTGTTACCTCACATACCTACGGGGCCTTCCCAGCTGGGTACACAACCACAAGACCCTAGTCCTAGGTTAGACTTGCCTTATTCTCTACCTAGGCCCTACGGGTCCCTATTTAGTTACAACCTACCAATAGGTTCAAGTACACCTTACCCACAACACTCACGTGTCATAACACATCCAACTAGGGCACCCTATGAGGCCTGGCCTAATAGACATGTACCCATGCCTTTGCCATACCCTGGGTACAGTTCCACTGCCCAGCCTAGTCAGCTCAGGGCAACCCCGCGTTCCACCATGCCAATGCCAATACTTCATGCACCAAGTCCCCGTTTGTCAACATTTTCTGGGGATGGGGGAAAGGTTGATGTAAAGTATAGTCAGTGGCGCCTTGAAATATTGGGGTGTCGACGTGAGAATGTTTACTCTGACACCGCAATATTCAATGCTATGCGGAGGTCAGCCAAGGGTTCTGCTGCAGATCTTCTCAGTGGCTTCTCTACTGAAGCAACACTTGATTCTGCACTGGAGCAGTTGGACATTGTCTTTGGTAATGTGATGCCAGGTGAGACGCTTATAGAGCGTTTTTATACAGCTCGCCAGGATATAAACGAGTCTGTTGCAGCTTGGAGTTGTAGACTTCGTGATTTAATATCAAAGATCGAAGCCTCAGGAATGCTCCCACCAAATGCTGCCATGAACTTACTTCGAAGTCGTTTCTGGATGGGGTTGTCCAAGGATGCTTTGAAGCAGGCGACTCGTCATCACTTCGACTCTGGTCTTGAATACAGTCAACTGCTGCTTGCTGTACGACGGGTAGAGGAGGAACTATTTACCCCTAAGGAGGCACATCTGTACCCTGTTACCACTCCTGTACCACGTGGTCGGGAGATGGAGGAAGTGCTCTCTAGACTTAAGGACATTGATAAAAGTCTTAAGTCTATGGGTGATAAAGTTCACTCTCTTGAGCGAAGTTCTGCTCAAGCCTCCTCATCCAAACCACCCACCAGTCGTCAAGGCCAAGCTCCGCCTAAAAGTGCCCAGATAAACAAACCCATATTAAAGCAGGTTGGTGATAGACCCCTTCCACAAAGGTCATCAGTTTTCTGTTTTGATTGTGGGAAGCCAGGGCTTAAAAGGGGCCACCAGCATTGTCTGGCTTTAAACTCGTAAGAGTCCCAGCTGTGGAGCGAACTGAGGACTCGGAGCCAAGCTCTAAACAAAATGTGCCTTCCAGTTTAGTTGGCCACCCAAACATTGCACATGTGAAGGTAGAGGGGCATACCTGCAAAGTTTTGATAGATACTGGTTCAATGGTCACTACTATCTCTGAGAACTTTTACAGAGCCTACCTCCCTCACTTGCCACTTAACCAAATCAGCTCTTTACTAGAGGTGCATGGAGCTGGGGGTGTCAAGCTACCTTATTTGGGGTATGTTGAAGCTGTCATTGCTATACCCCCTGACTTTATGGGTCAAGTAGTTGAAGTACCTGCACTGGTTCTTGTAGTGCCCACTACAGACTTCACCTCTAAGGTTCCACTTATCCTTGGGACCAATGTCCTGCGTGCTGCTTGCGAAAGCAACCCTGGTGACAGGGTATCTGGCAGTTCTTCTCCTTGGACCATGGCTATCCAGTGGCTCTGTAGGCGTTGGAATGACCTTAACAGAACTGAGAATGTGCGGACTACGAAAGCTATCACAATACCCCCGTCTTGTAACCAGATTATTACCGGCATTTGCAGGGGTCATGCTCCACAGATTGGTATGGAGTTTTGTGCCACACAGTCCGTACTTCCTGGTTCACTTACACTTGTTACTGGCGTTGTTGGATTTCAGTCCAGCCACTCCACCACACGAGTCAAGGTTGAGGTTACTAACCCGTCCACAAAGGCTGTTACAATTCCAGCCAAAACAGTACTTTGTCACTTGGAACAAGTTGCTGTATTGGACGGCTTATTCTCTGAGGATGATGTCCCTCATATTGGTTCTAAACCTACCAAACTACCAAAAGAGTTATTTGATCTGGACTCTCTGAGTGATATTCACTCACCGGAGGAAATAACTCAGTTGCGCTCTCTATTGAATGAGTTTGACGATGTGTTTAGCAAGTCTGATATGGACATGGGACATACTGACTTGGTCACCCATCGAATAGAACTCACAGATGAGACTCCATTTAAGGAAAGACATAGACGTATTCCACCCTCAATGTATCAAGAGGTCAAGGACCATATAAAGCAAATGTTGGATTCAAAAGTTATCCGTCCATCTGCTAGTCCATATGCCTCACCCGTTGTATTGGTACGCAAACGTGACTCGACTCTGCGCTTCTGTATCGATTATCGAAAATTGAACAGTCGCACAGTTCGAGATTCCTATGCTCTACCACGGATAGAGGAAACTCTTGATGCATTACATGGGGCAAAATACTTCTCTTGTCTTGATCTTAAGAGTGGATATTGGCAAGTCGAAGTAGACGAGGAGCATAAGGCCCGTACTGCCTTCACCGTTGGCCCACTTGGGTTTTACGAGTGTAACTCGATGCCTTTTGGACTAACAAATGCTCCGGCTACTTTCCAACGCCTGATGGAGAGGTGTATGGGCGACATTCATCTTCTTCAATGTCTTATCTATCTCGATGACATCATTGTGTTCTCTAAGACCTTTGATGAGCATCTTGAGAGATTACGAGCAATCTTTCAAAGATTGCGCAAGAATGGGCTCAAGCTTAAGCCATCAAAATGCCAATTCTTGCAGACCTCCATTAAATATCTAGGTCACGTAATCTCTGAAGAGGGTATCAAAACAGACCCTGAGAAGATAGAGGTATTGAAGAACTGACCAGTTCCACGTAGTGTCGACGATATACGTCGTTTTCTTGGATTCTCCGGCTACTTTAGGCGTTTTGTACCAGATTATGCTAAAGTTGCCAAGCCATTGACTAATTTGCTTGCTGGTCATGGTGGGAGGTCCAAACGTAAGAGCAAGTCTAGTCAACCATTTGTATGGGGGGATGCTCAACAGTCAGCTTTCAGTGAGCTTATTAGCAGGCTTTCTTGTGCTCCCGTTTTGGCTTTTGCTGATTTCACTCTGCCCTTTGAATTGCACACTGATGCAAGTGGGGATGGCTTGGGTGCAGTACTGTACCAGTACCAAAAAATCAAAGGCGAGTGATTGCTTATGCAAGTCGCAGTCTCAGCAAAGCCGAGCGCAATTACCCTGCTCATAAGTTAGAGTTTCTGGCTCTAAAGTGGGCTGTCACCAAGAAGTTTCATGACTACTTGTATGGCAACTCATTCACTGTGAAGACTGACAATAATCCCCTTACTTACGTTCTAACTTCTGCTAAGTTAGATGCAACTGGACATCGCTGGCTCGCAGAACTTGCCACCTATGACTTCTCACTTGAGTATGTTCCCGGTGCAAGGAATGTCGATGCAGATGCTTTGTCCAGGTTACCTCGGGAGTCCATGGACATACAAACTGTGTCTGCTGTTTGTAATGGACAACTTGTCCCATCATGCGCTGTGGAGACACTCTCCCTCAATCAGGAGGTGATGAGTTGCATGTTGGCGGTCGATGGTATGGCAACCTCTGATGTTGCTAACCAACGGATGAAATTATATCAGCAAGCTGATTCCTCAATCTGCTCGATTTTGGATTCCATCCATAATGGTAAACGCCCTAACAAGGAGGCTCTCAAATCCATGGATCGAGACACTGCAGCCATTCTCCGTCAGTGGGATTCACTTGCTGTCAAAGATGGCCTTCTCCACACAGCAACAACACACAGATGTTGGAGCACCCTACTATCAAGTGATTGTTCCCCAGTCTAAAAAGAGATAAGGTCATTACCCATCTACATGACGGCATGGGACATCTTGGTAGGGACAGGACCGTGGCACTTCTTCCGACTCGGTTTTATTGGCCGGGAATGATTACGGATGTGGAGAAAAGGATTCGTAGCTGCCAGAGGTGTATTCTACGTAAAGCTCCTAACCAAACTGAGCGTGCACAGTTAGTAAGCATCAAAACCACTCAACCCATGGAGTTGGTGTGCATCGATTATCTCAGCTTGGAGGCCTCCTCTGGTGGTTATGAGAATGTCCTGGTCATAACGGACCATTTCACCAAATATGCTGTTGCCGTTCCAACGCGCAACCAAACGGCACGTACCACAGCCAAAGTACTGTTTGATCACTTCATTGTTCACTATGGCATTCCAGAGAAGTTGCACTCTGATCAGGGCCGGAACTTTGAAAGTGACATCATCAAACAGCTGTGCAGCATACTGGGCATTCTCAAAACACGAACCACTCCGTATCATCCGATGGGTAATGGTTTATGTGAGCGGTTTAATCGGACGCTCTTAGGGATGCTCGGCACTCTTGAGGAACAGCAAAAGGCAAAGTGGAAAGACCATATTTCTCACTTAGTGCATGCCTATAACTGTTGTCTCCATGCGTCTACCGGGTTCACTCCCTACTTCCTCATGTTTGGCAGACATCCTAGGCTGCCTGTTGACGTGGCATTTGGCACATCACTGGCCAATATTTCATCACCAACTCATACGCAGTTTGCTGCTGATCTTGAGCGCAAATTACACACTGCGTATGAGCTTGCTGCTGCAAACCTTGGAAAGGACACGGGCTAAACAGCGTAAAAGCCTATAACCTTAAGGCACGTGGAGCCACAATCAAGGTTGGTGATGTTGTATTGGTCAACATACGTGGGAAGCAACAGCTGGCCAATCTTTGGGAAGATGAGTATTATGTTGTTGAGTCTCAACCTCACGCCGACATTCCTGTGTTTAAAGTCTGCAAGGAAGGGACCAGAGAATGTCGTGTACTTCATCGTAATTTGCTCCTTCCCATTGGTACAGATGGCCATCCCATACCCAGGCCACGGCGCTCACCATCAACTACCAGGCTTTCAAAAACATCATCTGGCGAACTCAACGACACAGGTGCCGATGCAACACTGGAAATCTCAACAACCGACATGGGTCTTGAGAATACTTTGTCTCCAGTATCGGTACCATCCCCTGTGTCGCCGCTGCCTTTAGTCAGCTCGCCACCAGCAAGTACTTCACTTGTACCAGCACCATCCACACCAGCACCAACCACACCAGCACCAACCAGTCCGATCCCTGGCTCAGTATCGTCCACTCCCCAGGCATTACCTCGGCGAGTCGGACGTAACCGCACAAAGCCAAAATGGATGACTGATGGACAATTTGTTGTACAACAAAGTGTTTGGGTGTGAGGGTGTTTTGCTATAGTGTCACTTTTCAATGGCGAGGTCGCCATTTCCCAAAGAGGGGGTGTATGTAGCAGGGTGGTGGCTATACCTCTGACTGAGTTATTACCACTTAAGTACCACCCTCTCATAACCCCCCACAGTATTGTCATATACATTTATATATACACATTGTCATCCACTTCATCATCATCATCATCATCATCATTTCATGCTATTTGTGTTATATGTTGTCCTTGTCTGCAGTTGCATGTCAGCCCACTAACATCTTCAGTCTTCAATACCCTTAGCAGCCTCTGAGTTCTCCAGCTTCACCTGGACTTCCCCTTCTCTATTTTTAGACACTTCCACCACCTAATGTAACTGTCCAGCATCTGACTTCCTTTGACACCTGTCAGATGCTACCTGTATTCTGATTGGCCTTTTGGCCCCCCTCTCTGAGCTTCCTTTCTCACCTGCCCTCCCCTCATGCATTCTGCATGCACTCTTATAGGAGGGAGGTTCTCTGTTTCAGGTGAGAAAGATTTCAATATTCTTATCTTTCTGTACTTTGTTCTGTAAACAAATACTATTCATTAAAGGGTATCTCACAACTTCATAGTTATAAA